>NC_045980.1:12825923-13181756 GCF_010909765.2 Amblyraja radiata | reverse complement strand
AAATGTGATGTTGAAGACCTCCTTCGACTATGTAGGAGACCTCCTTCGACTATTTTGAAGACTAGCTTCAACTAGCCATGACTATCTTCGGGAAAATTGGGCACCGAATAGTGGAGAGTGAAGACGACCTCCTTCGACCTCCCTTCGACTATGATGAAGACTATCTACAACTACCTTCGACTACCTTCGACTACCCTCGATTACCTACGAATAACATGCCGACCTGCTACGACCTACTTCAACTAAACCTACGAGTAAAAAAAGTATCGATTTTTTCCATGGCGGCCTTTTTTTACTCGCGGACATTTTTCAACATGTTGAAAAATACGCCATGACCTAGCTGAGGCCTCGAGTACGCAGGGACTACTCTCGAGCACGAAGGAGAGTTACAAATACCTCCTAGGACCTCGTGTCGAACATGCTGCGAGTTGAGTCGAGGGCAAACTCTTCTGAACTCGCGGATTAGGTCACCGCAGTGGGACAGCCCCTTAACTCCAGCATTTTGGGTTGGACAGGAGAGTGTTAGATAAGGGTGTTAGATAAGGAGAAACAAGATGTTGTTCTGCTGGCCATAGAAGACCTCACACAGAATTGAAAGGAAAAACTGTGAAGTTTCTATAGCAACGTTTACCCTTCAAATACAAATAAAAACAGGTAATTTGTTTCACTGCTGCTTACAACACCTTCCTGCGTGCAGAATTCGCTGTCTACCGTAGTGTACTCCACTGTTTCACGAGCAATCTAATGCCAATGAAACACTACAGGTGCCTCTGTGGACACAACATTGTGGAAAGCAAGTGCTTCCATTGCCAGCAGTGCAAGAGATTAAAATAATAAGCTTTGGTCTAATGCTTTGTTAATTAATTGCCTCACCTACTCATGTGAATTCAATTCTCTTTTGCTTGAGAGACCGATTATTGCCATCAGCACTCACTATTTTAAAGAGGAATCCCAATAATAGTCAAAGAATAAACAACGACTGAACACTGCCTTGTCATAGTTACTGCTTTCCCAAGAGGTCTGGGATGAAACCTACTGAACTCTTTTATAGTAACAAGGAACTGCAGATGCTGGTTTACCAAAGAAAGGCGCGAAATGCTGGAGTAACTCAGTGGGTCAGGCAGCATCTCTGGAGAACGTGGATGGGTTACGTTTCAAGTCGGGACCCTTCTTTGGATCGTTTGCAGGGAGTAGTGGTAAAGAAAGCTGCCTTGCAGAGCCAGAGATCCTGATTAGGGTGCAGTCTGTACGGAGTTTGCACGCTCTCCCTGTGACTGCGTGGGTTTTCTCTGGATCCCCTGGTTTCCTCTCACATTCCAAAGACGTGCAGGTTTGTAGGTTAATTGGCTTTGGTAAAATTGTTAATTGTCCCTAGGGTGCAGGGTAGTGCTGGTGTACGGGACGATCGCTGAACAGCGCGGACTCGCTTGGCCTAAGAGCCTATTTCTGCACTGTGACTGCAAGTCTAAAGTCTAAAAGAATGAACAATGATTGAACACGGCCTTGCAACATTGACTGCTTTCCAAGAGGACTGGGACCAAACCTACTGGACTCCTTCATGCCCGTGTTGAGCCAAGAGTGAAGAGTGTTTGATTGGCATAAGTAACAAAATGGAACAGCGCAATTCTTATTAGCAGCAGCATAACAGGTCTGTAAACACTGTACTCAATACATTACATGATAACAACTAAAAAAAGTTCAATAAATATAAAACCCCAGAACTAAACTGTGTTGATAATATATGTTGGATAATTATAACAGTTTTAAGAATGATTTGCAACTAGGTTAGTGTAAACAGTAGGAACTGCGGATGCTGATTCACAAAAAAGGCTCAAAGTGCTGGAGTAACTCAGCTGGTCAGGCAGCATCTCTCGAGAACATGGATCTAGAATTGTCAAACATAAGACATGTTCCTAAATTATTGCTTGCTTCAGATCATAGCTACAAGACTCTGAAATGATCCTTAATATGTTAACGGGATGATATTGTTGAGAAATATAATAACTTTCATGATTGCCTTTGTCAATTTTCCATATTTAACAACCTGTAGTGTATTTAAACAATACAGTTCGTACATCTCAGCCCTGTAAATGAAACAAAGGAATATTACAGAATACAACCAGTTGAAACTTCTATCTCCCTTTCTATATGTAGAAACTTAGAACTACAGATGCTGGTTAATACACGAAGGACACAAAGTGGTGGTGTAACTCAATAGGTCTTGCAGTGTGTAGATACAAAGAACTGCAGATGCTGACATATCAAAGATAGACACAAGGTGCTGGAGTAACTTAGTGGGTCAGGTAGCAGCTTTGGGGAAAAAAGGATAGGTTATGTTTTGGATCGGGACCCTTCCTCAAACTGTGACGTTTCGGGTCAGGCAGCATCTCTGGGCAACATGCATAGGTGACAATTCAGGTCAAGACCCTTCTTCAGTAGCTTCTTCAGATGGGTCTCAAGCTGAAATGTCACCTATCCATGTTCTCCTGAGGTGCTGCTTGACCTGCTGAGCTACTCCAACACTTTGTGTCCTTTTGTGTACATCCCTTCCTTGTATTCTTCAACGAGGGCACTTTACACGAGTTGTGAATTTATGCTAATTTGCTTGACGGTTAGGAACAGCATTCACAGGATAGACTCAAAGTGCTGAAGTAACTCAGCGGGTCAGACAACATCTCTGCTGAAAAGGAATAGGTGACGTTTCAGGTCGAGACCCATCTTCAGACTCAATAGGCGACGTTTCGGGTGGAGACCCAAAAAAGTCACCTATTCCTTTTCTCCAGAGATGCTGCTGTCTGACCCGCTGAGTTACTCCAGCTTTTTGTATCTATCTTCAGTTTAAACCAGCATTTGCCGCTCCTTCCTACAGCATTCACAGGAAGCAGTGTGAATTTTTCCACAATGTTGCTTGCATGTAGGACTTTTACAATCAATAAGAGAGTGTTAAATGGATTCCAGAGCCAAGGCAAGTTAATGGAGTTGGGATACAAATCAACTTAATGGCTGGATAGATTCAGGGGACTGAAATAGAAGCACATTAATTCTGAATTACTCAACCACAATTGGAGACTACCTGTACAAAAGTTGTGTAGAATACCCTTGCAAAAATCCATTTCATTTAAATTGGAAATCAGTAGTTGTTCTGAAAATCCTGAGTTACACGAGTTTAGAGATACAGCGCGGAAACAGTCCTTTCGGTCCATCGAGTCTATGTTGACCAGCGATCCCCGTACACTAGCACTATCCTACACACTGGGGACAAATTATATTTTTTACTAAAGCCGTTTAACTTACAAACCTGTGCGTCTTTGGATTGTGGGAGGAAACCGGAGCAGCCGGGGGAAACCCCACGTGGTCATGGGGAGAACGTACAAACTCCCTACAAACAGCCCTAGGGTGCTGTCAGGCAGCAACTCCTCCGCTGGGACACCGAGCCACCCCGTTAGTGCAAGCTGCTGTTCACCTCCCTCCCAGCCAAGACGTACAAGAGAGCTGCTGTTCATCTCAGCCGGTCACAACTAGCCTGGAGGATGAAGCTGTCAAGTTGCCTGCAGCTCTGCAGAATTATTCACACATGCCCTGGGGCTGCAACGTGAACGAGCCTCGGGCTTTGCGGTTTTCCAAACACTAAACGCCCTGCACGACTCATTCGCAACAAAAGCCAAAACAAATCTTTCTCCATTCTTGCATTTGTCGCTGCTTAGAGCTTAGAAACACAGTGTGGAAACAGGCCCTTCAGCCCACCGAGACAGTGCCAACCATCCATCGCCCGTTCACCCGAGTTCTATGCTATCCCGCTTTCTCATCCACTCCCTGCACACTGGGGTCAAGTTACAGAAGCCAATTAAACTACAAACCCGCACGCCTTCGGGGTGTGGGAGGAAACCCGTGCACCCGGAGGAAACCCACGCGGTTACGGGGAGAACGTATGAACTCCGCACAGACAGCACCCGGGGATCGCCGCTGTGAGGCCACTGTGCTGTCCTGTGATGTGCTAGTAATTCCCCAGCCTTCACTGCACACAAATTACACATGTAATGACTTATAAAGCTTCTCGTCATAGAATTTAAAAATGTCAAGCAAGACCAGAAATATGATTTTGTTTTAATTAGTTTATTTGAGGTCATGAATGTGCAGTTCACCTGCAGTTCACGTGCCGTGAGGGAACTACTAAATACAGGAAACATCCCATTACCAACGCATTGCATGCAGGACATCGGGCTGTGATTAGTTATTTGTCATGGTTTCAATGAGGTGTTGGCAGGTAAGTAGAAATGACGTGTGAGTTGTGGAGTCATTGGTGCAAAGCAAGTGCAAAGGTGCCCACATCTGGAAACCCGGCCCACTATCTCAATGTATACAGGTTTATTGTTGAAACAGTTTCTGTATTAAGTATCATTAACTTTGGGCAGCACAGTGGCGCACACTGTCCATTTCCCTCCATAGCACAGTGCAGCACAATGGCACAGCAGTAGAGTTGCTGCCTCACAGCGCCAGAGACCTGGGATCGATCCCGTCCTCGGGTGCTGTCTGTGTGGAGTTTGCACGTTCTCCCTGTGACCCCATAGATTGAGGAGGGAGCAAAACCCCACTTCAATGACAAAGTTGTCTAATGACAGAGGTGCTGCCTCACGGCGCCAGAGACCCGGGTTCAATCCTGACCTCGGGTGCTGCCTGTGTGGAGTTAGCAGGTTCTCCCTTTTCCGGGTGCTCCTGTTTCCTCCCACACGTTAAAAAAAGTACAGGTTTGTAGGTAAATTAACTTTGGTAAAAATTGTAAATTGTCCCTAGTGTGTGTAAGATAGTGCTTCTGTATAGTGCTTCCTCCCACATCCCAAAGACATGCGCGCTTGTAGGTTAATTGTCCTTCTGTAAATTGCCACCTAGTGTGCAGGGAGTGGATGAGAAAGTGGGATAATATAGAATCAGTGTGAATGGGTGATCGATGTTCAGTGTGGACGTGGTGGGCTGGATGGCCTGTTTCTCAGCTGTATTTCTAAAAATTAAAAGTAAAAACTTTGTGGAGTGATTAGAGTCTCACTGAGATCTATTTTTAGAGCGTTTGGTTTAAGTAATAAATCGTTTCAAAGCAAACATTGTAAATAAAACGTAACTATTTTTACATGATGTAGAGCCTAATTGCATTAAAGACCCCACCAATTGCTCAATCACTGCATTTTACTTCAAATTCATCAGAATTTGATAACATTTTATACATCTAAGTATCGTCCCTCTCATAAATAATAAAGCAATTATATCTGCTTGCGGGTCAGGCAACATCTCTGGAGAAAAGGAATAGGTGACGTTTCGGGTTGAGAACCTGTTTCAGACTCCGAAACATCACCTATTCCTTCTCTCCAGAGATGCTGCCTGACCCACTGAGTTACTCCAGCATTTTGTATCTATCTTCAGTTAGACCTGCTTGCAGTTTACAATCAGAAAAAAAAAGTAAGTCTCAATTGTTTAGATATTTTTAAGATAGTGTTGAATGTCGTTACTTTGAATTGCGATGTACGATTTCTGACACTATTGCGGCTTCCTTTCCGCTCGATTCTCACTGTCGCGGAGGCTGCATCGAGGGAGCGCAGTCGTGCAGCTGTCTGGTTGCAGGTCGCCAGATGCACGAAAGCAAGCCCGCTCTGAATTCCAGCCTTGATCGACGTTTGCCCTCTGGCTTCAGTGGCAGGTTGGCCAGGCTCTGTGGCAGCAGAGGGAAAGGAGAGAGTCCTCCATTCATTCACCGGTAGGGTTAGAGACCAGCTGGCCATGAAGCAGATAGAGAGGCTCAGAGTTGGCTGCACAAGCTGAGGCAAGGATTGTGCTGTGGTCTGAACAAGAACATTTTGTTCATACTCTTCAGCAATAAAGCACAAGGGCGGAGAGAAGATGAAGATGGCTTATAAATGGCAGATAGCCTACTCTGGGGAAGGCGTTTAAAGAAACAAAATGCTCCATGCTGGGACAGGGAAAACTCAGTCATTGGGCCATACAGAGTGGAAACAGGCCCTTCCGTCCAACTTGCCCACTCCAACCATCTACACTAGTCCCACCTGCCTGTGTTTGGCCCATATCCCTCTAAACCTGTCCTATCCATGTGCCTGTCAATGTTTTTTAAACATCGTGATAGTACCAGCCTCAACTCTCTCCTCCAGCAGCTCGTTCCCTACATCTACCACCCTTTGTGTAAAAAGGTTGCCCCTCAGGTTCCTATTAAATCTTCCCCCCTCAACCCCGCCCCCAACCTTAAACCTATGTCCTCTGGTTCTCGATACCCATAGCCTGGGTGAAAGACTGTGCATTTACCCGATCTATTTATCTGATGATCTTGTATACCTCTAAACGATCACCCCTCATCCTCCTGTGGTGAAAATCTGAGATAACGAAGACACGCAAAGTAACTCAGCAGGACAGGCAGCATCTCTGGAGAAAAGGAATAGGTGATGTTTTGGGTCGAGACCCTTCTTAAGACTTATCTTTTTCTTGCAGCTTAGGGAAGATCTGGAGCCACCCAATTTCACAGAAGATGAAGACAACTAACAGAGGACCCGCTGAGTTACTCCAGCACTTTGCAAATATCTTCAGTATAAACCAGTATCTGCAGTTCCTTGTTATTCCAGAGGACCCCCCTTGGAAAAGTTAATGTATTCTAAATGTTTACAAAGTGCCCATGGTGTGATGGCATTTGGAAAAGAATTATAAAGCAACTGCTAACAAAGAACTGCAGATGCTGGAAAAATCAAAAAAAGGGTCTGAAGAAGGGTCTCGACCTGAAATGTCGCCTATTCCTTCGCTCCGTAGATGCTGCCTGTCCCGCTGAGTTTCTCCAGCTTTTTTGTCTACGTTCTATAAAGCAAGTGCTAGGCCAGTTCAACACAGCCCCCATTTTCCCCCTGCCACTGCCAGCCCACTACTGTTGCTGTGCTTTCAATCATGCTTCAATGCTGCTTTTATTGTCACTTGTGTAAACTCACAGTGGAGTTCTTTTCTTACATGCAGTCCAGTAGAGTATTGCCTTACCCAAGCACATCCTCAATTAGCAAATGTACAGAAATAGTCTACTGAGCTAGCATGCGAGGCGCCATATTTTCAAAATACAGGTACTAGACTACTTTAGTTTAGTTTGGTTTGGTTCAGAGATACTGCGTGGAAACAGGCCCTTTGGCCCACCGAGTCCGCACCGACCAGCGATCCCCGCACACGAACACTATCCTAAGGACAATTTACAATTTTATCAAACTAATTGGCCTACAAACCTGTACGTCTTAGGAATGTAAGAGCACACTGGAGATCCTATTGAAAACCCACACAGGTCACGGGGAGAACGTACAAACTCCGTGCAGACAGCGCCCGTGGTTAAGTTCCAACCCGGGTCTCTGGCGCTGCAAAGCAGCAACCCTACCGCTGCACCACCATGTCACCCTTAGAAAACTAGAAAAGAGAACTAACAAGTACAAGTCCATGGTGGCAAAATACATTAAGCAATTTCCGCAGAAGTGCAATCCTTTAAATGTAATTTCTAGAGAAGTACAATGCTGTGGAAAGGTGTCACAGTGAGGCCTAGCGGAAATTGGAGGAACAGCACCTCATATTTCACTTGGGCAGCTTACACCCCAGCGGTATGACCATTGACTACTCTAAATTGACTCATTGACTACTTTCAAGTAACCCTTGCTTTCCCTCTCTCTCCTGCCCTTCCTAGTTCTCCGACCAGTCTGACTGTCCCCCTGATTAAATTTTATCTCTGTATGCTTCGTTGTCACCTTCTACTAGCTAACAATGATCTATTCTACATTTTGTTTGAACCGCATCCCCTTTGATGTCTCGTTTCACACCTTACCCTTCCTTATCTCTGCATCTCCCTCGCCCCTGACTCAGTCTGAAGAAGGGTCTCGACCCAAAACGTCACCCATTCCTTCTCTCCAGAGATGCTGCCTGTCCCGCTGAGTCTCTCCAGCATTTTGTGCCTGTCTAATGCTTTGAATCTTTTTGCGTTGCTCCACACTACATGTTCAGCTTTTCACCAGCAATGAATGGGTTAAAGTATCCATTCCTGATTAATGATGGGACGATGGGAGAAATCACTCTGGACGCTAGTATTTCCCTTAACATTCATCCAGACCCCTGGAAGTGATTCTGTTTGATGGCTATGCTAAACAATATTCAATAAATAAAATATGAAATGATTGCTATTACTCTGCATTTTGTACCAGAAATATCTCCTAACTTAACGAGAAGGAAGTGTTACTGGAGTTTTATCTCTTTCACCACATATGATCTACTCATTTATTTATATGCTCCCTGGGCACTTTCTGGATAAGTGCCTCATTACGTTTCAAACCAAGACATCTAAACCAAATCATAGCAAATAAGGCAGATTTGTGCTGATAATGTTTTTAAATGGAATACGCCAGCATTAATAAAACTTGGGTGGCTTCAGATCAGCTCTTATAGGGTCTGAAGAAGGGTCTCGACCCAAAACGTCACCCATTCCTTCTCTCCAGAGGTGCTGCCTGTCCTGCTGAGTTACTCCAGCTTCTTGTGTCTATTTTATCAATCTCAGATGATCACATTCACTGTTAATGAGCTCTGGGTTTGAGAGGAAACAAAAGGACAAATATTTGCCCTTTATCACTTTGGGAGATTTCAAAGATTTTCAAAACCGATTAAACAAGTAGAGAGTGTTGGAAACACAAGCTTTGACTGAGTGAAATGCGTGACATTTAAAATGAAACCTTCACCGACAGTTCGAGACCTCTCACTGAAGAAGAAATTCATGAAGGCTTTTAGAGCATTGGGCGATGTCACAAACGTCACTAACTCCAGGTGGCTTTGACAGTCAATGTTAAACCAAAAGAGTCGTGGCTAGAAATTGGATTTCACTCTTGGCTTTAATTTGCTAAATATGGAGAATCTGAGCCCATTGCTACTCGCTATTTGGGAACAGCTCCATCCAAGACTGCGAGAAATCGCAGAAACATAGAAACATAGAAATTAGGTGCAGGAGTAGGCCATTCGGCCCTTCGAGCCTGCACCGCCATTCAATATGATTGAATTGAATTCCTTTATTGTCATTCAGACCTTACGGTCTGAACGAAATTTCGTGCCTGCAGTGATACATACAATAATACAATAATAAACAACAATAAACACAAATTAACATCCACTGCAGTGAGTCCTCCAAGCACCTCCTCACTGTGGTGGAGGCAAAAATCTTAGGGCTGCAGTCTCTTACCTCCTCTTCTCCCTCTGCGCTGAGGCGATTCCCCACCGGGCGATGGCACAAACAGTCCCGCGGCTCACCGAACCCCGCAAACGGGCCGGATCAAACACCGCGGCCCGGGGTGGTCGAAGCTGCCGCCCTCCAGTCCAACGGACGCATCCGCTGGCCCGCGGCTGAACCCCGGACTCAGGTCACCGCCGCCAGAACGCCGTCCCAGCCACCGGAGCACCGTTCCAGCCGGATTGCCCTCACGTGAGTGCCGTTCCTCCCTCAAGCTGGGCCGCTCCGACGGGAGCGCCATTCCACCCTCGGGATGGGCCGCTCCGATGGGAGCGCCACAGCCCCTCACGGGAGAGTCTCAGCCCCTCGCCAGGCCGCTCTCACGGGAGCGTCACAGCCCCTCACGGGAGCGCCGTTCCAGCCCCGAGCTGGGCCGCCCTCACGGGAGCGAGCCCAGGGTGAGTCCTGACTGGCTGCCTCCGGAATCTCGAGGTCGCCAGCTCCGCCATTAGGCCTCAGCGCAGACGGAGGCAGAGAAGGGGGATATGACAAAAAAGTCGCATTCCCCGAAGGGAGAGACAGCAAGCCCCGTTTCAATCCCCCACCCCCCCCCCCCCCCACATAAACACAACCTAAAAACCAAAAACTTAACTAGACAAAACGAAAAAAAACAACACAAAAAAGTAAAGACAAACGGACTGCAGGCGAGCAGCAGCCGTTCACCAGCGCCGCCACTTCCGGTTCATGGCTGATCATCCAACTCAGTATCCCGTACCTGCCTTCTCTCCATACCCTCTGATCCCCTTAGCCACAAGGGCCACATCTAACTCCCTCTTAAATATAGCCAATGAACTAGCCTCAACTACCCTCTGTGGCAGAGAGTTCCAGAGATTCACCACTCTCTGTGTGAAAAAAGTTTTTCTCATCTCGGTTTTAAAGGATTTCCCCCTTATCCTTAAGCTGTGACCCCTTGTCCTGGACTTCCCCAACATCGGGAACAATCTTCCTGCATCTAGCCTGTCCAACCCCTTAAGAATTTTGTAAGTTTCTATAAGATCCCCTCTCAATCTCCTAAATTCTAGAGAGTATAAACCAAGTCTATCCAGTCTTTCTTCATAAGACAGTCCTGACATCCCAGGAATCAGTCTGGTGAACCTTCTCTGCACTCTCTCTATGGCAATAATGTCCTTCCTCAGATTTGGAGACCAAAACTGTACACAATACTCCAGGTGTGGTCTCACCAAGACCCTGTACAACTGCAGTAGAACCTCCCTGCTCCTATACTCAAATCCTTTTGCTGTGAAAGCTAACATACCATTCGCTTTCTTCACTGCCTGCTGCACCTGCATGCCTACTTTCAATGACTGGTGTACCATGACACCCAGGTCTCGCTGCATCTCCCCTTTTCCTAATCGGCCACCATTTAGATAATAGTCTGCTTTCCTGTTTTTGCCGTGAATTGTGGACGCAGCCCGGACCATCACACAATCCAACCTCCCTTCCATTGACTCCATCTACACTTCACGCTGCCTCGGCAAGGCCACCAGCACAATCAAGGACCAGTCTCACCCTGGTCACTCCATCTTCTCCGTTCTTCCGTCAGACAATAATTATAGCAGTGTGAAAATGCACACCTCCAGATTCCGAGATGTTATCAGGCAACTGAACCATCCTACCAACAACTAGTGAGCGGTCCTGAGCTACTATCTACCTCACTGGAGACCCTTGGACTATCTTTAATCAGACTTTGCTGGACTTTATCTTGCACTAAACGTTATTCCCTTTATCATGTATCTGTATACTGTGGACGGCTCGATTGTAATCATGTATAGTCTTTCCACTGACTGGTTAGCATGCAACAAAAACGCTTTTCATTGTGATAATACGTGACAATAAACTAAACTAAAAAAAAACACTAAAAACATAGATATAAGTAACGATACAGAAATAACAGATTGGGGTTAATAATTTCACATTGTGGGATATTTAATTTATTTGTATTATGTCGTTGACCTTATTTCCTTTATTGTGTATCTGTACACAGTGGATGGTTCGATTGTAATCATGTATAGTTTTTCCACTGACTGGTTAGCATGCAACAAGAAGCTTTTCACTGTACCTTGGTACATGTGACAATAAACTAAACTAAACCTGAAAAACAAAAATCACTGCAAAAATCATGAACCCATTCAATAAACTTGATTAAAAAAAACAGTGGAGACAAAGAACTGCAGTTGCTGGGAAAATCCAGTGGTTCAACTAAAATATGTGGAGGACAACATTTCTGGTCAGAACCCTTCTTCAGACTGAAGAGGGTCTCCACGTGAAACAATGTCCATTTCGACTGATTGAAATTGATTGAACGATACGACATGGACACAGGCCCTTCGGCCAACCAAGTGGCAAATCAACCCAAGAAATGACCCTTCCTCTATTCAACCACCAAGAAACTTATTGCTGGCACAAAGTGATAATGTGCAACACATGGGCAGAATGAAACACACCTTGGTACTGGATGACCAAAGTTCATGTTACAGGAGCTGAATTAGGCCGTTCAGCCCATCGAGTCTACTCCGCCATTCAAACATGGCTAATCTATCTTTCCCTCTCAACCTCATCCCCATCACCTTTGAATCTGTCAATCTCCGCTTTAAAAATACCCATTGACTTGGCCTCCACAGCCGTCTATGGCAATGAATTCCACAGATTCACTACCCCTTTGACTAAAGAAATTCCTCCTCATCTCCTTTCCAAAGGTACGTCCTTTTATCCTGAGGCCGTGCCCTCTGGTTCCAAGAATGTGCACGTGACCTGTGACTGGAATCTTCCCTCAGTTGGGGTTGCACTCACAAAATGATCTCCAATTAACCAAAGACAGTTCTTCATACCATGCCCAGGAAGGGAGTGCAGATGCTGGTTTAAACTGAAGATAGACACGAAAAGCTGGAGTAACTCAGCGGGTCTCTCTGGAGAAAAGGAACAGGCAACGTTTTGGATCGAGTCTGAAGAAGGGTCTCGATCCAAAACGTCACCTATTCCTTTTCTCCAGAGATGCTGCCTGACCCGCTGGGTTACTCCAACTTTTTGTGTCGTTCTTCATAACGTGTTTTCCTTTTCGAAAATATGGCAGGCGTTCTCCTCATGTACGTGTAAAATGGACATTTTGCTGCAATGAAGCGAGTCATTTACATCACAATTCTTCAGTGGATATCTTCTACTGTGCATCAATTGATTGCTCTCTGCTTCTGAGTTGAACCACAATGCTCGACAAAACCATCATGCTGTGCCGACACTTCCTACCGCTTGAAGCCTCTCACACAACATTCCCGTCGTCTTTGAAGACACCAACTAGGTAATTTCAACGGCTAAATTATCTGTAATGGAAAAAGGACAGTGACAATATGATGGAAAATCTAATTTAAAAATTGATTAAAAGTTGTCGAGAGGATTTTTTTTTTTTGTTAAATTATTTGGCAGCATCTTATCAAATGCTACCAAAAATGGTAATTCACCAGTGATAGTTAAGAGGATTAATGTTTGCTTGTCACTATCAGGCACAAGATAAAGTGCGAGGAAAAATCTTCACCATGGAGGGATTTATTTTCACTGGAGACTATAATTACCCCCTCAGTCTATGCACGGACTGTGACGATCAAGTCATGTTTTTTCCTGCATGGTTCACTTTGACCTGATCACCGTTAACTCTTAAAAGGGACAATTCTCAGCAATAAGTTGGAAGTCTTTTACAAACGCAAATGACATATGGGCTTAGTAACCTCCATTTAAAAATCAGATGCCATCAAATCATGCTCTTAAATGTCCCAATTTGCCCACACCGAACAACATGCCCCATCTACACTAGTCCCACCTGCCTCGTTTGGCCCGTATCCCTCTAAACGTATCTTATCTATGTAATGTCCAACTGTTTCTTAAATGTCGTGGTAGTCCCAGCCTCCACTACCTCCTCTGGCAGCTCGTTCCATACACTCACCACCCTTTGCGTTAAAAAGTTACCTCTGAGGTTGCTATTAAATCTTTCCCCCCTGTCAAGAATGAAATCCTTATGGGCCTGTCCCACATAGGCGATTTTTTCGGTGACTGCTGGCAACTGTCAGGTCGCCGAAAAACTGGCGACTGGACCCCACACGACAATGTCTATAACAACCTACCTCCTAGTCGACGGCAAACTACGGCAAGCTACCGACAACCGGCGACCATTAGGATGTCCACCTACGACAACCTACGTCCATCCACGACAAGCTACGACAAGGTAAGACAACTCAGTCGCCGGTAGATGTAGGTTGACGTAGATGGTCGCCAATGGAATTCACCGAAGTCAGCACCAGCGACAACCTACGTCACTGTGGCGACAACCTACTACAGCACCTTCGTCAGGAGAAGACAAGCTACAACAAGCCCACGGTCGCCAACTGCCGCCAAAAAGTTTTGAACATTTCAAAATCCAGCGGCGACTGGAAAAACGCTACGAATCTTTGGGCGACTGGGGAGACCATACAGGCGACAGCCCGGCGACCATGTGGCGATGGCCTAGTCGCCTAGAAAATCGCCTAAGTGGGACAGGGGCATTACTTGCTGCAGCTTTCCAGGCACATTAACACATACTTTGATATCACATTTGACATAACATTCCTTTTCTTGCTTTGTGGACATTGGTATACATACAATCTGCTCCGGCCACTGTTAGGATTTCCTCAGAATCACAAGGAACCACAGATGCTAGCTTATTAAAAAAAAACACACAAAGTGCTGGAGTAACTTTGCATGTCAGTCAGCATCTCTGGGGAACACGGAGAGTTAATGTTTCAGGTCAAGATCCTTTCTGAAACATCGTCTATCCCTGTTCTCCAGAGATGCTGTCTGACCTGCTGATTAACTCCTGCTGCACTTTGTGTCTTTTTTTCAGTTTATTATCACGAATAACAGGTACAGTGAAAAGCTTTTGTTGCGTGTTAACCAGTCAACGGAAAGACTATACATGATTACAATCGAGCCGTCCACAGTGTACAGATACATGATAAAGGGAATAATGTTCAGTGCAAGATAATGTCCAGTAAAGTCCGTTTGAAGATAGTCTGAGGGTCTCTGTACTGTAGGTTAAGGAAGCAGTTTAAGCTTGCTCACACTGTTTCCTGATGTACAGCACTAAGGCCTTTATTAAGCCGACTTTGTTCGATAGACTTACCACTGATCTTCGAGCTGTTTTATTTTGAGTCTGTGCCTATCTAAGCAAAGTCAGATATAGTGTACAAGTACAAAATTCCCTCCTAGATAGAAGCTCAGGACTGCTTACGAGTTGTTGATGGGATGAACCTATTGGTTGAGATTTCTTCCACTGATGTAATGGGAGTTAGACCTGCATTTTTAACGACAGCATTTCAATTGTCTGATTGGAAAGTCAGCTCAAAATCCTAAGCCTGTGGGGTTTTGTGTCAAACACCAGCTGATAAAGTGCAAGTAGGATGGAAAATGGTGGCCACGTGGACAATCATCTCTGCAGCATTCAATAGCTGCTTGTCAGTGCGGGATCAGTTATGGTGGCAGTAGGCATATCCGTCACTGCAGAGGTGGCCATTGATAGGCAAGGTGGCAGCTTTAGCACTCCGTCACCCATCTGAGCAGGAGGTGCAGTTCACTTCACTCCTCGTGGTCGAAGTTTAGTTTAGTATCATTTCGTTTTGAGATACCCTACAGTCGCCAGGACTCGAGGGCCTGTGCTAAACGGAGAGGTCGTATAGGCTAGGCCTCTATTCCTAGAAAGGCAAGTGGATGAGGGGTGATCTTATAGAGGTGTATAAAATCATCAGAGGAATAGATCGGGTCGATGCACAGAGTCTCTTGCCCACAGTAGGGGAATCGAGAACAAGAGGACATAGGTTTAAGGTGAGGGGGGAAAGATTTAATAGGAACCTGAGGGGTAACTTTTTCACACAAAGGGTGGTGGGTGTATGGAACGAGCTGCCTTGAGGCAGGTTCTATTGCAGTGTTTAAGAGACATTTAGACAGGTACACGGACAGGGATATAGGCCAAGGCAGGCAGGTGGGACTAATGTAGATTGGACATGTTGATGGTGTCATAAGTGATAGGAGCAGAATTAGACCATTCGGCCCATAAAGTCTATTCTGCCATTCACTCATGGTTGATCTATCTCTCCCTCCTAACCCCATTCTCCTGCCTTCTCCCCATAAACCCTGACTCCCGTACTAATCCAGACTAATCACGACTTGCGAGGGCAAGTTGGACCGCTGGGCCCATTTCCACGCTGTATGACTAACAATCGTTTCTTACTGCGTTCAGAGTATGGGATGTGTAAAGCTAACAATAAACTCACTGGCTATCAAGAGTGGTTTGTCACCTTCCTGATTATTGCAGCAAGTTACAACCAAGGTTTACTGGAAAGAGGAACACAGAATAAGACATTCTCTATAATCATTTTAGCTGTTAAGAAAACGTCATGTGTCAGACATAAGCCAGAGTGATGGGTTCTTATGTGTATCCCAGTCTATGCAGAGATTAAAGTGCAATGTGGTGGATGTTTGGTGGAAACTCAGATGGCTTTAGCTTCCAGTCTGATCAGGCTGAGATTAACTGCTCTTGCAGATAAACCCTTAATAATTGGTATCTTTGTCATTTCCCTCAAAGCCAGTGTACAAAAGAATTATGTCGCAGCCCTGAAAAAGATGGATTTGATTTGAAAATAAATGTCATTAAGAGTTACTTGCTTGTGACAAGATAATGTGAGGGGAAGGCCTTCTTAAATGTTTTATCAGTGTGGAGGTATGTGTTGACAGACGAAAGCTTGCCGTGATGTTATCAGACAAGCTGGCATGACTGCCGGTGAATTCCTTGAAGAGCTGGCTGTCTAGAGGAATCTTTGACATTGTTCTCATCCCAATTACTCCTCAGTTACCTTCATTCTCTCTCTGCCTCCAGGCAGACTCTGATCCAACTAGAATAGCCGAGGACCATGGAGAATAACAGCTTGAAGGCTTGGCTTATAAACGATAGCTGTTGGAAGCATGTTCCGACATTAGCCAAGCAGTAAAAAATCTTTTGAGATGCAGGGAACAAGATGCGGGTTTGATTTGCCTTGCCCGATCTGCAGCTTTACGGTCCAAAGGGATACAAAGTGCTGGAGGAACTCAGCGGGTCAGGCGCTATCACTGGGGAACATGAATACGTGACGTTTTAGGCTGGAGCCCTCCGTCAGGCTGATTGTAGGGGGTGGGGAAAGGTGGAAGAGAGGAGAGGCAGGCCAAAGCGTGGCAGGCAATAGGTGACACATGTGACGGGGTGAAGAGATGCAGCACGGAAACAGGCCCTTCGGCCCACCGGGTCCGCGCCGACCAGCGATCCCCGCACGTTAACGCTATCCTACTCCCACTAGGGACAATTTTTACATTTACCAAGCCAATTAACCTGCACGTCTTTGGAATGTGGGAGGAAACCAAAGATCTGGGAGAAAACCCACGCAGGTCACGGGGGGAACGTACGTACAAACTCCGTACAGGCAGCGGCCATTGTCAGGATCGAACCCAGGTCTCTGGCACTGCATTCGCTGTAAGGCAGCGACTCTACCTCTGCGCCACCGTGACTGCCCGGGTCGGTGCGGACACAGTGGGCCGAAGGGCCTGTTTCCGAGCTGTACCTCTAAACTAAACTGAACCAAACACACCTTAAACCAATGTCGCCCGGTTCTTGATTCCCCTACACTGGATAAGAGACTCATTTTTCCGATCTATTCCTCTTATGGTCATATACACCTCACTCAGAGCACCCCTCATCCACCTGCACTCCAGTGAGTAATGTCCTAGCCTGCCAAATCTCTCTCTGTACCTCAGGCTTTGAAATCGTGGCCTAAATGCTGGTAAACAATTCTCCTCTATGAAGGTGCCAGGGAGTTGTCCAACTTGTTGTTTGTAGCTACTACTTAATACAAGAACGTGGGGAAGTATCTAACAAAATCTGTTCGTTCATAAACAGAATTGGCTCATAACATGCAGTATGTTTTTCTTACCATAACGTAAGTTGTACTACAGAGTTGCTGAAGTCAAACTGCCGTGCAGCCAAGATAGACACAGAATGCTGGAGTAACTCAGTGGGACAGGCAGCATCTCTGGAGAGAAGGAATGGGTTGAGACCCTTCTTCAGTCCCGTGCATACAGCTTGGCCGTGGCTTTCTTTGTTCAGTTAAGCTGCTTGTATTAATATCAGTTAGTTTCTTTATATTAATATCATTTCTGATTTTCAATAGTTTCAAGGCTGGAAATTGTTGCTGGTGAGAATGGGCTTAACCAGTGTCAATGTCCGCTCTTCTGGGAACACGTCAAACATTCTTTGCTGCTGTCACAGTCATTCCAAGTCTCTCTAACTGGAGTCTTTCTGTTCATAACTTTACCTTTCCACCCAAGTACAACTCAGTGATTCAGCTTGCTTCCTCACAGCGAAGAGACCTGGGTTCGATCCTGACTGCGGGTGCTGTGTGTACAGTGTTTGTACATTCTCCCTGTGACCACGTGGGTTTTCTCCGGGTGCTCTGGTTTCCTCCCACACTCTGAATCCGTGCAGGGTGCACGAATTACTTGCATCCTGTACCTGTGCCCTGTGGACAGCTTGATTGGAAACATGTATAGTCCTTGCACTGACTGGAAGGACGCAACTAAAAAAGCCTCTCACTGACAAACATTTGACAAATGACAAACATTTGGCCCAATGAGTCCACACAGACCACTGAACACCCGCTCAAACTAGTTCTATGTTATCCCACTTTTTCATCCGTTCCCAACATACTAGGGGCAATTTATAGAGGCCATTTAACCTTCAAACCCACACGTTGTAGGGATGTGGGAGGAAATCGGAGCACCCTGAGGGAATCACTGAGAGAACGTGCAAACTGCACACAGACAGCCCCCGAGGTCAGGATCGTACCTCTGCTCTCTGGTGCAATGAGGCAGCAGCTCTGACATTGGACAAGCTTGTCCTTGGAGCGTATTTTTGCTCCCTCCTCAGCAACACAAATGGACGTACACTTGGCATAAACGCAAATGAAAAAACATGTCAACATTTCAAGCAGCATAACATTAGATTTGGCACAAATACGTTAGACAGTTCCAACACTTCACCGTCTGACAAGAGGGATTTACAATCATCACTGTCTCCAAGGGCCACCTGGTCTATTAACATGTATTGATTAATATTTGTGCAAATAGTTTTAATTAATATGGGTCTCTGAGGAAACGATGTGGACTGTGAACTGAGTTTCTGGTTGTTGTCCTTACAGCATTCATTCTTTCGGATGGCTTATTTAACGGACTGTTCCCAGGGACACATTCGGAGACAGACATCAAGTGCTGCTGGAAGATCATCAACTCGGTTAGATACACTCTTTGGTCTGCCCAAAACTTTAGTTCAGTTTAGAGATACAGCGCAGAAACAGGCCCTTCGGCCCACCGAGTACGCGCCGGCCAATAATCACCCCGTACACTAGTTCTATCTTACACTCAAGGGGCAATTTACAGAAGCCAATTCACCCACAAACTCGCACGTCCTTGGAATGTGAGAGGAAACCGGAGCATCCGGAAAAACCCCATGCGGTCACAGGGAAACATAGAAAACAGGTGTAGGAGTAGGCCATTCAGTCCTTCAAGCCAGCACCGCCATTCAATATGATCATGGCTGATCACCCAAAATCAGTACCCCGTTCCTGCTTTTTCCACATATCCCTTGATTCCTTTAGCCCCAAGAGCTAAATCTGTCTCTTGAATTGGCCTCCATGCCTCTGTGACAGAGAATTCAACAGGTTCACAACTCTCCGGCTGAAAAAGTTTTTCCTCATCTCAGAACGTACAAACTCCGTACACACAGCACCCGAGGTCTCCGGCGTTGTACGGCAGCAACTCTACCGCTGCGCCACCGTGCTGCCCTTGCATTTCCTTGGATGAGGGTTACATTTAGAAGCACGGATAAGGCAGAGGTTCGCTGACGACTGTGCCATTTCACTCTTCCAAGGAATCCAGTTCTGATCTACAATCCCAACCAATGCCTCTGTTAATTGCATGCTGCGTGACTTGTACCACAAGGCCTCTAGTTGTTCCGCTCAGCCCTTTATTTGCAACTCCTCCCCATTTCCCTCCAACGCAGCACTCAATAAAAAAATGATATTAAAACGTCTCCTTTTGTGCAATGATTGAAGTCTGTTGCTGCGGGTACAAGTAAAATGCTGCATCTTCAAAGTGCCTTTGTGGTTACTGTCCTCCCCTTGAACAATGATCCCAGTGCTTCCTGCACTTTGTGCACTCGTTTGGCTTTTAGTTTAGTTTAGTTTAGTTTAGTTTAGAGATACAGCGCGGAAACAGGCCGGTTTGGCCCACCGGGTGCGTGCCAACCAGCGATCCCCGCACATTAACACTATCCTATACCCACTAGGGACAACTTTTACATTTACCAGGCCAATTACAAACCTGCAAGTCTTTGGAGTGTGGGAGTAAACCGAAGATCTTGGAGAAAACCCACGCAGCTCACGGGGAGAATGTACAAACTCTGTACAGACAGCACCCGTAGTCGGGGTCGAACCCGGGTCTCCGCGCTGCACTCACTGTAAGAAAGCAACTCTACCGCTGCGTCACCGTGCCGTTCCTAACGTAAAACATTACGTTTGTAACGCAAAGTTACAGGCAGCCGGATAAGAACCACGTGTGGACATCCAGGGGACCAGGGACCGTGAATCCAGCGGAATGGGGTCAAGAGTTTGTATCAAATAATTTTCTTTGGAGTTAGGGCACGGATACATTTACTTTGGAGATACGGCTCGGAAACTGTCCCTTCGGCCCACCGATTCCGCGCCGACCAGCGATCCCCCGTGCTCTGGCACTATCCTACACATGCTAGGGACAATGAAGAATTTTACCGAAGCCAATTAACCTGCAAGAGGTTTCCTTTCTCCAGGAGGAAACTGGAGGCCCGGAGAAAACCCACGCGGTCACAGGGAGAACGTACAAACTCCGTGCAGACGGTACCCATAGTCAAGATCGAACCCGTGTGGGTTTGTAGGTTAAATGGCTCCTGTGAATTGCCCCTTGTGTGTTGGATTCAATACTGGGATAACAAAGAACTGGTCGGCGCGGATTCAGTGGGCCGAAGGGCCTGTTTTCATGCTGTATCTCTGAATTAAACTAAACTATAATGATGTGTTTCCATTTGTTCACACAGTCATTTTATGCCAACTTTCGTATATCATCTAAATCAGTATGTCATCCACTGAAACAAGCTCATGTGATAGGAGTAGAATTAGGCCATTCAGCCCATTACGTCTACTCCGCCATTCAATCATGGCTGATCTATCACTCCCTCCTACCCTCTTTCTCCTGTTTTCTCCCCATAACCCATGACAACCGTACTAAACAAGAATATATCTACCGCTGCCTTAAAAATATCCATTGATGGCCTCCGCAGCCTTCTGAGGCAATGAATTCCACAGATTCACTATCCACTGATTAAAGAAATTCCTCCTCATCTCCTTCCTAGAGGAACATCCTTTAATTCTGAAGCTATGACCTCTGGTCCTAGACTCTCCCACAAGGGGTGAAATGAATGAAATCTGTAGGCACCCATCAGTTTTCTCTGAGGGGCATGCAGACCTCCTTATCAGGCCACAGTTCTGCACCAAGGCCTGATAATGTGCAAAGTTGGTCAATAGAGATGGCAATCTACCCCAATACTTTATTCGAATGCTGCCCGCACCAGAAATGTGCAAGTGGGAAGTGTCTTCTGGCAAATTTGTTTTTTTGCAGGAAGATTTATGAGATTAAATAAATACATAAGTCGCCTTAATGGTGCTCCTGCCTGCCTAGACATTTATTTGTCTTTCCACATTAATCAAATTTATGAATCCAATCCACCATTCACTTGGTTTAATATCATGACCTCTACTCCATCGTATGCTGATCGTTTGCGGCAGGTTATTTGGCTTTGTTGTAAATTGCAAATTATCCCCAGTGTGTAGGATATCTTAGATGGACGGCACGGTGGTGCAGCTGTAGAGTTGCTGCCTTACAGAGCCAGAGGCTCAGGTTCGATCCTGACTACGGGTGCTGTCTTAAAAGGAGTTTGTACACTCTCCCTGAGACCATGTGGGTTTTCTCTGGATGCTCCGGTTTCCTCCCACACGTACAATTTTGTCAGTTAATTGCCTTCAGTAAAATTGTAAATTGTCCTCAGGAGCGGGGGGGGGGGGGGGGGGGGGGGGGGGGGGGGCTCAGCCTGTTTCCGTACTGTATCTCTAAAGACTGTATCTCTAAAGACTAATGTAATGGGTAAGATTAGTAAATTACACCGAGGCAGTACATCGGAGTCGCCATGTTTCTGACGCCATCTTGTATACATATCAGCATCACAATGGAAGATCAGCACTGATATTTGAGGGAGGTAGCTACATCCAAGCCTGCAGCTATATTTCCTTCACGCTACAGAAATACTCTACTAAAACACACTGGGATGCCCCATAGACACAAAAAGCAAATGTCGAATTCTGACAATTAAATTAAAGATCTTTACCATTCCATCGTATCCAATATCCTTTCTGCTAAAACTTACAAAGGGCACATACACACACACGTGCCTCTAAGACAAGTGTATTTCTGTGCATAATCCTAGATGCACAGTTTAAAAATGACAAAAAGAAACACCTGCTGGTAGCTACAACATGAATTCTGAACTCCCAACATTATTTCCAAATTCGCTATCTAAATATTGCCCACGGGATAAGTGTTCCAATCATAGCCACGGCAGAAGTGAAAGAAAAGAAAATTCAACGGGAAATCATTCGACATGGAGCAACTATTTCCTCATGTTTCAGCCCAGGAGCTCCCTTGAAGAACTGGAACAACTGCTTCTCTTTCAGTGGAGAAATGGTCCCAGTGAACACAACAAAATTGGTGACCAAAGTTAGTCACCTTTAGATAGTCACAAAATGCTGGAGTAACTCAGCGGTCAGGCAGCCTCTCTGGAGGAAAGGAACAGGTGATGTTTCGGATAGGAACCCCTCTCATAAGTTCATGTTAGAGGAACAGAAATAGGCTCTTCAGCCCATCTAGTCTACTCCCCCATTCAATGATGGCAGATCAATCTTTCCCTCTCAACCCCATTCTCCTGCCTTCTCCCCATAATCCCTGACACCCGTACTAATGGGTGTAAATGTTGTGTGAAAACATTCTTCAGGCCGAGAGTCAGGGGAGACGGTTTCGCCACCTTTAGTTTAGTTTGGAGGCACGGCATGGAAACAGGCCCTTCGGCCCATCGAGTCCGCTCCCACCATCGATAACTCGTTCACACTCGTTCTATGTTATCCCACTTTCTCATCCACTCTCTACACAATTGGGGCACATTACGTTTTGGGGATGTGGAGGAAACCAGAGTACCCGGAGGATTCCCACGTGGCCACAGGGAGTACGGAATTGGCTCATATAAAATTACGGAGGGAAATGCAAGCAGGACTGCTAAAACTTCACATCCAAATACACTGCAGGGTAAGAAGACAGTGCAGGGAAATTCGTTCTGAAGTCGCAATGTTAAACAAACCTCCGTTAAGTTCATAGGTTATAGAAACAGAAATAGGCCATTCAATCATGGCTGATAAATCTTTCCCTCTCAACCCCATTCTCCTGCCTTCTCCCCGTAACCCCTGTACTAATCAAGAATCTACCAATCTCTGCCTTTTAAATATCCATTGACTTGGCCTCCACAGCCGTCTGTGGCAATGAATTCCAAAGATTCACCACCCTCTGACTGAAGAAGTTCCTCCTCATCTCCTTTCTAAAGGTATGTTCTTTTATTCTGAAACTGAGGCCTCTGGTCCTGGACTCTCCCACTAGTGGAAACATTCTCTCCGCATCCATTCTATCCAGGTCTTTCACTGTTCGTGAAGTTTCAATGAGGTCCTTCCCCTCATCCTTCTAAACTCTAGCGAGTACAGGCCCAGTGCCGTCAAACGCTCATCATATGTTAACCCATTCATCCCTGGATTCGTTGTTTGACCCAGTGCAAAATATACATAAATGTCATGCTGTCACTCCAGTGACATGTTTCGAGCCGAGAGCCAGCATTGATTGCAGTATTTATTGCCTCTCCAAATATCACATAGTTATCCAGTTTCATGAATTGCCAGCTACAATTCGAGTTAGTTAGAGCTGATTATTAACAGGCAGCACCTCTTAAATATGAGGCCTCAATTGCCTACAGATGTTGGGGAAATCATGGGAGGCCATGTTGGCAGCTTGCTAGAGGAGGTGGCAGAACACAAGGGAGAATTAGCCAAAGACAGTGCTGCCTCACAGCACCAGAGACCCAGATGCGATCCTCACCTCAGGTGCTGTCTGTGTAGAGTTTGCACGTTCTCCCCATGTCCATTTCCCTCCATAGCACAGTGCGGCACAATGGCACAGCAGTGGAGTTGCTGCCTCACAGCGCCAGAGACCCAGGTTCGATCCTGACCTCGGGTGCTGTCTGTGTGGAGTTTGCACGTTCTTTCCATGACCGCGTGGGTTTCCTTCAGATGCTCCTGTTTCCTCCCACATCCCAAAGACGTGCAAGGTTTGCAGGTTAATCGACCCTCTGTAAATTGTGTGCAGGCAGTGGATGAGAAAGTGGGATAGCATGGAACTAGTGTGAGCGGCGTGGACTCGGTGGGCCGAAGGGCCTGTTTCCATGCTGTATCTCTGAACTAAACATTCCCTACTGCTATCTCACTGTACAGAAAGTTGACAGCATGACCTAAAGTACAATTCACTTCCCTCCACGACAGTGCACCCACAAACCAATTAATTTTTACCGGCCTCGGCCTCTCTGGGCCGGTAGAAAAGGTCACTGGTTTTCATCTCGGCAATGCTTGTCCAATTGCATGACCTCACAGGATGACTCCAACAATAAATTTCCCAGAACAAATTGGTTGGAATTGAAAAGCAGATTGCAGGAGGTAATCATTTTTTTCCACTTCCAAAAGGAGCTTCTACGAATAGTTTTGGGGTCAGTGCATCCTCGAGTCACACAGCATGGAAACAGGCCCCTCAACCCAACTTAGTTCAGTTTATTGTCACGTGTGTGGAAAACGAATGCAAGTTGCCAGAGTCCAGTTGGCCGGCGATGACGCACGGAGCTGCTTTGATTGTCGGGCCACGCGGCGCAAGGACTGTCGGCCCGTGACCATATCCCGACAGCAGGCTCATCACACCCGCCGGGCAACCGGGAAACCCGCCCAGAGAGGTGAAGCCACCGAGACCGACCACTGGTCCTCCCCACTCATCAGTTCCATAGACCAAATCCAATGTTCTCAATGGGCTGGAGGTGAATCAGGCAGTGCCCTAACTTAGATTCAGAAGCCTGATAACTGATTCCAGATGCAAGCCATTTCCTAAGTTGCTATTTATACTGGAAGATGGATTTCAATTAAGCATGGTACTGCTGTGTGACCAGTCCTTATACCACAATTATTTGTACATAGAAATATAATTTAGCATGGCACACAATGCTGTACTTGCATGGCAAGGATGATCATTTCCAGTGTGGGAAGGAACTGCAGATGCTGGTTTACACCATAGACACAAAATGCTGGAGTAACTCACCAGGAGAGGTGAGTCAGGGGAGAGGGAGATACTGAGATATAGAAGGGTAAGGTGTGAAAAAGAACTTTGAAGAAGGGTCTCGACCCAAAACGTCACCCATTCCTTCTCTCAAGAGATGCTGGCTGTTTACTGAGTTACTCAAGCATTTTGTGAACGGTCTATGAACATTCCCAGTAGCTGGTTTACAGATAAATGACACTGGCCCAGGTTTTGTTGAGCATATCTCACCAGCTACACTTGTAGTTGAGGTACATATGTATTAGGCACACAACTACCCGATGCATAGCCGGAAGCCAAACCAACTGAGAGATGAATCCAGATGGTTGCAGGATCTTCATGGCTGCAAAACCACAGCCATGAAGGGAGCCAGAAAATGTCCCAGCTATGAACAACTGGAAGCACATGCGATGGATGGACCATGTCCAAGATATGCCATCTGACTTCTGAATCCATTTGACATTCAGATTCATTCAAACATTTAATATTGTAAGGATTATTACAAATTTGTTAAAACGCAAATTTAAATAACAATAATTCTGCAGCACAGTGATGCAGCTGGTAGAGCAGCTGCCTCAGGCGCCAGAGACCTGGGGTTCTATCCTGACCTCGAGTGCTGTCTGTGTGGAGTTTGCACGTTCACCCTGTGACCGCATGCGTTTCTTCCGGGTGCTCCGGTTTCCTCCCACCTCCCAAAGACGTGCGGGTTTGTCGGTTGAGTATGTACGGATTGCTCCGAGTGTGTAGGGAGTGGATGTGAAAGTGGGATAAGAGTGTGGACGGGTGAATCGATGGTCGCCGTGGACCCAGTGGGCTGAAGGGCCTGTTTCCATGCTGTACCTCTGAACAAAACTAAAAGTTGTAAATAAATAAAATATTTGCTGCAAACAGACAATTTAAAAGATATATGTCTGATCTGCCTCTTGCCTTTCTCCTGCCCCATTCGAGTGAATGGGCTGATTGGCTGTGTCAGGTTTGTATACAGATACTCAAGATCAGAAGCGAATGAATCCCAGCAAGTTCATGCCTCGCCAATCTGTACATGACCCAGCGATGGAGTGTGGAGGACTTTGATGTTTTGAAACAAAAATGCTAAAGTCACAAACCTGCAGTCATTTACATGGATAAATATCAGCACCACTTCTGCGCAGAATTGCCAACATGTACGATAAAACTCCTGAGTAATTACGGAGCACATAACAACTATACGAGAACAACATCTAAAACACATTTGAACGGGTGCATGGATAGGGAAGGTCTAGAAGGATATGGGCCAAACACAAGCAAGTAGGACTAGTGCAGATGGGGCATCTTGGTCGGCAGGGACGAGTTCAACGGTTTCTCTATTAACACGTGTACCCAGGTACAGTAAAATACTTTGTTCTGCATACAGGTCAGCAAGACCTTCACCATACACGGGCACAATCCCCCAGTTAGACCACAATAGCCCACTGAGTCTGTGTGCAAGAGGTACCTATTTGGACCTCAGGCCAAAGTTGGGCCGCAGGGCCTCTTTCCGTCCTCTATGACGTGGGATTCTTTCATCACACAGTTGTCTCCAGTGTATGTGTGGGATGGGGTTTGTGTTCCCAGCAAATGGCCTGGATCAGGAGTTCCTGTACCGTGAAGTACATCATCTGCATGTGCGTCAGGAAGCGCGAATTGAAGTAAAATAAATGATTGTGTTCATGAGGGGCAGCATGGTGGTGCAGTGGTAGAGGCACAGGTTCGATCCTGACTAAGGGTGCTGTCTGTACGGACCTTTTCCTCGTGACGTGCGTAGGTTTTCTCCGGCAGTTCCAGTTTCCTTCCACAATCCAAAAACGTACAGGTATGTAGGTTAATTGGCTTTGGTAAAATTGTAAACTCTCCCTAGTGCATGTAGGATAGTGTTAGTGTGCGGGGATAGCTGGTCGTCGTGGACTCGATGGGCCAAAGGGCCTGTTTCCGTACTGTAAGCTAAACTAACCTTTATATACTTACATTTTTTTAATATAAATTCAATGAGAGCAAATTTTATGCCATATCTCAAATATCTTATGAATTCTTTAAGTGTGAATTTTCATTACCCAAATGACCATAATGTGGGAGTCATTGTCTTGTGGAATTTTCAGCCCAGCAACTTGTAAAACATTCATTTACGCTGCACAGCAAGGAGCATCAGAAGGCAAGATTAGATTATCCCAAACTTTACAGTCGACGGAAGATAATTAAGGGAAAAAATAGACTGCGGTCCAAATTATTAATCAATTATGAACAAGTTGAAGCAGGAATATTAATTGCAGAATCAGCTACAGAAGTCAGATCAGACAAGATACATCTAAATGAATGAACAGCCAATATAAGATGATAGAATTTATTTGCCACACAACCAGGGTCAGTGGAATTTGGGTTATAACAGCCATCAGTCTGAAGAAGGGTTTTGGCCTGAAACGTTGCCTATTTCCTTCGCTCCATAGATGCTGCTGCACCCGCTGAGTTTCTCCAGCACTTTTGTCTACAGCCAATGTAAAACTATGTTAGGAGGACATCTTCACTCAAAGACTATAATAACCTACATAACATACAGTCGGAATTAGTGGAGGAACAAATGCCCATTTAGTTTAGTTTTTAGTTTAGAGGTACAGCACGACAACAGGCCCTTTGGCCCACCGACCACCCCATATACTATCCTGCACACCAGTGACAATTATTGATTTTTACCCGAGCTAATTAACCTACAAATCTGTACATCTTTGGGGTGTGGGAGGAAACCGGGGCACCCGGAGAAAACCCACGTGGTCACGGGGAGAACGGACAAACTCAGTACAGACAGCACCCGTAGTCAGGATCGAACCTGTATTTCTGGCGCTGTAAGGCAGAAAAACTAACACTGTGCCACTGTGCTGCCTAAAATTTCTTGCCCGTTTTTTTTTTAATGTTCAGTTCACAACATGCCTCACTTGATACCACAAGGATCCCATAGAAAATAACTGAGGTATAAAAAATGTGGTATATGATTTGTGGTATATGATTATGGTAGCACTTGTATGCATGAGTTACAATGCTCAGCACAAAACAAATCAGCAGGGGAAAGATTGACACAAAGTGCTGGAGCAGCTCAACGGGTCAGGCAGCATCTCCGGAAAACGTGGTTAGGCGACGTTTCGAGTCGAGGCTCTTCTTCAGACTACAGAAAGGTCCCAACCCGAAACATCACCTTGTGGGCCGAAGAGCCTGTTCTTGTGCTGTTCTATCATAGTAAAACACTTCTTTTGAATTGAAACTTTTAACCAGCAGTTCAGCCTTGGGATACAGTCCTTTCATAACAGTAAGCAGACATTAGATCTTTTCAAAATGTGGGGTGGGTCATTTTCCACATTTAATGAGCCAGTAATACTTAATAGACCATTATCAACCATACATAAACTTAGGCCTCGGTACCTATTAAGAATGTGATGCCGGGCATGAGTTCTAGATTTAATGTGTTGGGTTGTGATCCTCCAGTCTGTCATGCAGGCTTGCTGTCTATTTTATTCCTACAACCACACTTACAGTTCCGGCCTTGTGGATGCACTAAATGCCCGGCATCATGAGAGATGGGTTTTAACTGCCCCCTTGTTGTCCAAAGCCTTTGGACTAATCTAAAGAATCTCTAGAAAAATTCAACAAACTTAACAGGTCGGGCAGCATCTTCACTATGGACCTTAGACTTTAGGGATCCAGCGCGGAAACAGACCCTTTGGCCCACCAAGTCCGCGCCGACCAGTGATCTTCCCGTACACTATCACTGTCCTACACACGCGCGGGAAAATTTACAATTACCAAAATCAATTAACCTACAAACCTGTAAGTTTTTTGAGTATGGGAGGAAACCGGAGCACCTGGAGAAAACCCACGTGGTCACAGGGAGAAACATACTAAGTCACTACAGGCAGCACCAATAGTCAGGACCAAATCCAACTCTAGCGCTGTGTGCCACTGTGCTGCGGAGGAAAATGGACAGGCAACGTTTCATGACGGAACCCTTCTTCAGACTGAAGAAGTCTGCAGAATATCAGCATGTTTATTCCCTCCACAGACGCTGCCTGACGCACTCTGATTCCTCCAGTGCTTGAGGTACCAGCATCTGCAGTTACTTGCGACTCCCTTTAAAGAACCTATGATGATTGGAATCATTTCAAAACTGATCAAGCAGTTTTACATAATTAAACAACTTTTTTAAAATGCATTTAAAAATGAAAACAAATTAACAAATACACCTTTACCTAGTAGAAACTAATTCAAAACATCAAGATCAAATGAAACGTTTTACACAGGGGCTGGTGAGTGCCTGGAACATGCTCTCAGCGTTATTGGTGGAAGCAGATATGATAGTGGCATTTAAGAGGACTTTGGATCGGCACGCAGATATGCAGGAAATGGAGGGATATGGATTATACACATGTAGATAAGAGATGGTCTTGGCATCAGGTCCGGCACAGACATTGTGGGCTGAACAGCCTGTTCTTGTGCTGTATTGTTCTATGTTCTATGAAAGCTAAACACTTATTTTGAATTAAAGCTTTAGTTTTGACCTCTCAGCCGGAGACACGTCCTCAATGCCGAGCGCCATCTGGCCCAATATCAAATTCATTGTAAAATTATAATGTGTAATAGGCTATTAGAATTACGCACGGCCAGGATGCCTCTGTTGGAAGCGATGGTAAAACATGTGTTTTTTAGGCAGTTTAATGAAATGCCAATGTGGTTTTGGGATTCCCTTCTGATTTGTCAACATCGGCAGTGAGAAGTGCAGATTTGCACAGAATGCAGAAGTAAAAGCCATTTGTTAGGCACAGATTTTAAATAGGACTCATCTGCAGGTGAAAACTATGAATGCAGCACTAAAGTACACTATGTTCACACATACTCCGCTTTGCAGCTTACAAGCTAACGGTATGAACATTAAATTCTCCAATTTTATGTAACTAACCTACAAATCCACCTCCCTCTTCCTCCCTCCCATCTCTTCCCTGTGCCCCATCTGGTTGCACACCTATTTTTCCCCTTTCCCCCACCCTCCTGTTCCCTTCCACCTATATTCCTTTCCTCTAGCTTCACAATTCGCTCCTCTTCTATTCGCATCTCACACTTTTTATCTTTTCATCTCTGGCCTTTGACAAACCATCTACCAAGCAAAGCAAGAATTTCATTGTCCTATCAGGGACACATGACAATAAAACTATCTCTCTCTCTCCCCCTCTGTCTCCACCTATCACTTGCCAGGCTTTGTTCAGCCGCCACCTCTCTTGCAGCTTTCTCCCCTACCCCCTCCCCACCACATTCAGTCTGAAGAAGGGTCCCAACTGGTAACGTCACGTGTTCCTTTTCTCCAGAGATGCTGCCTGACCTGCTGAGTTACTCCATCACATTATGTCTTTCTTTTTGTAAACCAGCAGCTGCAGTCCTTTGTGTTTTCAGATGGAGGGTGGTGGGTATATGGAACGAGCTGCCAGAAGAGATACAATTACAATTTTTTTAATACATTTAGATAGGTACATGGATAGGAATTTTTTGGAGAGATTTGGGCCAAATGTAGGTAAGTAGTTCTGGCTTAGATGGGGCATCTTGGTCAGCGTGGACCAGTTGGGCCGAAGGGTCTGTTCCTAAAGCTGCATGATTCTATGTACATTTTGTTTAGTGATACGGTATGGAAGCAGGCCCTTCGGCCCTTTGAGTCCACGCAGATCATCGATCACTCGTTCACACTAGTTCTATGTTATCCCACTCTCTCATCCATTCCCTATTTTACAGAGGGCCAATTAACCCGCAAACCCGCACGTCTTGGGAGATACGGGAGGAAACAGGATCACCCGGACAAAACCCAATGTCAGGGAGAACATGCAAACTCCACACCGGCAGCACCCAAGTTCAGAATCCAACCCGGGTCTCTGACGCTGGAGGTAACGGCTCTACCAGCTGCCCCACCCTGCCACCCTCAGGTAATGGCCAAAATGTAACAACCAAGTGACACCCTCGCCCGTTGCTGTCCCTCTGTGATTCCTCCAGCTTTGGCCTGTTGTTTACAAACCTTACCCTGCATATCTCTAGACTCCCTCTCCCCTGACCCTCCGTCTGACGAAGGATATCGACCCGAAACGTCGTCCATTCCTTCTGTCCAGGGATGCTGCCTGTCCCGCTGAGTTACTCCAGCATTTTGTGTCTATCTTCGGTATAAACCAACACCTGCAGTTCCTTCCTACTCGATCCGTGTACCTGTCTAATTGTTTCTTAAACGTTGCGACAATACCTGCCTCAACTACCTCCACGCACCACCCTTGGTGTGAAAAAGTTATCCCTCAGATTCCTGTTAAATCTTTTCCCCTTCACCTTAAGCCTTTGTCCGCTGGTTCTCGATTCCCCTACTCTGGGCAAGAAACTCTGTGTGTCTACCCGATCTATTCCACTCATAATTTTACACACCCCCATTAGATCATCCCTCATCCTCTTGCAGGGTTACATGGAAGAAGCTGCTGCTGAACCTGGACGTTACAGTTTTCTGGCTCCACTTTATACCACTCTAGACCAGCGAGGATACCAATTGGCTCAAGACTGGTGTGGGTTCCTTTGCTCCGGGTTATAATTTTTCATGTTATTACACGAATCGACATCTCGTCGTATCTGTCATATTAAACATGTTGAGCAAAAGCAAATTGAATCTAAAAAACAAATGAATCAGAGTACAGGGAGACACATCCAGACAAATCTACAGTATGTTCTCCGAATGTCCATTTATACTCAAATCAACATGGTTCCACCTTCCAATCATTCAGGCCCTAGAATAAAAGATGTTTCTTGATTACCCAAGGCAAGTTTGATGAGAGACTAATGAATTCTCTCTGGAGGGAATGAACTCATGAACTGCCTCTGGAGATATATGCATGAAAGAGCATTTCATGGCATCAGTTATGGCTCAAGGTGACAGAAAGTTTCCCCCATAATTTCCATTCACTTGGCTTTCATTAAGTTTCTTTGATGCCAAGCCATACATAGAGCATGATGAAATATAATTAAAAAGGAACTGCAAATGCTGGTTTATACCAGAGATCGACGCAAAATGCTGGGGTAACTTAGCAGCTCAGGCAGCATCTCTGGAGAAAATGGTATGTGACGTTTTGGGTTGAGGGATGGGGGGGGGGTTGAAAGGCAAATGGTTGGAACAAAGGCCAGAGATGGAAGCAAAAGGTGTGAGACAGAAGAATTGAAAAGTTGTAAATTGTGAAGCCAGAGAGAGGAGCGTAGGGGGAAGGGGGAGGGGGGAGGGGGAAGGGGGAAGGGGGGAGGGGGGAGGGGGAAGGGGGAAGGGGGAGGAAATGATTGTTGCCTGCCCTGATTTGGCCTGTTAATTTCTTGCTTCCATTGACACAGGACATACCCATTGATGGTAAGAAAGAACCGCAGATGCTGGTTTAAATCGAAGGTAGACACAAAATGCTGGAGTAACTCAGCGGGTGAGGCAGCATCTCTGGAGAGAAGGAGTAGGCGATGTTTTCCAGAGATGCTGCCTCACCCGCTGATTTACTCCAGCATTTTGTGTCTACACATTGATGGTGACGGAGATAGATACAAAAAGCTGGAGTAACTCCAGGCAGCGACCCTTCTTCAGACCCAAAGGTCTTCAGAGCAAACTGTAACTGTTCAGTTTCGGTTCATTCGACAATTAAACACGCTTGACTCTACGCAATCCACCTTGAGTAGCAGCGAGAAACTCCAGCTTTCCTCACAAGCGCGCCACAAATGTGCTTCTTTGGATATTGCGTGAAGCAAGACGACTGCTTTCCCTCTCCTCCCCACGGACAGATGCGCAAGATATGAAAAGAGCTCACGTCAAGGCTGAGACGACAGCACGAGCTGCCTGGTTTCTGTTCCTCTCAGAATAATTTAACGAACGATCCAAATCCCACGGCAGCCAGCAGCGACTCTCTCTCTGGGAAACATCTACAATTCAAAAATCTACAACAGTGGAACTAATTAAATGGCACACAGATGTGACCCCAGCATTTCTATAATGGAGGACCTGTAAGATATGGTCCACTGACCTCATGTGCTTCGGATGCCTTAACCAGTTGTCAAATATGGAAATTACTTTGCTGTCCAGAATGATAATCCTAAATATGATCTGGACTTTGTGCTTTTAAATGTTATCACCATGTTAATTAAGTGGATTATAACGCAATATAAGCGGTTTAGAGGTTAATTCTAGTCGTCTGCTGTGCAATTCTGTGGCTTCATTATAACTTTTCATTATCAGGTTCCCATAATAGACAAGTTCAAAGCACAGTCTTCAAACACGTTCAAAGATATTTCACAGCTCAGTACCTCATTCTATGAGAAGCAAGCTCCCAGCAATTGGATCTCCTGTTCTAACTTCCTCTTTTCTTCACCCCTCTCCTGAATATAACAACGCATACACAATTTGCTTATCTCTCATTCATTTGTTCTATATCTCTCTCTGTGTATCTCTCGTTTCCCTTTCGCCTCAGTCTGAAGAAGAGTCTCGACCTGAAAACGTCACCTATTCCTTTTCACCAGAGATGCTGTCTGACCCGTTGAGTTACTCCAGCTTTTGTGTCTATCTTTGGTTTAAAGCAGCATCTGCAGTTCCTTCCTGCACATTACTCCCCTTTGTTTTGCTTGCCCTTATGTTTTATATGTCAACAAAAGGTAAGTTTTAGAATCGTGTGGGGAATAGACAAGATGATTGCACAGAGTTTAATGCCCAGGCTAGGGGGGTCAAGAAACCAGGGGACATAGGACTAAGGTAAGAGGGACTAGATTGATTTGGAATCTGAAGGGGAACAGAGGGTGATGGGTACATGGAACGAGCTGCCAGAGGAGGTAGTTGAGTCAGGTACTAAAACAACACTTGGATAGGTACATGGGATAGGAAGAGTTCAGAGGTTTTAGATGCGGGCAAATGGGAATAGCATAGATGGGGCATCTTTGTCAGCATGGAGTTGTAGACTTTAGGAGAGCTCCCCCTCCTCACCCCACTCACCATCAACATCACCACAGTCACATCTGCGGAGTAAACCAAGCAAACACCAGGCCAATCTGCATGTGTGTGTGTGTAGAAGTGTGTGTGCATGTGTGCGTGTGTGTACAAGTGTGTGCATGTGTGCATGTGTGCGCGCATGCATGTGTACAAGTGTGTGTGCGCGTGCCTGTGTACAAGTGTGTGTGCCTGTGTGTGCACGTGTGCATGTGTACAAGTGTGTGTGTGTGTGCGCGCGTGCCTGCGTACAAGTGTGTGTGCGTGTGTGTGTGTGCATGTGCATGAGTACAAGTGTGTGCGCGTGTACAAGTGTGTGTGCGCGTGCGTGTGTACAAGTGTGTGTGCTTGTGTGTGTGCGCGTGCGTGTGTACAAGTGTGTGTGTGCGTGTGCATGTGTACAAGTGTGTGTGTGTGTGTGCGTGCGTGTGTGCGTGCGTGTGTGTGTGCGTGCAGGTAAGATGTTTGATCTGATTCCTTTCCTATTGGGCAAGCTTAGTTAAACTGATCTCCCCCAAACATTCCTCCGTTCTCATTAACTTTGGTCACAATCATCTGATAAATAATAGTGCAAAGACAAAACAATGTCCCCAAGACTTTGTTCAGAGCCTATGTAGAGATTGTCGCGTTTAATCGCCTGATGGCTGTGGGGAAGAAGCTGCTCCTGAACTTGGACGTTACAGTTTTCAGGCTCCTGTACCATCTTCCCGACAGCAGGAGTGAAATGAGTGTGTGGCCGGGTGGTGTAGGTCTCTGATGATGCTGGCTGCCTTTTTGAGGCAGCGACTCCTGTAGATCCCTTCGATGGCGGGTAAGTCAGAACCCGTGATGTTGGTGTAGACCTGATTATGAATCTCGATGGAAAGAAATGGAAAGGGAGATACAGGGTTATCAGACCCAGATTTTGGTGGGAGACAAATATCTGAGAGGGACTTTGAGACATGCTATGGATCCAATAGTAGCATTTACGTTAGAAATATGGAATGTTATAGTGGAAAAATACAAATTAAAAAGAGGGGTTCACGCATTGAAGTGGTTCACATATGACTCAAAGTTTAAGCCAGGGGTGTATGATTCAAAATTCAAAGAATGGGCACAAAAAGGCATAACGGCAATGTATACAGTTTCAGAAAATGGCGAGTTTATGAGCTTCCAAGATTTAAAGTCAAAGTATGGTCTCGAAAACAAAGATTTTTTTAGATACTTGCAATTAAGAGACTACTTTATAAAAGAGATAAGGCCAGAACTAGATGAAACTTCAAATAATGTGATCAAGGTGATTGTGGATGCATACAAACAGAAGGGGTCTCGGGTCATCTCTGCTTTCTACCAAGCTCTGGTGGAAAGCGGGGGAGAATCAACGCTCTACATAAAAACAAAATGGGAAGCAGAATTAAAGATTCAAATAACAGAAGAAGAATGGTATCAAATGTGTGAAACACAGTGTTCATCCACAAGCTCACTGGTATGGAGAGAATTTTGCTGGAAGAATCTATCTCGCTTTTTTATAACACCCAAAATAAAAAGCAGACAACTTGCTGTCCAACAACACTGTTGGAGGCTGTGTGGGAGTACGGAGGCAGACCACTCGCATATTTTCTGGAACTGTGTAAAGATAAGGCCATACTGGGAAAATGTTAATGCAGCTGTAAATAATATCTTGGGTTATAAAATCCCAAATACCTGCCCTGTGATGTATCTGGGGCGTATTAAAGATAGTGTAAAAATAGAAGATACATATTTGATTAAAGTTTTGCTTGCAGCAAGTAAGAAGGCCATTACCAGGCAGTGGCTTAATGAAAAAAGTCCAAAACAGGAACAGTGGTTAGAAATAGTGCGAGACATCTTTAATATGGAGAAATTGACATATTCCTTGAGAGTCAAGGAGAATTCATTTGAGAAGATCTGGGAAAAATGGACTGTTTATTTGAGCCATGACACCAATTAGATAAATGCCGAGCTAGATATGGGAAGATTGCGTTATATAGAACTAGATGGTATGTTTGTATGAATGTTGAATTATCTCCAGATAACTAATCAATGTAATGTTTTTTCTTTTTTTAATTTGGTAAGTGAATTGGTCTTATTCCAATTTTTTTATTTATTTACTTCTTTTTTTTTCCCCCCCATCTACTTATTTTTTTATTTTGATTGCTGTTCTTCTTACTTTGTTTTATTTATGGTGATGGTGTTGCACTGTTTTGAAATTATCTCTTAAAAATCAATAAAAATTTAAGTGAAAAAAAAAAAAAGAACCCGCGATGGACTGGGCTGTGTTTATCACTTTCCGCAATTGTCTTTGTTCCTGAGCGTCGAGTTGCTGAAGCAGGCGGTGATACAAGCAGTCACCGTGTTTTCTACTGTACACCTGTAGATGTTCAGGAGAGTAGTCGTCTATCCCAAATTCTCTCAAACTTCTAAGAAACTTTCAGGATAGATGAACTCTCAAATGTTCAGCTTTGGGTGAGACCGGAATATCCTGCGAGGCACCTGAAGCATCATTTCACTCGCGACAACATTGATAAAAGAGAATTTTCCATCAACCGCAGGGGCTCCTGATTCAAAGAGGTTTTACTGAATGAGCCAAACTTCCTCAAAACACATAAACATGTCCACTTCATTTAAAATACTTAAAAGTGAATCCCGCTGGCATGGTAAATTGAGAAGCAGCACCAGCTCATTGACCTCCAATGTTTTGATCAGCCAGTTGAAAGGCAGGCAAAATAACATCTATTTTACCATGAGCAAGAGAAGCAGTTTCAATTTATTTTCCAGCTTGAAATGAAATTACTTTTCCTATTCTTCTTTTAATCATGCCACATTGTCCTAAGGCAGATACTACAGCAGAACGCTAAAGAGAAATGGTGATCATTTTTACACTTTCTTATCTCTCAGGTTGAAATGTCAGCTCTTCTGTCGGCCTGCGATAACATTTTTTGGCCTTGTTTTTAAATAGCTGGAACTCATGGCACACATTTAACTGCAGCGGGAATAAGATTAGTTAGACCATCACCTGAGGAGATGCATACACCCACCGCTCATCACAAAGGGCGGCACAGTGGCGCAGCGGGTAGGTCTGCTGCCTCACAGCCCCAGAGAACCAAGTTCGATCCTGACCTTGGGTGCTGTCTGCATGTAGTTTGCATGTTCTCCACACCACATGTGGCCGCGTGGGTTTCGACTGCATGCTCTGGTTTCCTCCCACATCGCAAAAAGATGTCGTCTATCCTCGTTCTCCATAAATGCTGCCCGACCCACTGAGTTACTCAAGTTTAGTTTAGTTTAGTTTAGAGATACGATGCGGAAACAGGCCCTTCGGTCCACCGAGTCTGCGCTGACCAGAGATCCTACAACAACTGGGGACAATTTACAATTACACTAAGCCAATGAACCTACAAACCTGTACGCCTTTGGAGTGTGGGAGGAAACTGAAGATCTCAGAGAAAACCCACGCAGGTCACGGGGAGAACAAACGAACTCCGTACCGACAGCACCTATAATCATAGGTATGTTGCAAAGCCTACCTGAAGCGTCTTTGAAAATCTGCCGCTGCAGGTGTGCGCGATTTTGGCGCCGTTTAGAGGGGGCGGGTTTAAAACGCGATTTTCTCTAGGCTGTTCAAATCGAAGATGTTCAGCCTAGTTAATTATTAACGAAAAATCGCTGGAAGACCCCGTCGCAAAAGCTATTATTAATTTTAAAGGCCTCGTATAATAGTTATAGTAGTTTAAAAATCAATCTCTAAACCCGCGACCGCCAGCAACCGCAGGGTCTCATAAAGCAAACCACAGAAGGTAGGCTGTATATTTTTACATTAAAAAGGGCTTCTAAAGATCCCTTTATACAAAGTTTAATATTGCGAGTAGCTCATTTTGGGCCCATTATATCCCGCAGTATTTTTCTCGGCATTTGGGGCACAAATCTACCGCAATGTGAACGTTCTAAACCAGCGCGTTCCACAGGGACCCACTGGAAAGCTGATTTAAATGGGCATTTATTTACAGCAATTGAACACTGAATTCCTTCCATTTGGCCTATAAATTAATGTAAATGAGATTTAAAAATCATGTTTTATTGTGAATTATTTGTGAATATTATTTGGACATTTAGGCTATTTAAAAATGTTAATCATTTATTAAGAAATGGATAGATGTTTAGATCTAGTAATTGAAGTCTGAAATTAGCTACAATTAGGTAACTAACTAATTATATGCTTTAATTTCAGGTCATCCAAGTAAGATTATTTTATATTTGTTTCAGAATGCTTCAATCTATGATAACTGAAAATTTCATTCAGTTCTCTTAATTTTTAAGAAAGTTATGGGCTTTTGACTGTTCACGATCACAGCTTTTTTGTTATGTCCATAGAAAATCAATAGGGAACAAGATGCTCATTTCCGAGTATGAAAATGGCCATAACTTTTTAAATACTTGAGATATGAAAGTGAATTAGGTGTCAAATTAAACTTCTTTTTATGCTTTATCTGATGGGATAAATTACAGACTTGATTTTTAAAATCTCAAAATTTTGTAACATTGCTAATAATCAGGATCGAACCTGGGTCTCTGGCGCTGTGAAACCTCTCGAGACTTTGCACCCCACCCAAGGTTTCCGTGCAGTTCCCAGAGGTTGCAGGTGGTTGCCGGAGGTTGCAGGTAGTGGAAGCAGGTAGGGAGACTGACAAAAACCTCCGGGAACCTCACACAGAAACCTTGGGTGGGGCGCAAAGTCTCCAGAGGTTTCCGTTCAGGTTTCCTAAGTGGGACAGGGGCATTACGGCAGCAACTCTACCGCTGCGCCAACGTGCCGCCCTCGATATATACTCCATATTTTCTAAGTAATAATATGTCATGTCCTCATGTCCAATTTGTCAGCTTCTTTAGTTATTTATTTTATTATTTTATTATTCTAAGTTAAGACAAAAATGGAAAACGTTGCACAAATGATGTAATTACACATTCTCCCCAATGGAGGTGATACAGTACTACTCTGAGCATTTGTTTACCCAGATGTAATTTTAATAAGAATGGATGTATTTAATTGAAGATTATAAAGTCAATTGAAGATTATAAAGTCAAATGAAATCTGATTTTGGCTGCAAACCTTGGCCCAAAAATTCGTGGGTAGGATTTCTTCCGACCCACCCCAACACCAATCCCGAACTTGACCCTACTGTCCTGGGCCTCCTCCATTGCCAGAGTGGGGATACGCACAAGCTAGTGGAACAGCACCTCATGTAGCTTGCAACCCAATGGAGGGCACGATGAATTCTCCAATTTAAGTAACATCTCCCCCCTCCCTCCCTCTTTACTCTGCCCCCCCCCCCATGTGCATTTCTACCACTATCCACTCCATCTTCACATCGCCCCATCCCACTCCCCCAACCAAACTTCCACCTAGATATTTCCCTCTGGCTTGACATATCATTCCTCGTCTCTCCTTATCTGACCCCCCACCGTCTCCTGTACCCACCTATCACTTGCCAGGCTTTGTCCCGCACCCACCTCTTTTTCAGCTTCTTTCCCTCCATTCCAATTAGTCTGAAGCGGGCTCCTGACCCGAAATGTCATCTATCCATTCCCTCCACATATGCTGCCTGATCCGCTGAGTTACTCCGGCACTCTGTGTCTTTCTTTGATTTAGACAGGCCTCGTTATTTATATTCCTACCATTCACTCTTAGTACAGTGTGGTTTAGAGATATGGCATAGAAACGGGTCCTTTGGCCCACCGAGTCCTCGCCGAGTAACTCAGTGGGTCAGGAAGCATCCCTGGAGAACACGGATAGGTGACGTTTCAGGTGGGAACCCTTCTAAATACAGTTTAACTTTAGGGTCCACTTGATAATGTGCATGGGAATCCTTCCATGGAAGCAACGGTCATCTGTTCTCGATTCTATGTTATCCACGGTTTGCATGGTACACGCTAGGGGCAATGTACAGAAGCCAACTAACCTACAAACCTGCACGTCCTTGGAGTGTGGGAGGCAACCGGAGCACCCGGAGGAAACCCATGCGGTCACAGGGAGAATGTACAAACTCTGTACAGACAGCATCCATTGTCAGGATCTAAGCCGGGTCCCCGCGGCTGTGAGGCAGCAACTGCATCGCTCCTCTTGTTCCATTTACAGGCGCATTTTTTAATCTTTCTTTCACGTTCGAAATGTTGGGCCACCCAATCATCACCCAACAATAATAACCAGATTGATTCTGGCGCATGGCTGCATCAAAGACTCTTGGTGGGAAACACATTGGAATAAGAATTCACAGAGGAGCAGGTGGATTTGGTGAAGGGAGAAGATGAGGCTGTGAGAACTCAATAACTGCTCGTGGTTTGCAGTGTCTCAAACCCCAGACGGAGCAGGCGACAAAAGAACAGTCTCAACAAATGTGGCGGGAGATGCAGAAACAGTTCCAGCAGTGATAAAAGGTCACCGTAAATGATTAATTCCAACCACTAAAGCCAGGGGAACAACTGGAAGATGATTGCTCACAGACTCTGAGCAGAAACTGTCGGGCAATCAGGAACGCTTACAGGCTGTTAGACAGGAGGAAGGTGACGCCACAAATTATTCTCCGTGCCTGTCCTGCTGGGTAATTCCAGCATTTTCCACTTTGTTTTTTTCCGTCTTTCAGATGAGGCGGCATGGTGGTGCAGCGGTAGAGTTGCTGCCTTACAGCGCCTGAGACCCGGGTTGCATCCCGACTATGAGTGCTGTCTGTACGGGGTTTGTGCGTTCTCCCTGTGACCACATGGGTTTCCTCCGGGAGCTCCGGTTTCCTCCCACACTCCAAAGACGTGCAGGTTTTGTAGGTTAATTGGCTTCTGTATAATAGTAAATTGCCCATAGTGTTTAAGAGAGTGCTAGTGTACAGGGTGATCACTGGTCGGCAAGTCCTCGAATACGGCATAATTCCTTATAACGAACTGGAAGCCGCTTGTTTTTAGTTTAGTTTAGTTTAGAGAAACTAAGTCCATGTCCACCGAGTCCGTGCCGACCAGCAATGATCCCCACACACTAACACTATCCTACACACACTGGGGACGAATTTCAAATTTACCAAACCAATGTCTGAAGAAGGGTTTCGGCCCGAAACGTTGCCTGTTTCCTTCGCTCCATAGATGCTGCTGCACCCGCTGGGTTTCTCCAGCATTTTTGTGTACCTTCGATTTTCCAGCATCTGCAGTTCCTTCTTAAACACTTAACCTACAAACCTGTTCGTCTTTGGAGTGTGGGCGGAAACCGGTGCTCCCGGAGAAAACCCACGCAGCTCACGGGGAGAACGGACAAACTCCATACAGACGGCACCTGTAGTCAGGATGGAACCCGGGTCTCTGACGCTGTGAGGCAGCAACTCTACCGCTGCGCCACCGTTAAATACTTTGCTGCATGTTTATGATACAGTCCTGGGGCTGATTGCAAAACTCAGATACGGTTTTTTCCTTCCCTCCACAGATGAATGCGCCTTTTCAAGTGTAGTTCTACTGCCAGCGCCATCGACACACTTCATCTGCATAGGTTAAGTGGCTTATTTACATTTGTAAAACAGGTTTGTTCTGTGTAATGTCAACGAGAACTGAGCTGGATGTTAAAATTCGTGCCCTCTCAGTGTTTCCTGGAGCCAGTGGATTCAAAAACAGGGAGTAATGGTCTTTGTCATGAATTGAACGTAATTATTTCTGTGAAGCTGTCTCGAAAACCTTTAACAGCCGGCAGTGCAAAGATAGGACGTAAAAGACACAGAGAGGGCAAGAGAGGATAAAGATTGTGGGATGAACTCTTAAATTAGACCCTCCCGACCGTGAGCTTCCACGCACAATCAACATGTTGTGGCATTAACGCCTCTAAAGCCTTTGAACCAGGGTTCTTGTAAACATACTTTAAATTCAGACCATCGCGGGCATCTTTTTTTCGCATCCTGCCACACGTTTGAATATACACAACGGAGGGAGTATTTTCTCCCACAGCAAGCTTGTAAATGAACCAGGATAGACAAAAATGGTGGAGAAACTCAGCGGGTGAGGCACATCTATGGAGCGAAGGAAATAAGCAACGTTTCGGGTTGAAACCCGAATTCGGGTTGAAACAGCGAAGGAAATAGGTGCCTCATCCGCTGAGTTTCTCCAACATTTTTGTCTACCTTCGATTTTCAAGCATCTGCAGTTCCTTCTTAAACAAACGAACCAGGAACCTGAAGCAGAGAAACGTCAGCCCCAGCAGCAGCTCAGAGTCAATTTGGGAAGCTGAAGTCTGACAATGACTGTCATCTGGGCGAGACTGTTGTATTTTCCTTCCCCCTCAGTTGCTTCTCCAAGTGTTGGATAGGGAGCATATCGGCTGGTTGCATCGCGGACGGGTTCAGCAGCTCCAGCACCTGGGAATGAAGGAGCTTACATTGCCAGGCCTACAATACGATACGATAGAACTTTATTGATCCCAGGAGTGAAATTGATCTGCCAACAGTCATAAAAACACAAGATACATGAGACATGAAATTAAAGTGATGAGTGGAATGTCAAGGATTGGGGATGTGCAAAGATAGGGGGGGGGGGGGGGGTTTGATATTGATATTGCAATTTGATATTGCAACACATCTTCCATTGGGCAAGAGTTTCAAGATTCAAGATTCAAGAGAGTTTATTGTCATGTGTCCCAAATAGGACAATGAAATTCTTGCTTTGCTTCAGCACAACAGAATTTGGTAGGCATAAATAAATACAGAACAGATCAGTGTGACCATATACCATTGAATATATATATACACACATACTGTAAATAAGCAGATAAAGTGCAATGGGCTATTAATGTTCAGAGTTTTGTTTGAGTTGAGTTTAATAGCCTGATGGCTGTGGGGAAGCAGCTATTCCTGAACCTGGATGTTGCAGATTTCAGGCTCCTGTACCTTCCACCTGAAGGTAGCAGGGAGATGAGTGTGTGGCCAGGATGGTGTGGATCCTTGATGATGCTGTCAGCCATTTTGAGGCAGCGACTGCGATAGATCCCCTCGATGGTAGGGAGGTCAGAGTCGATGATGGACTGAGCAGTGTTTACAACTTTTTGCATTTTTTTCCGCTCCTGGGCGCTCAAGTTGCCGAACCAAGCCACGATGCAACCGGTCAGTATGCGCTCTACTGTGCACCTGTAGATGTTCGAGAGAGTCCTCCTTGACATACCGACTCTCCGTAATCTTCTCAGGAAGTAGAGGCGCTGATGTGCTTTCTTTGGAATGGCATCAGTGTTCTCGGACCAGGAGAGGTAGAAGTGTGAAAACGCACACCTCCAGATTCAGGGACAGTTTCTTCCCAGCTGTTATCAGGCAACTGAACCATCCTACCAACAACTAGGGAGCAGTCCTGAGCAACTATCTACCTCATTGGAGACCCTTGGGCTATCTTTGATTGGACTTTACAGGACTTTATCTTGTACCAAACGTTATTCACATTATTTCCTTTATTGTGTATTTACACGGAAGATAGATGCAAAATGCTGGAGTAACTCAGCGGGTCGGACAGCATCTCTGGAGAAAAGGAATAGGTGACAATAGGTGACGTTTTGGGTTAAGCCCCTTCTTCAGACTCCTCATGTATCTGTGTACTGTGGACGGCTCGATTGTAATCATGTACTGTCTTCCCACTGACTGAATAGCACACAATAAAAGCTTTCCACTGTACCTCGGTACACGTGACAATAAACTCAACTCTAAACGTAAAACTACATTCTCATGAAAAAAACTGCAGCAAAGCGGTTTGTGAATAAATTAGCCAAACTCCAAGGACATGTGTTCTTCATCACTTACTTGCTCAGGGATCGATAGAGGTCATTGTGATGTAAGGTGTCGAAAACTAACATTAGCAAGTCATTGATTAGTTCCTCACCCCAGCCTTCTATAACAGAAAACAAGGATTCATCTGTCCATGCTGTCCTTGCTATATTAATTAAATGGATCTTTGCCCAGGGTCTCCACAGCTGTTTAACAAACACCCAATGCTACATGGAGGAAAATCACTAATGCAATCTAATTAAAATATGGTAAATTGCAAGCTATTGCGGTTAATATCTATGCAAGCACGTAATTCTCATTATACCGAGGAGGCTTTATTTATCACCTGTGAAAATGCCCTTCAAGTAACATATATACAATTATGTCAGGGCATTACGTTTCAATGCCACACTCTACACATGGAATTATATCCGAGGGTGATCCCACAATTCTGGAATTAGATAATCTTCGATCTTTTTCTCTGCAACGCCAGAGGTTGAGGGGATACATGATAGAAGATGAAAATTGTAAATTGCCCCGAGTGTGTAGGAGGCTAATGTGTGGGGATCGCTGGTAGGCGCAAACTTGGTGGGCCAAAGGGCCAGTTTCCGCGCTGTATCTCCAAACTAAACTAAAAATATATAAAATTATTGAGTAGACGGGGTAGACAGTCAGAACCTTTTTCTCTCAGAGTGGAAATGTCGAAGGGCATCGCTTTAAGGAGAGAGGGGCAGTGTCTCAAGCAGATGCGCGGGGCACGTTTTGTTTGATTCAGAGAGTGGTGGGTGCCTGGAACAAGCCACCAGGGAAGGTAATGGAGACAGATGTGATAGTGAGCTTTTAGGTAAGCACGTGAATGTGCAGAGAATGGAGGGATATGGATCATGCAGCCAGATTAGATTAGTTTACCTTGGCATCATGTTTGGCAAAGACATTGTGAGCCAGAGGGTCTTTTCCTGTGCTGTCCTGTTCTATGTTCTATGATTTATTTGTGCTGGTGACTGATAATTTTGTTCATTAACATAGACTAGTGCTCAATCACATTGGTATCCGCAGTGATCAATAAGTTAGTTATAGATAGCAGAATCATAGAGTCTTGCTGCATAGAAACAGATCAGCTCGTCAATGCCAACCAAGATGTTCACCTAAGGTGGTCCCATTTTCCCATATGACTTGAAATATTTCCTATTCATGCATTTGTCCAAATATCTCTTAAGTCTTGTTATTGTACATGCCTCAAACACTTCAGCAGCTCGTTCCATATACTGTACGTTCTACCCTTTGTATGGAAAAGGTTTCCCCTCAGGTTTCTATTAAATCTTTCCCAATTCATCTTAAACCTATGCTCAAGGAAACAGACTGTGTTCATTCAGCCTATCTATTCCTCTCATGATTTCATACTCCTCTGTAAGATCACCGGTCAGCCTCCTGCAGTCGAAGGGATAAAGTCTAGCCTACCCAACCCCTCGCTATAGCTCAGGCACTTGAGACCGGGCGACATTCTCGTAAATCTTCTCCGCGCTCATTTCATTGTCGCTTTCATTTCTTTATGCGGTTGGCTGTAGAATGGAAGGTTACGAAAGAAAAACTGCTCTATGTCATTCAAAGGATGTTTTGGGGCCATGTGTTGTGCTCAACGACGGAACCAAAGCAACAGAGCCATTCGGAGGCCCATGGAATGGCTTTCACCATTTCCCTGCAACAGGGTAATGTAGCTGAGCTTCTGCAATGTAGAAGGAGGCTGAAGCTAAAGGGCCTGTCCCACTTGGGTGTCATTTGCGTGTAATTTACGCGACATCATGCACATGATGCGCGCATGGTGCACATTACAAGCGCATGGTGCGTGGTGACATAGGCAGTGATGCGCGGTCGGGCGCGGCGCCCCAGGATTTTGGGATGTACAAAATCTTCGCGCGCCATCTGCGTGGTTCGCAAATGATGCCCATGTGGGACAGGCCCTTAAGGCAGAACAGTACATGGAGGTGAAAGCCACACACTAGTCTCCGAAGATGTCAGCGGAATATAATTTTTGGATTCCCTTTCAATAGAGTCATAGAGTCATACAGCGTGAAAACAAGCCCTTCAGTCCAACTTGCCTGCAGTGCCTAACATGTCCAATCTACACTATTCCCATCCCACCTGCCTGTGTTTGGCCCATATGTCTCTAAACTTGTCCTATCCATGTATCTGCCTAAATGTTTCTTAAACACTGCAATACTACTCCCTGCCTCAACAACCTCCTCCAGCAGCTCGTTCCATACGTCCACCACCCTTTGAGAGAAAATGTTACTCCCGGGTTCCTATTAAAATTCCCCCCCCTCACCTTACACCAATATCCTCTGGTTCTCGTTCCCCTACTCTTGGCAAGAAACTCTGTGCGTCTACCCGATCTATTCCTGATCAGCTGCGCTCCAAGGAATAAAGTCGTAGTCTGCTCAACCTCTCCCGATAGCTCAGGCCCTCAGGTCCTGGCAACATCCTCGTAAATCTATCCTCCTTAATCTGTAGGAATTTAAAGATTAAATAAATGCAATTAAAAAAAATACATTTCATGCAGATAGATGATCCTGGATCGTTAGTAATTACACAAAAATGAGGATGATCTGTCAATGTTGGAAACAGTCAATTAGTTTAAGAAAACATTCGGTAGAAATAAACACATTCATCAAGGCCTCTGATATATTAATCTGTCACCAGAAGGTTCAACAATTATCCACCTACTGTGTACCGACTGAAAATCCTAATGCATTAGTTGTGACAGAACCAATCTTTCGAAAGCTAAAATTTACCAAGTTGTCCCTCCAGTTAATCACATTAAAGAAAGAACTTCCTTAATTGTTCTGCAGAGTATGTTTTTATCTCCTGTGTTTCTGAAATACAGCTTGGAAACATAGAAACATAGAAACAAGGTGCAGGAGTAGGCCATTCGGCCCTTCGAGCCTGCACCGCCATTCAATATGATCATGGCTGATCATCCAACTCAGAATCCCGTACCTGCCTTCTCTCCATACCCCCTGATCCCTTTAGCCACAAGGGCCACATCTAACTCCCTCTTAAATATAGCCAATGAACTGGCCTCAACTACCTTCTGTGGCAGAGAGTTCCAGAGATTCACCACTCTCTGCGTGAAAATTGTTTTTCTCATCTCTGTCCTAAAGGATTTCCCTTCTATCCTTAAGCTGTGACCCCTTGTCCTGGACTTCCCCAACATCGGGAACAATCTTCCTGCATCTAGCCTGTCCAATCCCTTAAGAATTTTGTAAGTTTCTATAAGATCCCCCCTCGATCTCCTAAATTCTAGCGAGTACAATCCAAGTCTATCCAGTCTTTCTTCATAAGAAAGTCCTGACATCCCAGGAATCAGTCTGGTGAACCTTCTCTGCACTCCCTCTATGGCAATAATGTCCCTCCTCAGATTTGGAGACCAAAATTGTACGCAATACTCCAGGTGTGGTCTCACCAAGACCCTGTACAACTGCAGTAGAACCTCCCTGCTCCTATACTCAAATCCTTTTGCTATGAATGCTAACATACCATTCGCTTTCTTTACTGCCTGCTGCACCTGCATGCCTACTTTCAATGACTGGTGTACCATGACACCCAGGTCTCGTTGCAAAACGAGACAGGTCCTTTAGCCCAACAAGTCCACACCGACCATCGATCACCAGTTAACACTAGTTCTATGTTAATCTACTCCCTCATACACTGCTTAATATTAGCGGGAATTTTAAGGAGGACAATTAACCTACAAACCAGCAAGTCCTTGGGATGTGGGAGGAAACAGGAAATAACCCATGCGGTCACAGGGAGAACGTGCAAACTCCACACGGACGGCGCTCGAGGTCAGGATCGATCCCGGGTTTCTGGCGCAGTGAGGGAGCAGCTCTACCCGCTGCGTCACCGTGCCGCCCCTCTCCCAGTGTTGGCTATGCTGCAATGGCGCCACATCAGTCCAGTACCCTTGCAACCATACGAGTCTCCAAGTTAAAACATACTTGAAAAGTAAGTTGGTGATAATAGATGTCTGGTGGAAATGTCACATTCAGGATCGAAAGCAGCGTGACCTGCAGTACAAGGGCACGCTGTGAGGCTGAAAGACACTGCGTTGAGGAAGGTTGTGTGGAAGATAGATTGTTTCCGTGAGGGTCGAGAAAACAAAAACGCCAAATCTGCTTCTTATATCCTAGCACTCTCTAGAGAAGCTAGCGTGTGTGCAGAATAGGGATGGAAAATGAAACTCGAAAAGATCACTAACTGAAAGCCAACAACAAAATGAAAAGCATGAGGATTCCACAGAATGAAAGAAAGGTGACAATCAGGAGCTGGAAGCTTTTATTCTCAACTGAAAGGATGGACCAGCACATCATTAAATCTTCTATTCTTGCTGACCTACATTGGATTGTGGATGTGCGATGCCTCTATTTTAAAACTCTTATTCTGGTTTTAAAAATGCTCCATGGTCTTTCCACTCCCAAGGGCAAACAAAAGTGAGATGTGTAGTTCATTGGAAGGTACAGTGTGGAAATCCATATCCCTATCCACATCAACATAATCCATATCCCTCCTATCCAAAAGCCTTTTAAATGCCATTGCTACAGACACAGTGTGGAAACAGGCCCTTCAGCCCACCAAGTCCATACTGACCATTGATCACACGTTTGCACTAGTCGACACAGGCAACTGAACCATCCTACCAACAACTGGAGAGCAGTCCTAACATACTCGAAGGGCTGAATGGCCTACTCCTGCACCTATTTTCTATGCTTCTATGTTTACTATCTACCTCTTTGGAGACCTCTTTGATCGGGCTTTACTGGCTTTATCGTGATTTAAGAATATTCACGTTATTCCATTTATCATGCAATTTGTACACTGTGGGTGGCTCAATTGTAATCATGTATTACCTTTCCGCTGACTGGTTAGCAAACAACAAAAGCTTTTCACTGTACCTCGGTACACATGACTATAGAGTAAACTCAAACTCTATTGATGCCAACCATCGATCACCCGTTCACGCTAGTTCTACGAAAGTTATCCCACTTTCACATCCGCTCCCCACTCTCTCAGGGCAATTTACAACGACCAATTAACCTCTAAATCTGCACCTCTTTGGGGTGAGGGTGGAAACCGGAGCACCCGGAGGAAACCCACGGGGTCACAGGGAAGAAAGTGCAAACTCCGTATAGACAGCCCCCGAGGTCAGGATCGAACCTGGGTCTCTGGCGCTGTGAGGTTATCAGCTACGCCACTGTGCTGCCCAAATGTACAGTGAAGAAAGGTGACTGCAAGAGAAAAGTGTATGACATGGAGAACTATGGTAAACTCAGTAAATGATCACATGATCAGTTCCTGTAGGAGTTTCCACCACCTCTAAGCCACCAAAATATCTGAGCTCTACTAAAACGACCTTCGTCAATGTCACTGAGTTTTACCCACGATGGCTGGTCAGCGATACATTCCGCCTTCTCCAGCACTTTCCCTTCCTTCAATATCCTCACAATTAAACACTTTGACCAAACCTTTGCACATCTGCTCCATTATCACCTCGAGTGGTCACCCATCAATTGTTGCCTGATAACAGGATGTCACAGTGGGCAGCGGCAGAGTTGCTGCCTCACAGCACCAGAGACCTGGGTTCAATCTTTACTATGGGTGTCGTCTGTACGGGCTTTGTACCTTCTCCCTGTGACCGGGTAGCCTTTCTCCGGGTGCTCCGGTTTCCTCCCACATCCCAAAGACGTGCAGGTTTGCAGATTATTCGGCTTCTGCAATATTGCCCCTGGTGTGTAGGGTGCGAAACTGGGATAATATAGACAGGTGATTATGTAATATGCAGATATCATTGAGCAATCATTCTACGATTTCCTCCCACATTCTCAAGACATGTCGGTTGAATGGCTTCTGTAAATTGTCCCTAATGTGCAGGGAAGGGTTGGATAAAATGGATAGAATGGATAAAATGGGTAGAATGGCCAGAACTAGTGCGTGTGGGTGGTTGTTGGTCAGTGTGGACTCGATGTGCTGAAGGGCCTGTTTCCACACTGTATCTCTAAACTAAACAAAACATTACTAAACTAAACTAAGCTAAACTAAGCTAATATTTCAGAGTGGCATCCTGACAGTCCCACTTTCACGACCTAATTCACGACCTCTGCCGAGTTTGCCCTTGACTCATTCTCGCAGCATGGTCGTCACGAGGTCGTAGGAGGTCTAGGAGGTCGTAGCAGGTCGTGATGCTAGTCGTAGGTACTCGTGGCATCAAGTAGGTCGGGGCGTTTTTCTAGCCCGATGGAAAATGTCCACGAGTAAAAAAGGTCGTGAATTAGGTTGTGAAAGTGGGACAGGCCCTTAACCAGTGGTAAATTGCAAGTTGTTGTAGCCGTTCTTGCTGCCCAAGCACATTGATGGATGTGCACAGCACTGGGTCACCAACACACACACACACACTGGGAAGAGTGCTTCCAGCAACTATTAGTCAGTGATTGAAGACCACTGCTGCAAATCAGATAGTCTCCTCCCTACTTGCCGCCGGCACTGAGCCTGGTTAGCGTTTGCTGAATCCACCCTCGCTCAGCAGGGCCAGCAGTCACGCATCCTCCCCACCAACCATACATCTCACTTTGGCTGACAACTGTTGGGATTGATTTGGAGTCACAGAGTCATACAGCGTGGAAACAGGCCCCTCGGCCCAACTTGCCCCACACCGACCAACATGCCTCATCTACACTAGTCCCACCTGCCTGCGTTTGGCCCATATCCCTCTAAACCTGTTCTATCCATGTACCGGTCTAAATGTTTCTTAAACGTTGCGATAGGACCTGCCTCAACTATCTCCTTCAGCAGCTCTTTCAATACACCCTCCACCCTTTGTGTAATTCAAGATTCAAGAGAGCTTATTGTCGTGTGTCCCAGAGAGGACAATGAAATTCTTGCTTTGCTTCAGCACAACAGAATATAGTAGGCATAAATAAATACAGAACAGATCAGTGTGACCATATACCAATGAATATATATATATACACACATAAATAAACAGATAATGTGCAATGGGCTATTAATGATCAGAGTTTTATTTGAGTTGAGTTTAATAGCCTGATGGCTGTGGGAAAGTGTTGCCCCTCAGGTTCCCATTACATTTTTCCCCCCTCACCGTAAACCTATGTTCTCTGGTTCTTGATTCCGCTACTCTGGATCACAGACTCTGCGCATTTACCCTATCTACTGCCATTCTTGGAAATTCCAGCAACACACAGTACAGTAAGGTTTACTTAAGGGTTAGGAAGCCAAGATGCAGCTTGATAGGGATTTTATGAGGCTGTGTTTGGTGTATTGCGGGCAGTTCTGGTCGCCCCATTACACGAAGGATGCTGAGGACGTTGGCCAGAATGACGGCTGGATGAGAGGGCATTAGCTACAGGGGGAGGTTGGACAGACGGTTTGTTTTCTCTGGAACGCCAGAGATTGTGGGGAAACCTGATAGAAGTATAAAAAATAATAACGAGAGGCATGGATAAGTCAGAATCTTTATCCCGGGATGGGTAAATCAAAAACTAGAAGGTATCGCTTTAAGGTGAGAGGGGAACATTTTAAGGGAGATGTTTTTTTACACATACGTGGAACGCGCTGCAAGAGTTGGTGACTGAGGCAGACATGTTAGGTGCATTTAAAAGTCTTTTAGACTGAGAACATGTATATGTAACATGTAACATAAGCAACCATGCTCCGGTTTCCTCCCACATTCCAAAGACTTGCAGGTTTGTAGGTTAATTGGCCTCTGTAAATTGTCATTAGTGTGCAGGATATAACTAGTGTATGGGTGATCAATGGTCCACCGAGCACACCATCAGTTGATTACCCATTCGCACACTAGTTCTATGATATCGCACTTTCTTATCCACTCCCTGCCCATGAGGGACAATTTTGCAGACCTGCGCGGAGAATGGAGTTGAGAGGGAAAGATAGATCAGACATGAATGAATGGCGGAGTAGACATGATGGGCTGAATAGCCTATCTCTGCCCCTATACCTTATGAACTTACAGTAAAGCGTAGAACGGGGAGCATAGGATAGACACAATCTTTTCTCCGCCAGGGTGGAAATGTCAGAAACCAAAGGGCATATTTTTAAAGTGAGAGAGGGTGAGTGTAAAGGAGATGTGTGGGGCGTTTTTTAATCCAGATTGTGGTGGGTGCTTGGAACGCACTGCCATGAGTGGTGGTGGAGTCAGATGTGACAGTGGCGTTTAAGAGGTGGCGCAGTGGTCAAGTCGCTGCCTTACAGCGCCAGAGACCCGGGTTCAATCCTGACTACGGGTGCTGTCTGTACGGAGTTTGTACCTTCTCCCCATGACCTGCGTGGGTTTTCTCCGTGAGTTCCTACACGCCAAAGACGCGCAGGTCTGTGGGTTAGTTGGCTTTGGTCAATTTGTAAATTGCCCCTTGTGTGTGTAGGATAGTGTTAGTGTGCTGGGATCGCTAGTCGGCGCGGACTCGATGGGCCGAAGGGCCTGTTTCCAAGCTGTATCTCTGAACTAAACTAAACTAAGCAAAAGGTAAATGGATATGCAGGGAGTGGTGGGATATGGAGTGTGTGCAGGCAGTTGTATGTGCAGGCAATTGTCTTGGCATCATGTTCGACAAGGACATTGCGGGTCAAAGAGTGGCCGGAAGTGGCGGCGCTTTTAACAGCTGCAGCTCGCCTGCAGTCCGTCTGTCTTTACTTTTTTCTGTTGTTTTTTTTGTCTTGTTTTGGTTAAGTTTTAGTTTGTTGGGTTGTGTCAGAGGGGGTGAAACATGTTCTCTGTCTCTTCCTTCGGGGGAATGCGACTTTTTCGTGTCGTATCCCCCTTCTCTGCCTCCGTCTGCGCTGAGGCCTAATGGCGGAGCTGGCGGCCTCCAACCTGCGACCGACCCCGAGGCTCCGGAGGCAGAGCCAGCCAGGACTTACCAACGAGAGGCTGGCCGTCTTCGGGGCTGAGGCAGCGGTGGCCCGACTTGCTGGTGCGGCGTTCTGGCTTTCGGCGGCGGCCTGGAGCTGATGCAGCGGGGCTCGGAGCTGAGACTGCGGGACCCGGAGCTGGGGCGGCGGCCCGGAGCGGAGACTGCGGGACCCGGAGCTGGGGCGGCGGCCCGGAGCTGGGGCGGCTGCCCGGAGCTGATGCTGTGGCGGGCCGTCTCGGAGCGGAGACGGCGTTCTGGCTTTCGGCGGCAGCGACATCACCACGGAGGTCCGCTGGACTGGAGGACGACATCTTCGGCCTGGATCAATCGCCTCAGCGCAGAGGGAGAACAAGGAGGGAAGAGACGGAGACTAAGACTTTGCCTCCATCACAGTGAGGATGTGCTTGGTGAACTCACAGTGGTGGATGTTTAATTTGTGTTTATTGTATGTTTTGTTATTATTGATTCTGAGTCTGACTGCAGGCAACATAATTTCGTTCAGACCGAAAGGTCTGAATGACAATAAAGGAATCTAATTCTAATTCTAATTCTGTTCTAGTGCTGTACTTATTCTATGTTCTATGAACGGGAACAAGGAACAAGCTCTTCGGAGGAACAAGCTCTTCGGCCCAACGTTTCCGGCCTGCCCATGATGCCCATCTAACTCATCCTATTTGCCCACTGAGGTCGAGATCGGCCGCCTCACCCGGTCTGGGCGCCACATATCTGTGGGGACTTGTTGTTTCACCGAATAGTGAAAGGCCTGGATAGAGTGGATGTGGAGAGGAAGTTTCCACCAGTAGGAGGGTCTAGGACTAGAGGCCATAGCCTTAGAATATATGGACATAACTTTAGTAAGGAGATGAGGAATTTCTTTAGTCGGAGGGTGGTGCTTCTGAGGAAATCATTGCCGCAGAAGGCTGTGGAGGCCAAGGCAATGGATATTTTTAAGGCAGAGATAGATAGATTATTGGTTAGTATGGGTGTCTGGGGTTATGGGGAGAAGGCAGGAGAATGGGGTTGAGAGGGAAAGATAGATCAGCCATGATTGAATGGTGGAGTAGACATGATGGGTTCAGTGGTCTAATTCTGCTCCTGGAACTTATGAGTTTATGAATTTGACTTTGGGGGGGATTTCAAGTGCGCTCTCGTCATATTGTCTGTTTAAAAGGAGATGCCGGACCACCAGTTGTTGGTAAACCAGTGGCGATCCGGTACTATGTTCACATATCTGTTGTGCTGCTGCAGGTAAGAATGTCATTGCTCCGTTTCCGGACATATGACAATAAAACACTCTTGATCTTTTTAAGTTTAATATAGAGATACAGCACGGAAACAGGCCCTTCGGCCCAACGAGTCCGCACTGACCAGTGATTCCCCGCACACTAACTCTATCAGATAGCGGAGTCAGGGGATATGCGGAGAAGGCAGGAACGGGGTACTGATCGTGGATGATCAGACATGATCACATTGAATGGCGGTGCTGTCTTGAAGGGCCGAATGGCCTACTGTCTAATGTCTATTATCCTACACTGGGGACAATTATTACATTTACACCAAGCCAATCAACCTACAAAACCTGTACGTCTTTGGAGTGTGGGAGGAAACCGAAGATCTCGGAGAAAACCCACGCAGGTCACAGGCAGAACGTACAAACTCCGTACAGACAGCACCCGTAGCCAGGATTGAACCGGGTCTCTGGCGCTGCAGCAACTGTACCACTCCACCACAATCTTGTTTAATTGTAGATAAAACAGTTGATGCAACTGGCCTCAAATTCCACTGAAATATTGCAGAAGAGATGAAAATATGCAGAGTCTTCATAAGAAGGTGGAAGCTTTTGACACGAGAGACTAATCTCTGACAGAACCGCCTGGCAGTAATTTATAAGGGCAGATAAGAGAACAATATTACGACAGAGTCTGCCAATAAGAACAGAAAATCTAATGATGCGAATGCTGTGTTGAAGCATTAGGTCCATTAAGAACCAAGTGCCAGGCTTATAATCTCATTCACTCACAGAGCGCAGTGCGAGAGTGGATTTTTTTCCCCACAGGAAATTGCTGACCACTAATGTTGCCGGCAAATTTGTTCCCGTCCCAGCAGATTGTGGTGGGATGATATTACGAATTGTGCAATACTCGGATGGCGTGGGCTTGATCAACTCACTGGGGCACTTTTTAAATCACATCACAAAGGAAAACAGTACAGCGCGCAACGCGTTCGTCTAATGCCGCCATGTTTGTCCTGAAGAAGTGAAAGAATTTTGCATTTTTCTACGAAGATTGTCCAAATGCCTGAACCAAGCTACGGTTGATTATTTGTGCGCACACCACTACATTCAGAGTCAGTTTCTTTCCAGCTGTTATTAGGCAAATGAACTGTCCTCTCATCAACCGGTGATCGTCCAGACCTCTCATCTACATCATTGGAGAACTTCGGACTATCTTTAATCAACCTTATCCTGCACTAAACATTATTCACTTTATCCTGTATCTGTACGTGTACACAAGTTATAGGAGTAAAATTAGGCCATTCAGCCATCAAATCCACTCCGTCATTCAATCATGGCTGGTCTCTACCTCCTAACCCCATTTTCTTGCCTTCTCCTCATAATCCTTGAAACCCATGGACTGTGGACGGCTTCATTGTAATCATGTATAGTCTTTCCTCTGACTGGATAGCACGCAACAAAAAAAGGGATTTCACTGTACCTCGGCACCCGTGACAATAAAACAAACTAAACTAGCAGTGGTTTTAATTAGTTTAGGGATACAGCATGGAAACAGGCCCTTCGGCCCACCCCGACCAACAATCACCCCCTGCACTCATTCTGTCCTACACTCTGGGGCCAATTTTCAGAAGACAATTAACCTACAAACCTGCACGTCTTTGGGATGTGGGAGGAAACCGGAGCACCTGGAGAAAACCCACGCAGTCAGAGAGAGAACATGCAAATTTCGTACAGATAGGACCGGTGGTCAGGATTGAAAGCAGCTCTCTGGTGCCATAAGGCAGCAACTCTACCGCTGTGCCACCTTGCCGCCTATAGACATATTGTGGGCACAAAGATGTCGGCAAACACCGTCATTAAATATATGTGTCACGTGGCTGGAAAATGGAATCATGACATTTACATTTTTTAAGGTTTTTACGTCGTACTGGGGCATACCATCATAAAAAGAACACCAGAAACTAAAGGAAGGCTAATTCTTGTGCAGCCACTTGGTGGAAGTTCTGGCTTTCTACATTAAGCAGTCTTTATCCAAGTGGTTTACTTTGCATTACTAGATGTGCCATTTAGTACCTTCTTGACTTTCTAGTCTACTAAGATTGGAACTTTAAGAATTTTAAATCATAACTTTGAATGTTTTGGTGGTACCGATTGTAATTATTCCCTCTGCTTTTTGAAATAAAATCTATCAGTGCCTCAGTGAAACAGAGAATCGTTGGTTGGCCACTGTTCTAAACCACGGCTAGAGAGCAAAGAGACATTCATGTCAGATGGACCCTGAGATGTGGGAAGTGTTTTTTTAATTAAATTGTCACGGACCTTCATGTGCGAGGTCAGTGTTGAACTGTGGAACAGCTAGCAGAGTGCGTTTGCCTTGTGGATGTTAAATGTGAAGCACATTCCCTCGTCAGCTTCAATGAATGAGTTAATCAGGAATTGGAAGTCAATCTCTGAAAGGAAGAATACACAAACCTTGACCACGTCTTCTAGCTCAACGACCGAAGCTGGAGAGACCGAGGTCCTGGAGTGGAGTGGATTGGAGCAAAAGCAGATTCCCATTTGTCTTAAACGCAAAGTGTTGGAGGAATTTGAGGGTGACACAGTGGTGCAGTGGTAGAGTTGCTGCCTTACAGCGCCAGAGACCCAGGTTCGATACTGACTACGGGTGCTGCCTGTACGGAGCTTGCACGTTCTCCCCGTGACCACGTGGGTTTTCTCCAGGCGCTCCGGTTTCCTCCCACACTCCAAAGACGTACAGGTCTGTAGGTTAATTAGCTTTGGTTAAAAAAAACTATCAATTGTCCCTAGTGTGTAGGATAGTGCTAGTGTACGGGGTGATCGCTGGTCGTCGTGGGACTACGTGGGCTAAAGGGCCTGTTTCTATGCTATATCTCTAAAGTCAAAATCCAGTGATTTGGGCAGCATTTGGGAAGGGGACATTTCAGGTCAGGACACTTTTTCAGACAAATTGGAATGGAGACTTGATTTCTGTAATTCTGTTTTGATTGATGGAGCCAATGGTTTTTGTGAAGTCAAGAACAAGCCAAATTGATGTAGCATTCTGCGTTTCTGCTGGCTTCTGCACAAACCAGAGGCAAGGATCTAATGAATGGAATTTGTTCATGTTTAGCTTCCTCGTGCCTCGTGTCATTAGGCAGCCGTTAGTCTGCACCCTGGAGCTCAACATCTCTGTCAACCAAGATAGGGTGAGAGTGCAAGAAGATAATGGTTCAGTCAATGAAGTTAGACACTGGGGGACCCGAGCACACGGTGGAAGCAAACGTAACTCTTCTTAACCCGTCAAACTGAAAACTACGGAAGGAAATAGAATGGTGGGAACTGAGGGGAAGGGGTGGCAAATAAGCTGCAGACAACGCACCAAAGAGAGAGAAAGAAAACCAGGATCAGGATAGAGAGGGGCGAGAGAATCTAAGCGAAACAGGGCAGCACGGTGGGGCAGAGGTAGAATTGCTGCCTTACAGCACTTGCAGTGCCGATGACCCCGGTTCGATCCTGACTACGGGTCCTGTGTGCACAGACTTTGTATGTTCTCCCTGTGACCACGTGGGGTTTCCTCCCACCTTCCGAAGACGTACAGGTTTGTAAGCTGATTGGCTTGGTAGAAGTGTACATTGGCCCAAGTGTGTGTAGAATAGTGTCAGCGTGCGGGGATCGCTGGTCGGTGCAGGCTCGGAGGGCAGATGGGTCTGTTTCCGCGCTGTATCTCTAAGCTACACTAAACTAAAGCAGCACAAAAAATGAAATTTCATTTCTCTAAATCCTACATCAAACTGCTGAGAGTCGATGCCTCCATTCAGAGACTGAACGATTTCTGTGCATGAATCATTAAAATTGTCGAACATATCCTTCTGTGGTGAGAATCCTGTAGAAATGCAGCAAATATTAAATTATAAAAGGAAGCTGTTCTACAAGGTACAGTTTGTGAGAAACAGGTGACTGAATGGCTTAAATCAATCAGTGATTTCTGGGCTTGCACTCTTCACATCATACATTTTAATCCAAAGAGACACAAAATGCCTGAGTAACTCAGTGGGTCATTTTGTGTCCATCTTCAATGTAAACCAACATCTGCAGTTCCTTCCTATACTTTTTAATCCTTTACTGTAGGACAACCTACACTCTAAGAATTATCATCAACATGCCCTGACATTATTTTTTAATGTGGAACCTTACAATCTCACCCTTCGCCATAGAGGTCGCTGTGATACCTTCTATTAACCTTCCAGGATTGTTATCTGCAGTTCTAAGTTACACATTGACTCGATGCATGGTAAAAATTTCATTTATTCATTTTTTTCAATTGAGCTTAATTTAGGGAGAAACAGGCCCTCCATTCCCACTGAGTCCTTGCTGACCATCAATCATCCGCACACACTATCACTCCAACACACTGGAGGCAATTTACAGAAGCCAATGAATTTGAAGCCTGAGATAGACACAAAGTGCAGGAGTAACTCACGTGTCGCATCAGGCCTCGTTTACCGCTGCGAAGAACGGCCTTTTTTTTGGTAAACCAGCATCTGCAGTTTGTTCATGATTCTACTCTAATAATATCTATTTCAAAATCTAGAATGATTCTATATTTTCACCAAAGTAATGCAACTCACAACATATCGGAGGGATGGGAAATGCATTATCTTTAGTTTAGACTTTAGATATGCAGCGTGGAAACCGAGTCCGCGCCGACCTGCGATCCCACAAGCACCATCCCACGCTCTAGGGACAATTTTCAATTTTACTAAAAGCCAATTAATCTATAAACCGTTGTGTCTTTTCTTTAAAACCAAAATTAGATTTATTCAAGTATTTACAATCCTATTTACAATACAAAATTGTTCAAAATAAGCCCACCACCATAGAACATATAGTACAAATATTCTTAAATAGCTATTTCACAAACCTTATTGAGAATACATGCCACCCCTCGCGGTGCCCAGCGGTCCCGGAAATCCCCCAGGGCACCCGTGGACAGCGCATAGTCCCTCTCTAACACCACCCGGGCGCGGACGTAACCCCGGAAAAGGAGCGGGCAGCCGGCTCAGGCAGAGCCCTCTTCCACCTGGCTCCATGACTCACGGATGGCCAGCTTGGTAGGCCCAGGAGCAAACCCAACAATTATATCTTCAACCCTATCCTCTCCCCTACGCCAAGGGTGTCCAAAGACCAGGATGGTGGGTGTGAAGTGCAGCCAGAAGGCAAGGAGCAGCCCCTTCAGGCGTGTCTTTGGAGTGTGGGAGGAAATTGAAGAAGGGCTCGGCAGGCCGCTGCCTACAGGGGGAAGCTCGGAAGCCCCACAGACCCAAGAGTGGCAATGGGAGTGGGCCGGTGGGAGAGGGACCGGGGTATTGCCTCCAGCACCTTCAGGGTCGGCTGCAGGAGGTGCTCCAGGGGAGGAGAGGAGAGGAGAGGAGAGGAGAGGAGAGGAGAGGAGAGGAGAGGAGAGGAGAGGAGAGGAGAGGAGAGGAGAGGAGAGGAGAGGAGAGGAGAGGAGAGGAGAGGAGAGGAGAGGAGAGGAGAGGAGAGGAGAGGAGAGGAGAGGAGAGGAGAGGAGAGGAGAGGAGAGGAGAGGAGAGGAGAGGAGAGGAGAGGAGAGGAGAGGAGAGGAGAGGAGAGGAACTTCGGGTCACGGGCCAACAGCCGTCTGGGGCTTACCCGGATCCAGTAATTCCAACACGTGGACTGGACTTTGGACAGTTCCCTTTTTCCTTTGTAAACGGCACCAAAATATGGTGACTGTGTATTTGTGGATTGTGCAAAAAACATTCACTGCGCTGTGCATACATGACAATAACGAACCACAGAACCATTCCCTCTCAGTCTAAAGCAGGGTCTCGACCCGAAACGTCACCCATTCCTTCCCTCCAGAGATTCTGCCTGGCCCGCTGAGTTACTCCAGCATTTTGTGTCTATCTTCGGTTTCAACCAGCATCTGCAGTTCCTTCCTACACATTGAACCATTGAACATGCAGAAGGCTGTGATTGATAATAATAATAATAATGATGGATGGGATTTATATAGCGCCTTTCTAATACTCAAGGCGCTTTACATCGCATTATTCATTCACTCCTCAGTCACACTCGGTGGTGGTAAGCTACTTCTGTAGCCACAGCTGCCCTGGGGCAGACTGACGGAAGCGTGGCTGCCAATCTGCGCCTACGGCCCCTCCGACCACTACCAATCACTCACACACATTCACACACATTCACACACAGGCAAAGGTGGGTGAAGTGTCTTGCCCAAGGACACAACGACAGTATGCACTCCAAGCGGGATTCGAACCGGCCACCTTCCGGTCGCCAGCCGAACACTTAGCCCATTGTGCCATCTGTCGTCGTTGCGGTGCATGGAATCACAAGCCTGCTGAAGGTTGAAGTCCGTTCCCAAACGCGTGTAGAATCCACCGTTGCTAAGTACCTCAATAATCTGACAGAGGCCCCAGACCCAAGCGGGACACAAAGATGCGTTAATCGCACGTCACGTTCCAACAGCCTCTCAGTGCCTTGGCTGCTATTGGACAACTCACTGCGGCTTTTATCAGTAATTCATCATGGCTACATTTAATCGTTATTGTGTTATCTGCAGACTGACCCCAAGCGCAGCTTAAAGGTGTTGGTCTAAATGCTTAAATAAGACAGATGGCTATCATAAAGTGGCTATCATAAAGCAGCATCTGTCTGCTCCAGCAAACACATTGGCACTGACTTCAAGCAACATTGCAATGTGGGTCTGACTCCAAATCATCAACTCATTGTTGGGACTGAATGGAGCTGATTACTAACCTGAATAGTCCCTGATTCCAGAGAAATGCAATTGTACTCCAGTCAAGCGCTAGTGTATATCCTGTGCCACAGAGCAACAGTTTCTACAGACTAGGTGTAAACATCAACCAAACTCAGCAGTGTTGTGCCAAACTATTCAACTTAAGGCAATGAACATACAAAAAGCGGATCGATAATAACTCAGTCTGAAGAAGGGTCCCGACCTGAAATGCCACCTATCCATGTTCTCCAGAGATGCCGCCTGAACTGTTGAGTTACTCCAGCACTTTGCGTCTTTTTTTTTGTAAACCAGCATCTGCAGTTCTTTGTTTCTACTCTAATAATATCTATTTAGAAATCTAGAATGATTAGAATGACAACAGTGAGAACGTACAAACTCCACACAGGCAGCACCCATAGTCAGGATCGAAGCCGGGTCTCTGGCGCTGTAAGGCAGCAGCTCTACCACTGTACCACCTTGCTGCCCCGAGTCCCTTCTATTTGTATATATAAAAAGGACAAATCAAAGCCAATTCAAAGGTAATTCAATTAATCATTGCTGGCTTTGATTTATCCTATTGCATAGCTTTCATTCATTTGTCTTTTGTACCACTTCATGCCTCTAGTTTCCCTCTCCCCTGACTCAGTCTGAAGAAGGGTCTTGACCCAAAAACGTCACCTATTCCTTTTCTCCAGAGATGCTGCCTGACCCGCTAAGTTACTCGAGCATTTTGTGTCTTCTTATGGCTTAATATTGTTGCAATTATGAAATTTTGAATTAGAAATGCGATCAAGGACTAAATAATTGATTTGTGTGTTAAGCAGAAGGATGCTCGGCACACTTGACTATCTGTGCATCACGACAACATTGCTTAACGCAGCTATAATATCTCACCTAGACAAATGAAATTCACTGAAGTATCCACTGAATGGAAACAAAGAGTCCATTTCAATTCAGATCATTGCAACTTCATACTTTGTCAGACCTAATGCGTGCTGCAACAGGCCATTCACTTTGACCTAAGAACGACACAAAAAGCTGGAGGTCGGAGGTCGGAGGGCAGCACAGTGACGCAGGGGTAGAATTGCTGCTTTACAGCGGGTTCGATCCCGACTACAGGTGCTGTCTGTACGGCATTTGCACGTTCTCCCCGTGACTGCGTGGGTTTTCTCCGAGATCTTCGGTTTCCCCCCACAATCCAGAGACGTACAGGTTTGTAGGTTAATTGGCTTTGTCCAAAATGTAAAATTGTCCCTCGTGTGTGTGCACAGTGTTAATATGCGGGGATCGGTGGTCGGCGCGGACTCGGTGGGCCGAAGTGCCTGTTTACGCTCTGTATCTCTAAATTAAACTAAACTCAGCGGGTCAGATAGCATCTCTGGAGAAAAGGGAAAAAAGCGCAATTGTACTTTCATCAGAGCAAATGCACAGATCTGGAATGTGACTGCTGGATCCTCAATATGGAAAAAATCAATGTTGTGGCCTAATTTGCTTTTACCAAGTAAAATTGACCTTCGGGGAATGGAACAATTAAAATAAGGATTATTTACTGTGTTGGTTAGTGGCGTTTAAGCCTGGCTATAAATATACACATGATCAATTAGATGAATCTAATAAAAAGGAATAAAGCAAGACAATATACTGTAGATGCTCAAGTAAAAACAGGAAAGATTAGTGACACTGCCAAAACAAAGCTAATATTCTGTACAAATACCAATAATCTGGATTTGCCATGGAATATTAGTACTCTCTATCTTATCCCTGTCACTCCCCACCAAAGTCTCCTGAGCTCCCTGTCTCTTCCACCCTTGCCTCTCCACACCTCTCCCCTCCCCCCCCCCCCACTCCTCAACTCACGTATCATGCTGCCAGGACTCGAGGGCCCGAGCTACAGGGAGAGGTTGAGCAGGCGAGGATGAGGGAGTGATCTTATGGAGGTACAAAATCATGAGAGAAATAGATCAGGTAAACGTACACAGTCTCTATCCCAGAATAGGGGAATCCAGAGCCAGAGGACATAGGCTTGAAGTGAGGGGGGAAAGATTTAATAGGAACCTGAGGGGTGCCTTTTTGACACAAAATGTAGTGGGTGTGTGGAACAAGCTGCCAGAGGAGGTACTGTAGTTGAGGCAGATACTATCACGACGTATAAGATACAGTTAGGCCGGTACATGGATAGGACAAGTTTAGAGGGATTTGGAGCAAATGCAGGCAGGTGGGACTAGTGTAGATGGGACATGTTGGTCGGTGTGGGCAAGTTGGGCCAAAGATCCCGTTTCCACACTGTATGGTTCTATGGCTCTAATGATGCTGCCTGACCCGCATTCCACTATTGTCTGCTATTATTGTTTGCTCCAAATCCCTCTAAACCTGTCCTATCCATGTACCGGCCAACTTGCACTTGAAGGGTGTCAAAGGTTGCAGGGAGAAGGCGGGAGAATGTGGTTGTGGGGGAAAAATAGATCAGCCATGATCGAATGGCAGAGTAAGCTCAATGGGGCAAATGGCCTAGTTCTGCTCCTATGTCTTATGGTCTTAAATAGAATACCGTTTTCAGGATATTCAAAGGTGCCTTAACGTCAATGTGATCCTGACTGCTGTAGGTTCCCTTGTTACCTGGTGCTGTGGAGATGAGCGTGGCAGTGGATTGGTGAGCACAGGAGTTCCACAAATAGCTAAGGACTGGGTAATACATTAGTCATTGCTCCTATTTTTAAAGGGAATGTCAACGGCCTGCCACAACAGTCTTCAGTGTCCGTTCCGTTGACAAGTGGCCATGCGTGGCACGGGATGAGTGATCATTTATTCCTGAGATGTAGTACTGTGCTGCACACAAGTTACTTGCAAGCAGCTATGGATCAGGTCAATACCAACTGTCTTCAAGCATAACTCAGGGCCCCCTGGCATTGGAAAGGCCAAGCAACGTGTTGATCAAGTTTGGGACGGTAGACCCGCTGGTAGACCCGCTGCCTCACAGCGCCAGAGACCCGCGTTCTATCCTAACCTCGGGCGCTGCCTGTGTGGAGTTAGCACGCTCTCCCTGTGACCGCGTGGGCTTCCTCTGGGTGCTCCGGCTTCCTCCCACATCCCAAAGGACATGTGGGTTTGAAGGTTAATCGGCCCATTTAGAAACTGTTCCCGGTGTGTAGGGGCTGGATGTGGGATGACGTAGAACCTGTGTGAATGGGTGGGCCGAATGGCCTGTTTCCATGCTGTGTCTTTCAATCAAAAGTTGACCAGTCGGTGGTATTTGACACTGATGTGGAGAAAGAATTTCAAATCTTCCCACAATGGTGACAGGTCCATGCACCAGACAACTTGGTGTCGTTGTGGTCTGAATAGAGTGGGTGTGGAGAGAATGTTCCCACTAGTGGGAGAGTTTAGGACCAGAGGTCATCAAAGGTATCAAAGGTATTTTATTGGTCACGTTCACATACACCTAGGTGTAGTGAAGTGAAATGCTTCTTGCCATTTTGCAGCACATAAAGAAGGAATACAGACATAACATTAATAAGAGTTTTAAACACAAAGAACATCCCCCCACAATGGTTCCCATTATGAGGGAAGGCACAAAGTCCAGTCCCCAACCCCAGTTCACCCATAGTCGGGCCTATTGAGGCCTCCACAGTTGCCTCTACGGAGGCCCGATGTTCCAGGCCGTTCTCGCCGGGTGATGTTGCTCCGGCGTCGGGAGAGTCCACTCAGTGGCTTGGGAACCCTGGAACGGCCGCTTCCGTACTGGAGGCCGCGGCTTCCGAAGCCAACAAGGCCGCGCCGGTTGGAGCTCCACAACTGGTCATGGTCTCAGAATAAAAGGATGTACCTTTGGAAAGGAGATGAGGAGGCCTTTCTTTAGTCAGAGGGTGGTGAATCTGTGGAATTCATTGCCACAGACGGCTGTGGAGGCCAAGTCAAGAGGTGGATATTTTTAAGGAGCAGATTAGCAGATTCTTGATTAGTACGCGTGTTGGGTGTTATGCGGAGAAGGCAGGAGAATGGAGTGTGAGGGAAAGATAGATCAGCCATGGAATAGACTTGATGGGCCAAATGGCCTAATTCTGCTCCTATCACTTATGACCTTATGACCTACTCTAGCTGTGCAACTCTGAGGTATAGGAACATTCAATCTGTCCATGTGCTCCACTATCCCACACTGTGCATGCACACAGGCTCATGTTTAGTTTAGTTGAGAGTTTAGAGATAACAGCATGGAAACAGGCCCTTCGGCCCACTAAGTCCGCACCGACCAGTGATCCCCACACACTAACACTCTCCGACACACTAGGGACAATTTACAATTTTTTACCAAAGTCAATTAACCTACAAACCCGCTCGTGTTTGGAATGTGGGAGGAAACCGGAGGGAGTAGACTCGATGGGCCGAATGGCCTGCTTCGGCTTCTATGAACTTATGAAACCGAAGCACCCGGAGAAAACCCACATGGTCAAAGGTGAACGTGCTGCCTGTACGGAGTTTGTACGTTCTGCCCGTGACCAGCGTGGGTTTTCTCCAGGTGCTCCGGTCTCCTCCCACACTCCAGGAACATACAGGTTTGTAGGTTGATTGGCTTCTGTAAATTGTAAATTTGTCCCTATTGTGTAGGATAGTGCCAGTGTACGGGATGATCACTGCCCGGCGTGGACTCAGTGGGTCAAACGGCCTGCTTTCACGATATATATCTAAAGTCTATAAGTGTGGTGGGTATATGGAACAGCTGCCAGAGGAGGTAGTTGAGGCAGGTACGAGAGCAGCATTTAAAAGACACTTGGGGGAGATACATGGACAGGAAAGAGGCCAAACGTGGGCAAATGGGATTGGGTTAGATGAGGCATCTTGGTCGGCATTGACGAGTTGGGCCGAAGGGTCTGTTTCCGTGCTGTCTGAGTCTATGACTCCAAAAGTATTGTTGACAACAGGCCGAGAAGCTTAAATGGTACCAGACTCCTCTTATTGCAATAACTAACGCATTGATGAATATATAATCAGAGATCCTGCATGTTAGATTAAAACCATATTATCCTGACTAACAGATGCACTGGTTTGCTTCACTGGTTTCTGGATACAAAACAAAAAGCAATTTAGTGCAGCAGCGGTTTAAAGAAAAATTACTCCAACTGATAATTGTAATCACACAACATGGAATAAACAAGATTGCAAAACTTGGATTGCATTCATCTCTCGTTCCTTCATCAGGCATTTTTTTTCGTTCATTTCACAAACAAATGAAGGTCAGTTTCAACATTAATGCAAACACGTTTAACGCATCACTTTATGTTTTCAAAACTATGGTCAACTTTTAGAAGCTGTACGGAACTGTTTTGAATATTGGGATTTAATACACAGTCACTCCACTCAGAGTAGACGTGTAGCATCCCAATAGCAGATGTTTTGGGTCGGGACTCGATGGCAGGTGGTCCAGACTTTGTCTGTGATGTAGAGACAGCAACACAGTGGTGTAGCTGGTATCCCTAGACTCCTTCTCCCCTGACTTTCAGTCCGAAGAAAGGGCCTCGACTTGAAACGTCACTCATTCCTTCTCTCCAGAGATGCTGCCTGTCCCGCTGAGTTGATCCAGCATTTTGTGTCTATCTTCGGTTTAAACCAGCATCTGCAGTTCCTTCCTACACAGTAAGTGTTTCCCTCCCCCCCTCCCTCCCCACCTCCCCCACCTCCAACTCTATTCCAGCATTCCCCTCCCCCACTATGACGTCCATCCACACCCTCCAGAGATGCTGCCTGATCCGCTGAGTAACTCCCACACTGTGTGTTCTATTGTATTATTCGATTGAATTGGATAGCGTGCAGAACAAACCTTGTCACTGTGCTTTCAGTACACATGACAAGAGGGTGGCACAGTGGCGCAGCAGCAGAGTTGCTGCCTTACAGCGCCAGAGACCCGGGTTCGATCCTGATAACGGGTGCTGTCTGTACGGAGTTTGTACATTTACCCTGTGACCACATGGGTTTTCTCCGGGTGCTCTGGTTTCCTTCCACATTTCAAAGGGATACAGATTAGGTTAATTAGCTTTGGTAAAATCGTAACTTGTCCGCAGTGGGTAGGATAGCGCTGGTCACAGGAGGTGATCGCTAATAGGTGAGGGTAGAAGGAGCTGAAGGGCCTGTTTCCACTCTGTATCCCTAAAACCTAAATTAAAGTCTAAATAATGAAGAGAAGGCACAAAGTAGTCACTCAGCGGGTCAGACAGATTCTCTGGAGAACATGGAGGATTGGCGTTTCAGGTCGGGACCACTCTTCAGACTAATTGTTTGGGGAAAGGTAAGCTGGAAGACAGGAGAGGCAGGGCAAAGTGTCGCAGGTTATAGGTGAACATGGGGTGGCGGAGGGGGGGGGGGGGGGGGGGTTGATAGGCAGATGGGTGGACAAAGTCACGAGATGAAAAAAAGGTGCAAGACAAAAAGGATAAAAAATTCCTGACCAGAAACGTCACCTATCCATGTTCTCCAGAGATGCTGTCTGACCCGCTGAGCTACTCCAGCACTTTGTAAACCAGCATCTGCAGTTCCTCATTTCTACATTTTGACAGTAATAAACCTAATCCTAGCCCTGAAGGTTGACAGAAAGGCACACCTGTTATTCCTGTCAGCGGTCACCATGCAGCCAGAGTCACAAGCAGAGACCAATGTGTTGGCCTTCCTTTGCGAGTTGCTGGCACTGATGTTTCAAAATGGCCGCCACGTGTGTCCCTTTCATCCCAGCGGCTAAAAAAAAGGCTCTGTACGTTTTTTCTGCAGCAGTAACTGATAACAGCCGGAAACCTGGAGACTATGGAGTGATGTACTCACCCTAAAGCTTGCCCAGGGCCGGCTTTAAGCCGATTTGACCGATTGCTCCCAATTGGGCCCCGCGCCTAAGGGGGGCCCCGCACTAATGTTCCGTATTTCGTACGGAAATACGAATTCTCTTTGTTAAGTAAAGTTTTTTTTAATTCGCCATCAGGATTTTTTTTTAAACGAACATGTATAACCAAAGATCTTCTAGCAGAGCTCCACTATAGGATCTTTGTGTATAACAACCACTGCACGGCCATCAGACACAAACGATGTGTTAACTAGTACTGTTAGCACTTCTTATCAGCAAGTACTTAACACGTTGTTATACAATGTCATCAATGCATCCATCCACATTCCTCAGTAAATGTTATTGTGTTTTGAACAAGTATTAATGACGTCGTGTTCCTTTGGATAAAATTCACGCGGCGTCATTAATACTTGTTTAAAACACAATTACATGTAGATCGATGACACGTTGAGAATTTCTTTAAACTCACCATCATGAGTGAGAGCCCCGGACCGCGAGAAGGGGCTTCTTCCTGGTGTGCAGGTTGGTCATTCACCTACCGACCCACGTTGTGTCTCTTTGTGTTTTGCTCTCTCCCTCCCTCCCTCTCTCCCTCTCTCTCCATCTCCCCATCTCGTCTCTCTCTAGCTCTCTCACACTGTCGCCTCGGCATTCCCGGAATCATTGACGTTTTGCGGTAGACAAAAATGCTGGAGAAACCCAGCGGGTGAGGCAGCCGCCTGGCCCGCTGAGTTCCTCCAGCACTCTGTGTTTTTTGTTTGGCTCTGAAGTTGAAGGTGGCTCAACGGGGCGGGCAAGGGCTCTGGGGAGAGGGTTGCGTTTCTAGTCGAGACCTTTCTTCAGACAATCACAACTAATCTCACCGACGAGAGTTCAGTTTATTCTGAAGAAGGGTCTTCTCTCCAAAGTCGCTGCGCTGCCTGTCCTGCTGAGTTACTCCAGCTTTATGTCTATCTTCAATTTCAGAGAAATACAATTTCTCACGGGGGGCTTATAATATCTCTAAACCCCTCTGGGACTCTCTGAACACCTCTATACCCCCTCTAAACACTTCTAAACACAACTCAACCCATCTGAAGCCCTCTAAACATCTCTAAATCGTTTAAACCCCTCTAAACCAGGAGGGCTGCAAGGTGACTTGGATAGGCTGGGTGAGTGGGCAAATGCATGGCAGATGCAGTATAATGTGGATAAACGTGAGGTTATCCACTTTGGTGGCAAAAACAGGAAAGTAGACTATTATCTGAATTGTGGCCGATTAGGAAAAGGGGAGATGCAACAAGACCTGGGTGTCATGGTTCACTAGTCATTGAAAGTAGGCACGCAGGTGCAGCAGGCAGTGAAGAAAGCAAATGGTATGTTAGCATTCATAACAAAAGGATTTGAGTATAGGAGCAGGGAGGTTCTACTGCAGTTGTACAAGGTCTTGGTGAGACCACACCTGGAGTATTGCGTACAGTTTTGGTCTCCTAATCTGAGGAAGGACATTCTTGCCTTAGAGGGAGTACAGAGAAGGTTCACCAGACTGATTCCTGGGATATCAGGAATTTCATATGAAGAAAGACTGGATAGACTCGGCTTGTACACTCTAGAATTTAGAAGATTGAGGGGGGGAATCTTATAGAAACTTATAAAACTCAAATCCTTTTGCTATGAATCGTTGGCTGATCTATCTTCCTCTCTTAAACCCATCTACATGCTTTCTCCCCATAACCCTGACACATGACACATAGCAAAAGAATTTGAGTATAGGAGCATGGAGGTTCTACTGCAGTTGTACAGGATCTTGGTGAGACCACACCTGGAATATTGCGTACAGTTTTGGGCTCCTAATCTGAGGAAGGACATTCTTGCCGTAGAGGGAGTACAGAGAAGGTTCACCAGACTGGTTCCTGGGATGTCAGGACTTTCATATGAAGAAATGATGGACTTGGCTTGTACTCACTAGAATTTAGAAGATTGAGGGGGGATCTAGTAGAAACTTACAACATTCTTAAGGGGTTGGACAGGCTAGATGCAGGAAGATTGTTCCCGATGTTGGGGAAGTCCAGAACAAGGGGTCACAGTTTAAGGATAAAGGGGAAATCTTTTAGGACTGAGATGAGAAACACATTTTTTACACAGAGAGTGGTGAATCTCTGGAATTCTCTGCCACAGAATGTAGTTGAGCTGAATGTAGTCTCCTCTCGTCCAATCAGCCGCTGTCTCCAAGGGCATTGTGTCCAATCACATAATTAGCAGCTACGGTAAATGTTGGAAGCCAGCGGAGCTACTGACAGTCAAACGGGAGGGAGCAGGAGAGATTCACACAGTGTATAATCCATAGCACTTAGTGTACAATTTCATAATATATACTAAATAACTGGGCTGACAGACCTTGGCTGGGAATCTGGAGTTCACCAAAATTGTTCCCAATTGGGCCCCGCACCCCCTAAGGCCGGCCCTGACGAGCATACTACACAAAATATAAACATACATAAATTTTTACTTTTGTAGAGTAGGGGCCCCGCAATCAGTTTTCTAATTGGGCCCCGCAATTCCTAGCACCGGCCCTGAGCTTGCCGCATGTGCATCAAATCCCATTACGCACAGCTTCAACTGAAATGTTTATCAATTGAAAGTAAAGTAGACCTTCAGCATTGACTCCAGTTGAATCTACTTCAGCAGGAAAGATGTGGTCTGTTCTTCCGGTGACGATGGGAGCACAAGACGGGGAATGCAACATAGTGACAGGCAGCACAAGGCCCATTTGGCAGATTACATACCTATCTCCTCCAGTGCATCAAGAGGTTGCAGCATTACCTCTTAGTACCACACTGCTGTTATCAGACTGAATGTTCGTTTCATGCCTCTGAATCAGAGTCAGCCTCTGTCGATTTGCCTTCAGCATTTCTATTCTTTCCACCAAACCCAGCTCTGATTATCAAAAGATGATGTCGGCTTCAAATATCTCATGGCACTTTGTGAAGGGAACTATTGAGGTCCCACAGTGATTTATGTCTGGGCACTAAGTGTGTAAATTGAAAATTCAAAGCCTAAATCACAATTGGAATCTCCTCCATTTCACTTCGCTAAGGTTTAAACTGTAACTATTCAAACCTGACAGTTAATCCATAAAAGTGCAAATCACTTTTCCAACCATATTAGTTGTTTTTTTTCTTAGGATAACGTGCAGTTTCCTGAAATTTCCACCGTCGCTTAATGGTATAAAATCACATTAACGCCTTGCGTTACATCTCATTTTAAGTCTGAGGAGATTCCCACAATGAGGATCTTTAAAGAATAAAGAACAGCACCGTACCCCGCATTCCTGATCGGAATGTCGCTGGTAGGAAGACCACTGCTTTTATTATAAACTTCAATCAACATTATGTGAACCCGTCAAATGGATTCTTCAAGACTCTTGAAAGCCTTAACTAAACTCTGACAAGGCACTGTAAAATCCTCTCAATTAATTAATTGTGTCTTTCACAGGAGATTATGTCAGCACTTGTTGTTGAATTTGCCTGCTTACTTGTATCCAACCATAGCCCACAGTTTTGCAAGGTCAGAGGTGAAGGGTGGGACTCACTCTTTAGTGCACATTTGTCAGCATTGTTACACAATAATTATAATATATTTCCATTTTTGAATGTCGAAGAATCAGTCACTAATTATTCCCTGATTAATGAATAAAACATAGAAATACTGGAGTAACTCAGCGGATCAGGCAGCAAGCATCCCCTGGAGAAAACATAGATAGGTGACGTTTCGGGTCGGGACCCTTCTTCGGAACCGAAACATTACCTACTTGTGTTCTCCAAAGATGCTGCCTGATCTTGTACCAGACCGGAACATAGAACAGTGCAGCACAAAAAAAAAAACAGGCCCTTCGGCCCACAATATCTGTGCCCAACGATGCCAAGACAAGGTAGACAAAAGTGCTGGAGAAACTCAGCGGGTGCAGCAGCATCTATGGAGCGAAGGAAATAGGCAATGTTTCGGGCCGAAACCCTTCTTCAGAGGCCTTGTTCGAGGCATACCAGGGCCCCATCCCCGATTAAAATATTCCTCAAGAGATGCTAAGACAAGACTGATCTGCCTGCACATCATCCATATCCCTCTATTCCCTGCAACAAACATAAGAAGAAAGGTACACAAAAATGCTGGAGAAACTCAGCGGGTGCAGCAGCATCTATGGAGCGAAGGAAATAGGCAACGTTTCGGGCCGTCTATGGAGCGAAGGATTTGCATTTTTGTGTACCTTCGATTTTCCAGCATCTGCAGTTCCTTCTTAAACATCAGAAGGACTTTTGGTTATATCATAACAACCTTGTGAAATAAACATTGGTGGCAATACGTTATTGTAGATGAGGGTGACCTCAATGGTACAGATATTGAGTTAACAAGATGGGGTGGAGTGAAGGCATGGATATGTTAAATGTGGCCATGTACCAGCTACAGTAAACATTGAAGGAGAGGAATCCCATGTTGAGTTTAAGGTAGACAAAAATACTGGAGAAACTCAGCGGGTGAGGCAGCATCTATGGAGCGAAGGAAATAGGCAACGTTTCGGGACCCGATGATTACCATGATCCATCCATTGATAGACACAAAGTGCATCTTCAGTCTGAAGAAGGGTCTCGACCCGAGAGGTCACGCAAATCTCCTCTCCAGAGATGCTGCCTGTCCCATTGAGTTATTCCAGCACTTTCTGGAGTAACTTACTCAAGCTACAAACTCACACGTTTTTGGGATGTGGGAGGAAACCCAGACAGTGACAGGGAGAGCGTGCAAACTCCACACAGTCACAGCACTGGAGGTCAGGATTGAGCCAGGGTCCCTGTGGTTGCAGTTCTTTAACAAGTTAGCTTGCGGCATCCATTTGGGGACCTGCATCATGCAGTTGCCTAAAGCCCTTGCAGAGCTGCCTGGCTGGCTTTCTCTGCTCTTCACTGACAAAAATACAGTTTCCTGTCTTGGAATAGAAAGCATTAGTGGCCTCCATCTTGGCACAGTACAGCATATAGCGCCACGCTGTGCCCCAATGAGGGGCGACACCGTGGTGTAATGGGCAGCACCATGGCGCAGCAGAAGAGTTGCTGCCTTGCAATGCCTGAGACCCGGTTCAATCCTGACTAAGGGTGCTGTCTGTATGGAGTTTTCATGTTCACCCTGTGACCGCGTGGGTTTTCTCCGGTTTCATCCCACATCCCAAAGACGTGCAGCTTCATAGGTTAATTGGCTTCTGGAAATTGTCCCTGGTGTGTAAGATAGAACCAGTGTACGGGGTGATCGCTAGATGGCGTGGACTCAGCGGGCCAAGCGGCTTGTTTCCATGCTGTATTGCTAAAACTAAACTAAAATTAATTACTAAGCTCTGGGCTGGACATTTAAATGTAAAGATCCATTGACACAAGCCACTTGGACACACAAGAAACTGCAGATGCTGGTTTATTAAGAAAAAAAGGCACAAAGTGCTGGAGCAACTCAGCGGGTCAGGAAGCATCTTTGGAGAACGCAGATAGGTCGCGTTTCAGTTCTGAAGAAGGGTCCCAACCTGAACCGTCACCCATTCATGTTTTCCAGAGATACTGCCCGACCCGCTGAGTTACTCCAACACTTTGTGTCAGAAACAAGTCGACAGCCACTGGCAACGTGGTCCTCAGCCCACTCTCCTTTTCACCTCTAGCTTTTGTCACTCACTCCACCCATCTGCAAATCAAGCCCTCCCTCACCTCCATACACCTATCACTCATCAGGCTTTATGCTGTCCCCACCTCTCCCTTCCAGCTTCCTGCCCCCAACTCCAATTAGTCTGAAGAAGCAAGAGTGGAACTTGCTATCAAAACATGGAGGGGACGGGGGACACAATTTTTTGGCGGCCACGCGCGCATGCGCACACTCACACACACACACGCGAGGCTTCGGAGGCTCAATCCAGCGCTAAAAGCGGAGATTTCCACCCCTGGGGTCCTGACCCAAAAACATCGGCTGCCCATTCCCTCCTCAGCCTGGCCTGCTGAATTCCTCCAGCACTTTGTGCCTTGCTTCCAGCATCTGCAATTCCCTGTGTCTCCTCAATCGTTCGAAGCGTTAAGTGCCTCCACCTTGAACATATCTAATGATCTGGCCTCCATCAACTTCAGTGCCGTGAATTCCAGGGATTCCCTACCCTCTGAGAGAAGATGTGATGTAGTCCTGTAACAAATGGCTAATAGTATCACATGTTGTTTTGTAACTGGTCTGCACATTCAGCATGCAAACTACCCTTGTCGTAATACCACATTGTATAGACCAGGTTTAGTATGAATGGACGGCACAGTGGCTGGAGACCCAGGTTCGATCCTGGCTACGGGTGCTGTCTGTACAAAGTTTGTACGTTCTCCCCATGACCGCGTGGATTTTCTCCGGGTGCTGTGGTTTCATCCCACACTTCAAAGGCGTGCAGGTTTGTAGGTTGATTGGCATCTGTAAATTGCAAACTGTCCCTCGTGTGTAGGACGGTTCTAGTGTACGGGATGATCGCTGGTGGGCCGAAGGGCCTGTTTCAGCTCTGTGTCTCTGAACAAAGCTAAAGGAGCTGATCAAACAAGCAGGAAACAATGCCGTGAAATATACAGTGGCTTGCAAAAGTATTCATGCCCCTTGAACTTTTCCACATTTTGTCCCGTTACAACCACCAACGTGAATGTATTTTATTGGGATTTTATGTGATAGACCAACACAAAGTGGCGCATAATTGTGAAGTGGAAGGAAAATGATACATGGTTTTCAAATGTTTGTTACAAATAAAAAACTGAAAAGTGCGGCGTGCAAAAGTATTCAGCCCCCTTTACTCTGATACCCCTAAATAAAATCCAGTGCAACCAATTGCCTTCAGAAGTCACCTAATTAGTAAATAGAGTCCACTTGTGTATAATCTAATCTCAGTATAAATATAGCTGTTCTGTGAAGGCCGCAGAGGTTTGTTAGAGAACATTAGTGAACAGACAGCATCATGAAGCCCAAGGAACACACCAGACAGGTCAGGGATAAAGTTGTGGAGAAGTTTAAAGCAGGGTTAGGTTATAAAAAGATATCCCAAGCTTTGAACATCTCACAGAGCACTGTTCAATCCATCATCCAAAAATGGAAAGAGTATGGCACAACTGCAAACCTACCAAGACATGGTCTTCCACCTAAACTGACAGGCCGGGCAAGGAGAGCATTGATCAGAGAAGCAGCCATGGTAACTCTGGAGGAGCTGCAGAGATCCACAGCTCAGGTGGGAGAATCTGTCCACAGGACAACTATTAGTCATGCACTCCACAAATCTGGCCTTTATGGAAGAGTGGCAAGAAGAAAGCCATTGTTGAAAAAAAGCCATAAGAAGTCCGTTTGCAGTTTGCCACAAGCCATGTGGGGGACACAGCAACATGTGGAGGAAGGTGCTCTGGTCAGATGAGACCAAAATTGAAGTTTTTGGCCTAAATGCAAAACGCTATGTGTGGCGGAAAACTAACACTGCACATCACCCTGAACACACCATCCCCACTGTGAAACATGGTGGTGGCAGCATCATGCTGTGGGGATGCTTTTCTTCAGCAGGGACAGGGAAGCTGGTCAGAGTTGATGGGAAGATGGATGGAGCCAAATACATGGCAATCTTGGAAGAAAACCTGTTAGAGTCTGCAAAAGACTTGAGACTGGGGCGGAGGTTCACCTTCCAGCAGGACAACGACCCTAAACATACAGCCAGAGCTACAATGGAATGGTTTAGATCAAAGCATATTCATGTGTTAGAATGGCCCAGTCAAAGTCCAGGCCTAAATCCAATTGAGAATCTCTGGCAAGACTTGAAAATTGCTGTTCACAGATGCTCTCCATCCAATCTGACTGAGCTTGAGCTATTTTGCTAAGAAGAATGGGCAAAAATTTCAGTCTCTAGATGTGCAAAGCTGGTAGATACATACTCCAAAAGACTTGCAGCTGTAATTGCAGCGAAAGGTGGTTCTACAAAGTATTGACTCAGGGGGGCTGAATACTTTTGCACGCCACACTTTTCAGTTTTTTATTTGTAAAAAAATTTGAAAACCATGTATCATTTTCCTTCCACTTCACAATTATGCACCACTTTGTGTTGGTCTATCACATAAAATCCCAATAAAATACATTTACGTTTGTGGTTGTAACGTGACAAAATGTGGAAAAGTTCAAGGGGTATGAAAACTTTTGCAAGCCACTGTAGCTTCTGGTACTGAAGTTGATAGCGTTTGGCAAGATTGGTATTCCACCGGGTGGCGCTGTCAGCGATGGCAGCCTCACCAACGGTCTGTCTGTCTTTTTGTCTTTTTTTGTTATTTTTATTGTGTTTTACAAAGTTTCTGTTAATGTTCTCTGGTTTGTTTTATGTGGGGGGTGGCGTGGGGGAGGGGGATGGGGGAATTTTTTTCAATCTCTTACCTTGCCGGAGATGCGATTGCTTTCCGGATTGTATCTCCGGTCGCTCCGCGGCCTAACATCATGGGGCTGGCGGCCTTGCTCGAGACTGACTTTGAGCCCCACCGTGGGGACGTGGACTTCCCATCAGAGCCTGCGATAACCTTGCCTGGGATCGACGCTCCAACCACGGCAATCGAGGAGCTCGCAGTCTCGGGTAGAGACTGATGTCGGGAAGCTCCAAAGTCGCAGAAGGTTCGACCAGCCCCGACCCGGGGTCTAGTCGCCCAGCGCGGGAAGCCGTGATTCCCCCCCCCCCCCCCCGATGTGGGAGCTTGGCCGCCTCGATGCGGAGGTCCCGACCGCCTCTACGGGAGCCAAGGTCGTCCCGTCAACGGAAGCCTCGAGGCCCCCGACTGCGGGAGAACAAAGAAGGGAAGAGATTGAACTCCTTCTTGCCTTCCATCACAGTGAGGAATGTAGAGGAGTCGGTGGTGGATGTTTATGTTAAAATGTATTTTGTGTGTCTTGTTGCTTTTTATTGGTATGCCTGTTTGGCAAATCAAGTTCCTGGTATGCTGCAAAACATACTTGGCTAATAAAGTAGGATTATGATTAAGATTAAGATCAGGAAAGCAGAACATCTTTTCCCACAGCCAAGTGTGTTCCTCCCAATACTCAGTCCGTGAAGCTGAAACATAACATTTACAAATCTTCAAACAAGCCCCGTGGGGGAAGATATCACAGTGGTTTCCGATACTGTTTTGTCAGATGGTAATTTGCAGAGATTGGTAAAAAAAAAAACCTTGGCTTCCCAGAAGACAAGTGAACTGAATCTTTGCTGTTGTTTATTTTCAAGCTACCATAAGAGGGGTGGGCAATGAATGTGGAGCTAATTCGCTGTTATCTGAATATCACATACACCGGTAATTGCAGCTCATTAAAAAAGGATTTACCTATTGGTCTAAACCACTGCGCAATGAAGGGGAAATATTACCAAAGAATCGCAAGGAGCCTTTCAGCGTATGCGCTGTTGGTATCATTATCTCCACATTTCTTGCCATTAAATCTCTTTCATGCTAATGGGAATAATTCTGTGTCCCATGTGTAATCCCGGTTCGTCAAAGTGTTTCTGTTTGATCTCGGATTTAATTAATTGGCTCGGCTGTTCAACTTAAAATTTGAATGTGTTTGCACAACAGTTGACCCAAGGAAGAAAAATCTATGAAAGTAATCTTCATTGCCTTTGAAAAGACGGAGGGATTTTTGTTGTTGTTGAATACATCCTCAGAGAAGCACATGCAATAATTGTTTGGCTCGGGGAAGGGACAACATAAGCCAGTACACAAGTAATTCACCCCCCTGGGGCCACCATGCTGTTTGATTTGGCCAGAAGCCACATTCAAGTGATTGGTGCAAAGAGCAACAATTTATGATTGGAGTGAACACAAGCGGTTGAGCAGGCAAGTACGTCATTTAATACTTCGTTTCAGGACTGTTGTGATGACATGTAGTTCATTTGGATATGCACTCTAGTACAGCCAACTGGAACAGCTACAGCCAAACCTTTTCTACCTTCCAACCTTCTCCTTCAGGAGTGCAGGCCATCAGAAATGCCTGAGGAGTGGCTCATTACTGGAAGCTGGAGCTTTCTGTTCAACCCTTCAGCCATTGTTGGTTTAGTTGAGTTTGAGATACAGTGCAGAAACAGGCCCTTCGGCCCACCGAGTCCGTGCTGACCACCGATCACCCCGTACACTAGCACTGACCTACATACACACTGGGGACAATTTACAATTTTTTAACCGCAATTAAGCTGCGATCCCGTTCATCTTTGGAGTGTGGGAGAAAACCCTCGCAGGTCACGGGGAGCATGTACAAACTCCGGACAGACAGCAACCCTGTTCAGGATCGAACCAGCGTCTCTGGCACTGCAAGGCTGCAACTCGACCACTGAGCCGCCGGTAAAATAGTTTTTTGCGTACTTGAAAAAGGGAGAATACTGGAAGTGAATTATGAATTAGATTTGGAACGTACCATGTCTGAACATTGTAGACACAAGGAACTGCAGATGCTGGTTCACACATAAGGTGTGTGAAGAAGGGTCCCGACCTGAAACGTCACCTATCCATCTTCAGGAAAAAATGTGTAGGAAGAAACTACAAATACTGAAGATAGACTGAAAAATGCTGGAGTAACTCAGCCGGGCAGGCAGCAAAGGAATGGGTGATGTTTGGAATCAGAAACCTTCTTCAAACCTGAAATATCAAAGTGCTTCTGTTTGAACTCAGGTTTATTTAATTATCTTGGTTCTTCAACTCAAAATCCTAATGTGTCTGCATTTGAATGTAATTGCATTTGCATTTAATATATTTTCAGACGTCTTCAGGTCCGAAGGTTTCCGATACCAAAGATCACCTATTACGTTTCTCCAGGGATGCTGCCTGCCCGGCTGAGTTACTTCAGCATTTTGTGTCTATCTTCAGAGTAAACTAGCATCTGCAGTTCCTTCCTAGACATTTGATCTTCAGTCTGAAGAAGGGCCTCGATCCGAAATGTCATCTATTCCTTTTCTCCAGAGATGCTGCCTGACCCGCTGAGTTGCTCCAGCTTTTTGTGTCCCGCGTAACATCCTTGTCTGAAGAGTCTGAAATATTATTTTGTGTAAAATAATAATAATATTCCCCTCTATTACAATCAGTCTGAAGAAGGGTTCCAACCTGAAATGCCGCCTGTCGATTTCCCTCCACAGATGCTGCCTGCCCTGCTGAGTTCCTCCAGCACTCAAGATCCCAGCATCTACACAATTCTTTGTGTCTCCATATTACTCTGGCTGCTGTTCCAAGTGCTATTCAATAAAGGTTATTCTCGAAGCCAATAATAATTGTTACTCCAACTTCAGTGAAGGCGGCACAGTGGCGCAGCGTTAGAGTCGCTGCCGTACTGCCCCAGAGACCCAGGTTCGATCCTGACTACGGGTGCTGTCTGCACCGAGTTTGTACCTGTGCCCATTCTTCCAGGTGCTCCGGTTTCCTCCCACACTCCAAAGAGGTACAGGTTTGTCGGTAAATTGGCACCAGTGAACAGGTTCGTGATCGTGTATCGTGACCGCTGGTTGGCGCAGGCTCAGTGGGCCGAAGGCGCTGTTTCCGCGCTGTATTTTTAAAGTCTAAAGTAAAGTCTACATGTTACAAAACAATGCCATAAAGGTAAGACGTAGGCACAAGGAACTGCAGGTGCTGGTTTACAACAACAAAAAAAGAGACAAAGTTCTGGAGTATCTCAGTGGTCAGGCAGCGGCTCAGAAGGTGCCTGACCCGCTGAGTTGCTCCAGCACTTTAAAGGTAATATGGATATGGTTGGTTAAACTAGTTCAGACTGAGGGGGAGAAAAACAAGCCATGAAGTACACTCCATAGGAGCAAGATAAAATAAAGACCAATGACAATTTAGCCTCAGGAAGCAGCAGTATCTCGAGCATTTGTTACGCCCGCAGTGCTAAACAGTGCTAAGCACAACAGGAGTACAATCTAAAGCCTGCAGGGGAGAATCAATACGAGATTCAGGCTTGAATGAGCGTGACAGGTTTAACTGAGCAGCCTAATGCTCCATCCATCCTACATCAACCTGATCAACAATGCCTCACATCCAGACACAATTCACATTCCTCCAGAAAAGAGCCTCTTCACCCCATCCCCTCCTCTCAGTACAGTTCCCTGATAGAGGCCGTGGAGGAAGGAACTTGCAGATGCTGGTTTACACTGAAGGTACTGGCAATGGGGAGAAGGGGGCAGGAGAATGGGGATAGGAGGGAGAGATTGATCAGCCATGATTGAATGGCGGAGTAGACTTGATGGGCCGAATGGCCTAATTCTCCTCCTATCACTTCTGACCTTATGACCTAAAATGCTGGAGTAACTCAGCGGATCAGGCAGCATCTCTGGAGAAAGGAATGGGTGACGTTTCAGGTTGCGACCCTTCTCTCGGTCTGAAAAAGAGTCTCGTCCCGGAACTTCACCTATTCCTTTTGTCCAGAGATGCTGCCTGACCCGCTGAGTTACTCCAGCATTTTCTGGCCATCTTTTGTAGTTTCTTTGGATCGCAGAACAATGTTATTAGATTACAGGCCTTACTCTGACTGACATTATATTCCCACTTATGGCTGGGATATTATCATCTCCTTTCATTTACATTCCACTCTTAGCTCCCAAGTACTGAATTAGTTTGCACAGCAAATGTAAACTATATGAAGTCAAATACCAAATCGTATCAGGGGGGGAAACACATCTCAGCCCATGCACTGTGCTCGGTATGAACAGTAAAGGTTCTTACCAGATTTCCAAATGAAAAGCCTGTCATTTGTACACACAATAAATAATCTAATCCCACTGTAAATGATGCCAGAGGAATTTCAAGTCATCCTTCATCAGTTTGGCTGCCATATGTTTATCCTAGAAAAAGGCTGCTATTCCATCCAGACGCTCACTGGTACAGGAAGTACAGAAGAATTGTCTAGTAATTGCAACTACCTGCTCATATATGTTCAGTGCATCGTAGGGGGTGGGAGATTGCAACCTTCACGTGGTCCACCCTTTGCAATCAACCTGACGTGCACAAACAAGATCAAATAGAACAAGTTGACCTGCAACTTTAGGCTGTGCACACCACACGCAAGAGGAAGATGAAGAAGAAGTGCATCGTACATGAAAGCTAAAAGGTATCTTTTACAGATACAGAGTGGAAACAGGCTCTTCGGCCCACCGAGTCCGCATCGACCCCACCGAGTCCGCATCGACCCCACCGAGTCCGCATCGACCATTGACAACATGTACACTAGCACAAGACTACACACTAGACACAATTCACAATTTACTTAAGCCAATTAACCTACAAACCTGGACGCCTTTGGAATGTGGGAGGAAGTCGGAGCACCCGGAGAAAACCTACGCGTTCACAGGGAGAACTTTCTACCTCCGTACAAACAGCACACATGGTCAGGATCGAACCCAGGTCTTTGGTGCTGTGAGGCAGCTGGCTCAGCTGCCTACTCGCGGCGCCAGAGACCCTAACCTTGGGTGCTGTCGGTGTGGAGTTTGCACGTTCTCCTCGTCACTGCATGGGTTTTCTTCAGGTGCTCCAGTTTCCTAGAACATCCCAAAGTTGTTCTAGTTTGGGTGTTAATTAGTCTTTGTAAATTTCTCCTGACGTGTAGAGAGTAGATGCAAAAGTGGGATAAAGTAAAACTAGTAAGGATGTCAGTGGTTACGAGGAGGAGGGAGGGAAAGATAGATCAGCCATGATTAAATGGCAGAGTAGACATGATGGGCCAAATGGCCTAGTTCTGCTCCTGTGACTTATGAACAATATGAATGGTTGATAGGCAAGGATTGGTTGGCCGAAGGGTCTGTTTCTATGCTGCATCTTTCAATTGATGAAATAGAGCACAACTAATTAATCTGTTTGCAAAATTAAGCAACTATCTGAAAAGAAGCTAACTTCAAAAGCATTAAATTCAAATTAGTTCCTTTATTCTCTAATTTCCGATTGGTTGTTGCAACAGAAAAATTAAGTTTGTACAGCCAGATCAGAGACAAATATTATTGTTTGTTATTGCCATAACTAATTGCAATTAAAGCCAACTCTGCCTTTTGCTAATTTCACAAAGAGACTTAAATCCAATAATGTAGAGATCAGGAACCAAACATCCAAGTGCCTGAATACTGTGAAGTGAGATATATGCAGTGACATTTTGGTTTTAGAAACTCACTTTAATTCCCAATGCCATAAAACTAGCAATCTCAGAGCCTGCTGTTTGTGAGGAAAAGACACTGTGTTCACGTGATAACAAAGGGAAAAAATCAATTCTGTTTGATATTGAAGCTGCTGTGATTTAAGGATTTTTTTTGTATTGTGTATCACCAGCTATTCACAGTGGATAGAGAGCAATTATGGCAAAGGACACACAATGTTAAGAGACAGATGAATATAAGTAGTTAGTTCACACACACATGCTCACACACACACGCTCACACACACGCTCACCTTCACGCTCACACACACACGCTCACACACACGCTCCCACACACACGTTCACACACACACACACGCTTACACACACATGCTCACACACACGCTCACCTTCACACGCAAACACACACATACGCTCACACACACACGCTCACACAGATGCTCACACACGCTCATACATACACACGATCACACACACGCTCACACACACACGCTCACACACACGTTCACACACACACACACGCTCATACACACACACGCTTACACACACACACGCTCACACGCTCACCTTCACACGCAAACACACACACACACGCTCACACACACACGCTCATACACACACACGATCACACACACACTCACACACACACACACACGCTCACACACACGCTCACACACACACACGCTCACACATACACGCTCGCACACGCTCACACACACGCTCACACACGCTCACACACACGCTCACACACACACACACACACACACACGCTCACACACACGCACACACACACGCTCACACACACACACGCTCACACACACGCTCACACACACACGCTCACACACACACACGATGACACACACACGCTCACACACACGCTCACACACGATCACACACACACGCTCACACACACACGCTCACACTCACACACACGCTCACACACACGCTCACACACACATGCTCACACACACGCTCACACACACACACGCTCACACACACGCTCACACACACACACGCTCACACACACGCTCACACCCACATGCTCACACACACGCTCACACACACGCTCACACACACATGCTCACACACACACACTATCACACACACACACGCTGACACACACACCCGCTCACACACACACACACACGCTCACAAACGATCACACACACAAGCTCACACACACACACGCTCACACACACACTCACACACACACACGCACACACACACGCACACACGCACACACACACACACACATGCTCACACACACACACATGCTCACACACACACACACACACACGCTCACACACAAACAAACGATCACACACACAAGCTCACACACACACACGCTCACACACACGCTCACACACACACAAGCTCACACACACACACACACATGCTCACACACACACACATGCTCACACACATGCATTATATGCACGTTTAGCGGCACGGCATTGCACTGGTAGAGTTGCTACCTTACGGCGCCAGAGGTTGCGATTATCAAAGGCATGTCCCACCTCATTCATTCCTTCTTCTCCCCGCTCCCGTCTGCCAGAAGATTCAGAAGCTTGAAGGCGCGCACCATCAGACTCAGGAACTGCTTTGTTATCAGGCTTCGGAATGGTCCTTCCATAAACTGGGGTACTGTCCAATTCATCTCTCGTCTCTCTCATTACGGACATTGGACTTTGTCTCGAGAACTAATGCGCTACAATGCTGAGAACTATATTCCGCACTCTGTATTTTCCACTTTGCTCTACATATTCTACTTCAGTTTGACTCGATTGTATTTATATATGGTAGTTTTAGTTGAATGAGTTGGTTTGGTTTGGTTTAGTTTAGTTTAGTTTAGAGATATAGCATGGAAACATGCCCTTTGCCCCACAGAGTCCACGCCGACCATCGATAACCCATTCACACAAGCTCCATGTAATCCCACTTCCCCACTCCCTACACACTAAGAACAATTTACAGAGGGCCGATTAACCTACAAACCCACACGCCTTTGGGATACGGGAGGAAACCGGAGCACCCGGAGGCAACCCACGCGAACGGGCAAACTCCACACAGACAGCACCTGAGGTCAGAATCGAACCTGGGTCTTTGGAGCGGAGAGGTAGCAGCTCCACCAGCTGCTCCACTGTGCCGTACCATCTGATCTGATTGGATAGCATGCAAACCAAAGTTTTTAACTGTATTTCTGTACACATGACAATAATAAACCTAAACGTGGGCGTTCTATTCAATGATGACACCGTGGTTTCCTGATTAAAAAGAGACTCCAGCCACTGTTACTTTCCATTTTGGATTTGCCACTTCTTACAATAGTGTTAGTGGTCGGCCCATGTAGCCAGTGTCTTTACACAGCTCCCTGGTGATCATACGCATGTATTCCACACGTTCCTCGTGTTAGGGGCGGCACGGTGGCGCAACAGTAGAGCTGCAGATGCTGGTTTATACCGAAGATAGACACAAAGTGCTGGAGTAACTCAGTGGGTCAGGCAGCATCCCTGGAGAAAAGGAATAGGTGTTATTTTGGGTCGAGGCCCTTCTTCAGACTGAGAGTCAGGGGAGAGGGAAATGAGAGATATAACAGGTACATAGAACCAATGAATGAAAGATATTCAAAAAGCAACAATGGTCAAGGGAAGGTGGAGTGCACAATGGTCCATTGTTGGCTGTGGGGAAGGTGATAACGGGTTTTGCAAACTGTGAAACTCACCAGGACGACAGCGAAACTAGTACAAGGACTCGAGTGGGGGAGGGACGGAGAGGGAGGGGATGCAAGGGTTACTTGAAGTTAGAGAAATCAATATTAGTATTGCTGGGTTGTAAGCTGCCTAAGCAAATGTTTTGGTGCTGTTCCTCCAATCTGTGTGTGGCCTCACTCTGACAATGGAGGAGGCCCAGGACAGAAAGGTCAGTGTGGGAATGGGAAGGGGATATAAAGTGTTTGGCAAACGGGAGATCGCGTAGGCCAAGACAGACTTAGCGGAGGTGTTCAGCGCAAAGAAATCGCACAGTTTGCGCTCAGCCTCGCGTGTTACAGACACAGTACATCAAATGTTTCCTCTCTTAGGATATTAATCTGTGGTTCAATAGCTTTACATCAAAGTGAACTATTACTGTTAGCAGCAAGTGCGTCTGCAGAATGATTGATGGTAGGAGGTAGAGTAAACGTCTGCATTTGAGTGACTGAAATATGTGAGCATGCCAGTTTAAAAGCTGGAACCCATCAATTTTCATAATGCATACACGACTACCTTGGAATATAATCTGACAGGATAACGACTTTGGCATCACAGGGAATGTGCCCCAGATGAGCAGCAGTTTGGAATAAAAGCCAGCGGAAATGTAAAAACTAGCTGAGCAGGCTGTGCAGGCAATAAGGCTGAGCCTGGCTTACAGACATCCTACCAATGACTCCATCTACACTTCACTCTGCCTCGGATAGGGCAGCCATCGTAATCAAAGGCTTGTCCCACCCTGGCCATTCCTCCTTCTCCCTGCTCCCGTCCAGCAGAAGGTACAGATGTCTGAAAGCGGGCACCACCAGACTGAGGAACAACTTCTTCCCCTCTGCTCTCAGGCTTCTGACCTGTCCTTCCATCAGCTAGAGTGCTGTCCAATTCACCCCATTGTAGACATTGGACGTTGTCTCAGGAACTACTGTGCTGCAATGCTGAGGACTGTGTCTGCGTGGGTTTCCTTCAGGTGCTCAGGTTTCCTCCCACATTCCAAAGTCGTTCAGGTTTGTAGGTGAATTGGCTTCTGTAAATTGACCCTGGTGTGTAAGATAGTGCTAGTGTACGAGGTGATTGCTGATCGACATGGTGGGCCAAAGGGCCTGTTTCCTCGCTGTATCTCTAAAGCTTCAACTACAATCTGTACTCTGCTTCTTCCCCTTTGCTCTATCTATATACGTGGGATTGACTCTTCGAAATTCCTTATCCAGTTTGCCTACAGGTTGGGAAGTTGCACTAGACCACACACTCGCTGGGAACGCACAGACCATTCCTTAACTTGGTAGCGCAAGTCATTTAGTTTAGTTTAGAGATACAGTGCTTAAACAGGCCCTTTGGCCCACCGAGTCCACGTCGACCAGTAATCCCTGTACAATAGCACGATCATACGCACGAGGGACGATATACAATTTTTACCGAACCCAATTAACCTACAAACCTGTACATCGCTGGAGTGTGGGAGGAAACCGGAGCACCTGGAGAAAAACCCACGCAGGTCACGGGGAGAACGTACAAACTCCATACAGACAGCACCCGTAGTCAGGATTGAACTCCGTACACTGGTGCTGTGAGGCAACAACTCTGCTGCTGCACCTCCGTGCCACCTTCTGCTACCTATTTACTGGCAGAAGCCCCTTCCTCATCACCATCATAACCATCATTTGCAATCACCTAGTCACGTATGAATGTTCTCCTGCTGGGTCCATTCCGTGGGTCTAGAGATGGCTGAAGACGTCCATCCTGGAGCGAGAGACTTTAATGCAGGTGGGTGCCTGTGCGTGGCATCTTTTAACGTGGGGAAACTGGTGCAGGGACATCCACCACACGGTCCCTGACCGACACAGACCTGGGTCCAACAACACGGACTCCACTATCGTTGGCAGTCTCTCCCTGCTGCACCCTTCTTACAATTTCTAAGCCGCTGTGGTGCTCCGCATGCCAGCCAGCCACCATCCTCCGCTTGTTCCACCGTCAAGGTTTTTCTTCGTGGGCTGTGTTTTGTCAGCATCTTCCCTTCCGGCCTGCCCGCCTGCCCGCCATGGGTGACTCTGCCAGGAGCGCACCTCTCAGGATCGTACGCAATCTCAAGCTTCTCTGATGGTCTCCGTGTCAAACAGAAGATGGTGGTCATTTTTGGCGCGGTGGCGCAGCGTTGGGGTTGTTGCCTCACAGAGCCAGAGGCCCTGGTTCAGGGCTGGCCTTCAGCCAGTTGGACCAATTGCTCCCTATTGGGCCCCGCGCCTAAGGGGACCCGCGCCAGAGTAATCCATTCTCGGCTCGGGTAGATCTACGCCAGGTGGAGGGGGGGAGAGAGGGGTGGAGAGAGAATAGAGGGGTGGAGGGGGAAGAAACGGGCAGACGGGGAGGGGGGTGTGAGGGGTGAATGGAGAAGGTGGAGAGGGGGAGGTGGGTCGTTCCCCCACTGTCCCGGGGCAGCGCTCCCGCCCCTCCAGTCGCTGTGCTTCACGCACACAGCCCCGGCTACACCCCTCTCTCTCCCCAGGAGCAACGTTTACAAATCTCAGCCTCAGCTCACATCCGTCTGCCCAGACCCCGGCATCCGCTCCTGCCGCCGGCCCTCTCTCTCCCTTTTCTCCGGAAGTGGCGGCGCTGTGATACAGCTGCGGCTCGCCTGCAGTCTGTCTGTTTTTACTTTTTATGTTGTTTTTTTTTTTTTTTTGTCTAGTTTAGTAAAAACAGAGCTTTGGGGGAATGCGACTTTTTTTGTCGTATCCCCCTTCTCTTCCCCCGTCTGCGCTGAGGCCTAATGGCGGAGCTGGCGTCCTCCAACCTGCGACCGACCTCGAGGGTCCGGAGGTAGAGCCAGCCAGGACTCACCAACGCGAGGCTGGCCGTCTTCGAGCTGTGGCGACGTCCGGGTAGCGGCACGGCTCGGCGCTCCGGTGAGGGCGGACGGCGCGGGGCTGAGACACTCCTGTGTGAGCAGCCCGGCTACCGGCTGGAAGGCGCTCCCGTGTGAGCGGCCTGGGTCCCGGCTGGAAGGCGCTCCCATGTGAGCAGCCCGGTGCAGGGCTGAGACGCTGCCGTGTGGGTGGTCTGGCTACCGGCTGGAAGGCGCTCCGGTGAGGGCGGACCGGCTCCCGGCTGGAAGGTGCTCCCGTGGGGGCAGCCCGGTGCGGGGCTGAGACGCTGCCTTGTGGGCGGCCCGGTGCGGGGCGGAGACGGTGCTCCGGCGGCTGAGGCGGCGTTCTGGCGGCGGCGACCTGGATCCGGGGCTCGGCCGCGGGCCAGTGGAGGACAATGTCGGGAGCTCGCAGGTCACAGGCTGGTGCCTGTTTTCCGGAGCTCCCATTGCAACAGCTGCGTCCGCTGGACTGGAGGGCGGCAGCTTCGACCACCCCCGGGCCGCGGAGCTTGAACCGCGGGACTGATACCATCGCCCGGTGGGGTATTGCCTCGGCGCAGAGGGAGAAGAGGAGGGAAGAGACAGTAACTCTAAGACTTTTGCCTCCATCACAGTGAGGAGGTGTTTGGTGAACTCACTGTGGTGGATGTTAATTTGTGTTTATTGTGTGTTGTTATTATTACATGTATGGCTGCAGGCAACAGCATTTCGTTCAGACCGAAAGGTCTGAATGACAAATAAAGGATTCAATTCAATTCAATCAATTCAATTCAATTCTCCTTCCCTTCCCTACTTCTCTTCCCTTCTTCCCACCCTCCCTTCTCTCCTTCCCTCCCTCCTTCCTCTCTTTCTTTTCCCTTCTCTCATTCCCTCCCTCCCATCTTTCTCTCCTTCCCTCCCTCCTTTCTCTCCTTCCCTCCCTCCCATCTTTCTCTATTTCCCTCACTCTCTTCTCTCCTTCCTCCCTTCTCTCCTCTCCCTCCCTTCTCTCCTTCCCTTCCACACACACATATCGCACAGACAACTAACACACACAACTATGTTAGGATGGGATAGAAGTCCAAAGGGTAGGATGGGGCTGAAGCCCATAATTTAATGCCTGAACAGGTTTTTCACCAATGGTTATTGGTTTTCCAGGATCTAGTTAATTAAATTACTTTATTTTTCATTTCACAGTCATTAAAACAAGTGGTATTGTAACTATGTACTTTTCAGAGGTGATCTACACATTTTGTTTGTTACTTGTAGGCTTACGTGTATGCAATTTTAAATTAAAATGTAACTTAGATCTGTTTTGTCCATTAACTCACATGCACTTTTTAAGTGCACATTTTGATTACTTTCCATTCTACCATAGAGATATAAAGTCTATAATAGACTTTATTTATATTTATATGATTCTACAGACCTTGGCTGGGAACCTGGGGCTCTCCAAAATTGTTCCCAATTGGGCCCTGGACCTCCGAAGGCAGCCCCTGCCCTGGTTCGATCCCAACTACAGGTGCTGTCTGTATGGAGTTCGTATGTTCACCCTGTGGCCACATGGAGATTCTCTCCACGTGGCCACCTTCCAAAGACGTACAAGTTTGTAGGTTAATTGGCTTCAGTAAAATTGTAAATTGTCCCTCGTTTATAGGAAAGTGCTAGTGTGCGTGATGATCATTGGTCAGCACGGACTCAGTGGGCCGAAGGGCCTGTTTCCATGCTGTATCTTTAAGGTCTAAATAGTCTGGTCTAAAGTAGAACTTGCAATCCATTCATCAACGGGTTGAGGTTTTAGAATGAACATCAACAAAGTCACATCCTTATACTGTAAGGCCACATTTTCAAGACATTCCGTAATAACCTTCAGTTCTTCTTTACTATTTTTTATCAACTTCAAGATCTACAAGGGTTAGGGTTAATAATAATTAGATAATGGATTATTCGTCACTTGCTCATAAAGTGAAAACTTGACTTGACTTGACATAATGCTACAAGAGAAATAAAACTGAATTTTGGAAATGTATACAGTGAATAGAAACTTTAGTCTCAGAGCCATACACAGTTGTGCAATCTTCATTCAGTTAGCAAAATCTGTCAAGTTTCATGATTTTACACATGAAACTAGAGTGATATTGTAAGTATTTACACAGTGAGATGAGGCAATGAATTCCATATAAGCAGTCCAAAATTGTTAAAAAATATAACAAGTAATATTGGCAGAATGCTCACAAGTAAATCCTGAAAGCTATCAAAAAACCCTCTTTTGAAGAGAGGAGTTGTGCTTTTAAAAGCTGCCTGCCATAAGCTTTGAATAATATGATTAAAGCCTTCACATTCAACATCTTGCAATTCAAGGAAATTACACCTGTCACATTAGCTTAGCATTATTAATGCTATTTTTGTGATCTAGGTAAGCCATTACAATACACAAAGACATGCTGCAAATGAAGTTAATTAACACTCTGGCCTGTAACTCAAGTGACATCTTCCAAGTTCATCTTCAACACTTGTATAACTAAGCCATTCACCAGGCAACCATGGATTTAAATGCAAGTTCTGCTCGGATGTTCACCAAACTGGAAGCATTCTCCAACTTGGCTTCCAAAGCCGGACTTCTAACAAGTTTGAGAGAATTTTGATGAGAGCCAGACCTGGCGATGAAACAATTTGAAGAGGGGCCATGCATACTGAGATGCTGCATCATGCAGAGTGGTCGTGTGGAAGCTGCCAAAGTTTTCTTTAAGACACATCACAACGGTCGGACAAGGCACTCAAGGCTACACTTTATTGCAGAGCGCCAAATACAACGTCCATCGGGAACAATCATACAATACTTCACTGAACAAAGATTCACGTGATCTTTGTGCATACAGTCAGTCTTTTTCTCTTTCTTGTTTACTTACACTGTTAACAGTAGCAACTTTCTCCTCAAAATGGTCTAACAACAGCTGTAAACATGACCAACAACCTCACATCGCGTCAACCTCCGACAAACGCATCCACCTGCTTAAGAGTTTTTCTGTCAAAACCAATCCCGAGGCAGCTAACCAGATGCTCCGTTACCTTTTGACCTCATTCTCCTCTTTTCTACTTCACGATTTTTTTTTTACACATGTCACATCGTCCAATCCCACACCGACTGTTGCAGAAGACAAACCTGTGCCCATCGAGATGCGGAATGCTCAGTCCTGCTCTTGCCTCCAGCTTTTGTGCCAAGCACTCTTAAGTCCGATGAATGACAGGTTGACTACACCTGATCCAAGCCCAACAATGTCACGGCATTCCATTAATCACATCCCAGACGAACAAAGGTCTCACTTTCATCAAGAAGACGTCTGGCAGATGGCGCCAAGTTTGTGCCGTCAACTGCTGAAGACTCATTATCTTCTTGGATGCCCACGCTAAGTTCACCAGATCTTCCCTCCACGAATGGATGGAAGCCTTGCTGAAAATATAAGGGACTCTGGTTCACTGCATCACCCACTCCCTGGTGGTGACCTTGACCATGTTACCAAATACAAACTAAGATACTTCAGGAAGTGTTGAAGAACAAAAGGAATCAAAATCACTTGTGAGCACACATTGCAACCATGGATATTGAGTGAGGCACTTAAAGCATCTCGTGTACACTGTTAGCCCCCTACAACACAAGAGAAGCAGTGACCCGAATATTTTTGCCACTGGTAGCTGATGCAATGCAGTTTCTCATGATTTCCTACCTGTTGGTTGAAGCATCGGGATTCTTCTGGCAAACAACAGTTGCGATGGAATGCTTCCCACCATTTCCCATCTCCTGTTTAACTTCCCACAAGGTCGGAATGCTGGGTCTTATATCAACAATGTTCACTCCCTTTTTGGCCTTTGCCCTGTTGGGGACAAAATGCACAAAGAATCTTAACCACGTGGATTTAGGTTTAGGTGTAGGTCTATTATTTTCACATGTAGTGCAGTACAGTACTAGGCTTGTTTCATGTGCTATCGAATCAAGTCAGATAATACTACACATGAATACAATCAAGCAAGACACAAGTACATGAGAGATGAGAAAGATGCAGTGTGCATGATACAGTTCTCTGCATTGCTTAGTTTAGTTTAGAGATACAGCGCGGAAACAGGCCCTTCAGCCCACCGAGTCTGCACCGACCAGCAATCCCCGCACATTAACACAAGCCTCCAAACATTAGGGACAATTTACACGTATACCGAGTATACAAACCCAAGCCAACTAACTCACAAAGCTGTACGTCTTTGGAGTGTGGGAGGAAGCCGAAGGTTTTGGAGAAAACCCACGCAGGTCACGGGGAGAACGTACAAACCCAGTACAGACAGCACACGTAGTCGGGATTGAACCTGGGTCTCTGGCGCTGCAAGCACTGTAAGGCAGGAACTCTACCGTTGTGCCACCGTGCCACCCGACAGGCCAAACAGCTCCAGAGACAAAGTGCAACATCTGCAGTGAGGTGGTTTGCAGAATTGGAACTGTACCCCAGTAATGGAAGGACCGTTCAGAAGTCTGATAACAGAGAGGAAGATGTTGGTCTTAAGTCCAAAGGCAGGTGCTTTCCAACTTCATTACTCTGCTCTGCAAATCTGAAACACCATAACAATGTGAGCAGCGACAGAAACCGTTTGGGTTTTTCTATGGGGGGTCTTTACTACTGAAATAGAGCAGGGGAAAAATAACATGTAGAAAGGAACTGCAGATGCTGTTTATACCAAAGATAGACACAAAGTGCTGAAGTAACTCAGGCAGCTTCTCTGGAGAAAGAAAGATGGGTGACGATTCGGGTCGGGACCCTTCTTCAGACAGAAACATCACCCATCCTTTTTCATCAGAGATGCTGTCTGACTCGCTGAGTGGCTCCAGCACTCTGTGTCTATCTTCGGTTTAAATCAGCATCTGTAGTTCCATCCTACGCACTTTGTCTGTTCCACTGATTCTGAAGAAGGGTCCAAACCTGGAATGCCATCCATCCTTTTTCGCCGGAGATACTGCCTGACCCGCTGCGTTACTCCAGCGCTTAGTGTCTCTCAGGGGGAAAGGAATAATGTGTATATCACGTCACACCAATTATTTAAGAGCTTGATAAAACTGAGATAGAATTTATTTTACTTTTTTTACCCTGCAGAAGTAAGTCACATTGATGGTAAAAATCAGGGAATTGTTCACTTTAAGCTTTAATCGAACGTACTCTTGGGATTCTTTGTTCCCGCAGTTCAGCCCACAATGAATATAGTAGATTTCCATCATTCCGCCCCTTGAATACAGGTCCACCACCGATTTTCCGGTATTCTTGGTTCCAGAGTCTTTCTGGATTTTCCATGTTTCCAGGTGCTACTGAGGTCACAGCCTCCAAGAGGATTCTAATGCCCCTGTCCCACTTAGGAAACCTGAACGGAAACCTCTGGAGACTTTGCGCCCCACCCAAGGTTTCCGTTCGCTTCCCAGAGGTTGCAGGTGGTTGCCGGAGGTTGCAGGTAGTGGAAGCAGGTAGGGAGACTGACAAAAACCTCCGGGAACCGCACGGAAACCTTGGGTGGGGCACAAAGTCTCCAGAGGTTTCCGTTCAGGTTTCCTAAGTGGGACAGGGGCATTACGGTACCAGAACGGTCCCCCTAGGCTGCCGAGGGGCCGAGATACTGACCTGCAAAGTCAGCCTCGGAAGTCGGCTATGGGGACCAATCTGCCGTCTCCGGCCGGGCGCAGATTCGACCCTCGCCAACTGCCACGGAAGTCCCGATGAGGTCGAGATTGACCACCTCACCCGGCATAGGCGCCACATTTTCGGGGGGACTTCCGGGGGGGGGGGATGCACCCTCATGATTTTGTATGGATGGTGGTGGACCACCAGTTGCCAGTGACTGTACCTGTACCTAGTTTAGACACAGAGGAGTTAATACCAAATCTACTACGAGGGTGAAATACATAAATGATTCATTGTCGCTTTTTAAATCAGTTTTAGTGACTAAGATCAGGCTAAAATCAGGCATTGGACAATGACACCCTGATTAATGATATTTATTTATGTTGATTAACCTATTTTCATTTTTAATAATTAAAATGACAGTTTACTAATCTGGAATATATCAAGGGTTGCTTTTGCATGCAACAAAAGAAAAATAACTGTATGCTGCCAATTATAAATGTTATGCTCAGATTTTTTGAAGGTTAATGCTCAAAATAAGCTTCTTGCCACCTTGTCTGAATAAAAAAACTAGCTCAAATTGAACACTTCTTAAGGTCATAAGGTCATAAGGTCATAAGTGATAGGAGTAGAATTATGTTTGTAGAAGGACCTCTTTCTGTGCTGTCTGACTCTATCACTCTAAAGTGAACTGACCTCACACAAAATGAATCGTTACTCTGTAGATTTAGTGTACACGACAGTTTCTAGAGGGTCCAAAATGTTAGATTGGGCAGGTGTTCACCAAAAAGTGTCATCTGTGCATTAATTGCCTCATACTGTGTTTTGTATTGAATTCTGTCTTTACTTTGTGTACTAGTCATGTCTCTACTATTTATTTCATTCCCCTTACATGTTTTTCCTCTACATGCTCAATTTTTGTAAGGTGTCCTTGAGACTCTTGAAAGGCACCCATAAATAAAATTTATTATTATTATTATTATAAAAATGAATACTACCAGTAAACTGCGATCTTTTAATGTGAATCACCATCAGGAAACACTTGGGTGTTCATGGGTTAAAGAACGTTACAATGTGTACAAGTTGCTCCATCTGGCTGCAGATCCTATAACTCAACAAACTTTAAACCCAAATTATTATGAGAAAATGCTCGAGGTACTCAGCAGGCGAGCCAGAAAAAAACCACATTAACATCTCAGATCAACCACCTTAAATCTGTAAAAAGAGAAAAAAAGGTGAAGTTTTAGCTCTGTCACTTTCACCAGAACTGAAAGGCTCTGATGAAAGATAAAAGCTTGGATTAGTTTAGTTTAGTTTAGTTTACATTACTTTACTTTAGTTTAGTGTCACGTGTACCGAGGTACTGTAGGAAGCTTTTTGTTGCGCGCTAACCAGTCAGTGCAAGACCGTGCATGATTACAATCACGCTGTCCACAGTGTACAGATACATGTGAAAAATATACATCTGCTAGATGGGCTGGGACGCATCCTCAGTGATGTGACCTGGGGTCATCGGGTGTTTCGGGTCTCACAACATCAGACACCCCTCGCCCTGGGCGACCCAGCCGGGGTTGATCAGGCCCCGACTTGCGTCCCAGCTGCAACCACCCACGGATCAGCCCTCTTAATAACTACTCTACAGGATAAAGGGAATAATATTTAGTGCAAGGTAAAGTCCAGTAAAGTCCGATTAAAGATAGTCCAAGGGTCTCCAATGAGGTAGATGATATATCTCAGGACCGCTCTCTAGTTGGTGATGGGATGATTCGGTTGTAACAGGCGGGAAGAAACTGTCCCTGAATCTGGAGGTGTGCATTTTCACACTTGTGTACCTCTTGCCTGATGGGATGGGAAGGGGAGGGTGGGGGGGAGGGGAAGGATGGGGGGCTGGTTAGTTAGTTATGCAAAAATGGAGAACTCAATGTTCATACCACTGGGATGTGAGCTCATTTAAGGTGCTGTCCCTTCTGTTTGAAAACCAGCTTCTGTGGTTCTGAGTTTCCACATTCCTTTTGAACATTTTCCGTTGCCAATCAGCATGGAAGACAGCTTGGAACGTCACCGGCACTTGGCCTTCTCCTGACGCCACCTTGATTATTCAGCTGGAAAGCAAGCTGCTGAGAATGACAGTTCTAGAAGTTTCTGCTCTGACACTCCATGCATTAATCATAGCGGGAGATGACGAGAGAATAGGGACGTGCGAAACTGAAAACATTTTCATCCACAAAAGGTCAAAATGATCCATTGAGAATGTGGGTGGTAAACATGAATATAGAAGATAGTGGAATGTGAAAGATGCTGAATCATCTGCTCATAATGCATTTCCCTCAATTTTAATTTCCTTTACACTCAGTAAAAATTCTAGGCGATGTTATGACAAGTAGCTGAACTAGTGGTAATCATCCTCTGAAGAAGGGTCCTGACCCGAAACGTCACCCATTCCTTCTCTCCAGAGATGCCGCCTGTCCCGCTGAGTTACTCCAGCATTTTGTGTCCATCTTCAGGTTAAATGTCATGGATAAAAGGACATAAAGTGCGGGGGTAACGTAGCGGGTCAGGCAGCGTCTCTGAAGAGCATGGATAGGCCATGTTTCAGGTCGAGACTCTTCTTCAGACTGATTACCGGGGGAGGGGGCGATGAAAGCTGTGAGAGGCAGGACAAAGCACGGCAGCGAACTGGTCGACATAGGAAAAGGGTTGGGTGGGTAGGTTGGAACAAGGGCCAGATGTAAGAATGACGACTGTTCACAAGTGCAAGAGGCTTATGCCAGTAAAGACACAAAGTGCTGGAGTAACTCAGCATCTCTGGAGAGCAGGGATGGGTGACGTTTCGTGTCGGGTCCCTTCCTCAGACATGCTGAGTTGCTCCAGCACTTTGTGTCCTTTGTTGGTAAACCAGTATCTGCAGTTCCATGCGTCCAGTCTTAGCCAGTGGTTCCCATCCTCTGTAATGGACGTCCGCTCGTTCTCTTCCCGGCAGGGTTAGTGATACTCCAGGGACAGAGATAATCTGGGCTCTGAATGCTTGTCATTCTTTTCATATCATTTTTTCTTAAGATTTCGGAATTCACATAAACTAATTAATCCATAAATTATAGGAACAGAATTAGGCCATTCGGCCCATCAAGTCTACCATGCCATTCAATCATGGCTGATCAATCTTTCTCTCTCAACCCCATTCTCCTGCCTTCTCCCCACAACCCCCGACACCCGCACTAATCAAGAATCTGTTAATCTCTACCTTAAAAATATCCATTGACTTGTGGCCTCCACAGCTGTCCATAGCAATGAATTCCACAGATTCACCACACTCGGCCTAAAGAAATTCCTCCTCATCTCCTTTCTAAAGGAACGTCCTTTTATTCTGGTCCTAGACTCTCCCGATGGTGGAAACATCCTCTCCACATCCACTCTATCCAGGCCTTTCACCATTCTCACTCACAAGGGAGGCAGCATTCACTTTGATCAGCTATTTCTTGTCACGATTGCTGTTCAGTGTGTCCAGGAGGAAGTATTCCTCAGCAGTTTATCTCTGCAACATGCCTTACAGCCCTATATTCATAGCTATTAACATTTAACATGCATAGCTAATTTTTGACTCCTTTCCAAATCTGTCCAAATAGCCAGAAGACACAAGCGACAGAAGATGCTGGAAGCTGGAGCGGGGAAAAAGCCGAATTGCTGGAAGAACACAGCAGGTCAAGCAGCATCCGTGGAGGGAAAGGAATTGCTGACGTCCGGTTTAGTTTAGTTTATTGTCAGCGACTCTTCAGCTCAGTAACGTGTCACGTGTAACGAGGTACAGAGAAAAGCTTCTGTTGCCTGCTAACCAGCAAGCGGAAAGACAATACGTGATCCATCCACAGTGCCCAGATACATGATAAAGGGAACATTGTTTAGTGCAAATTGATTACAACTCTCCAATTAATTAAAGATAGCCCATGAATTGAAGATAGTCCGAGGGTCTCCAGTGAGGGTGTTCAAGTTGAGACCCTGCGTCAGGACTATTTGCTGTGTCCAAACACCCAAATCTGTTGCATTATTTCACAGAACACAGAACAGTACAGGAACAGGCCCTTTATCCCACAATGCCTCGCACGTCTCCACTAAATGTTCCCCCTCTCACCTTATAGCTATGCCCTCTAGTGTTGGATATTTTCACCCAGTTATGCCTCCATGGCACAGTGGCACAGTGGTAGAGTTGCTGCCTTACAGTGCCAGGGACCCGGTTTCCAACCTGAATACTGTCTGTACAGAGTTTGTACGTTCTCCCTATGGCCATTTGTCCGGGTGCTCCTGTTTCCTCCCACACTCCAAAGACCTGCAAGTTTGTAAGTTAATTGGCTTCGGTATAATTGTAAATTGTCCCTAATGTGTAGGATAACGCCAGTGTACGGGGGTCGCTGGTCGGCACGGACTCGGTGGGCCGAAGGGCCTGTTTCCGCGCAGTATCTCTAAACTAAACTACACTAAGCTAATCTCCTTGAAGCTTTGCCCCTCTCACCTTCCGATAAATATCGAGCCAAGAAGATATGGATTTCTCTGTAACTGCATGAATTAAGTTCAGGTGCTTTAAAGGTGAAGTCCTGAAGAAAATAATGGGTAAGTCAGTTTCCTCAGCAACTAGTGAACTAGTTCTGAAATAATTATGGAGATGTGGCCTGGTCTGAAATGTGAGATCTCTCTCTGCTGCCAGGGTGTCATTAAGCACTTCAGGAGGTTTTCATTTGCGGAATGTGAATAATGTGCTCTAAAAAAGGCTCATTATTAAATCCAGTGTGATATTTCCATTCGTACACGAAGCTGTCTTCATATTAGCTCAATTAGATGTCATTTTGTGCTTCGTGTGAAGCGGGCGGAATTTTGCTTTCCAAATGATTGCTGTTGGCCCTGTCTAACAATCTACACTGTCAGCTGGATTTTCCACTAAGGCTTTCCCTGATCTCGCACCACAATCTTGACAGAAATTTTAGTTGAGTTTTGTTTAAAGGTACAGCTTGGAAACTATACAACATGGTGGCACAGCGGTAGTACTTTCAGCGCCAGAGATCCGGGTACGAATCCCATCTACGGGTGCTGTCCGTATGGAGTTTGCACGTTCTCCCCGTGACCGCGTAGGCTTTCACCAAGATCTTTGTTTTCCCCCCACACTCTAAAGACGTACAGGTTTGTATGTTAATTGGCTAGGTATAAATGTAAATTGTCCCTCGTGTTTGTAGGGTAGTGTTAATGTGCGGGGATCGCTGCTCAGTGCAGACTCGGTGGGTTAAAGGACCTGTTTCCGCGCTGTATCTCTAAGATAAACTAAACTAAAGGTTCTTCGGCACACCGACCCCATGCCGACCATCGATCGCCCATTCAAGCTAGTTCTATGTTATCCCTGAAGAAGGGTCCCGACCCGAATATTCACCTCTCCATGTTCTCCACAGTTCCTGCTCGACCGGCTGAGTTGCTCCAGCACTTTGTGTCCTGCTATGCTATCCCAGTTTATCACCCACTCCCGACGCACTGAGAGCAATTCACAGAGGCCAATGAACTTCCGAACCCGCACGTCTGTGGGATGTGGGAGGAAAACTGAGCCCCTGGAGGAAACCAACACAGTCACAGGGAGAACGTGCAAACTCCACACAGGCAGCACTGAGGTGAGGAACGATCCCGGGTCTCAGGCGCAGTGAGGCATCGGCTCTGCTAGCTGTACCCCATTGTGCTGCCCAGAGAAATCCAGCGAAAAATGCAAACAAATGATACCCCTGTCCTCATCAATTGAACGTTAAATAATTGTTTACGGGCAGCACGGTGGCGCAGCGGTAGACATGTTGCCTTACAGCGCCAGAGACCCGGGTTCCATCCTGACAGATTCTTGATTAGTACGGGTGTCGGGGGTTATGGGGAGAAGGCAGGAGAATGGGGCTGAGAGGGAAAGATAGATCAGCCATGACTGAATGGCGGAGTAGACTAGATGGGCCAAATGACAACAATTCTGCTCCTATAACTAATGAACTTATGAACATTATGAGGGGCAGAGATAGAGTAGACAGTCAGAGCATTTCTCCCCGGATAGAAATATCGAATACAAAAGGGCATAGCTTTGAGATGAAAGGGGCAAGGTTTAAAGGAGATGTACGGTGATTCTTTTACACAAAGGGTGGTGAGTGCTTGGAACGGAGGTACAGATACGATAGCGGCATATAAGTAGGTAGGCACCTGCACATGCAGGAAATGAGGGATATGGCTGGATAAAAACAGGCAAGAGTTGGTATTGGTATCAAGTTCGGCACAGACGTTATCGCCCAAAGAGCCTGTTCTGTGTTGTACTGTTCTATGTTTTAACCATCTATCTGATGTCGTACTGTATTTAATATTATTTTTCATACGTGTTGATGTTTAAATCAAACGAAGATCAGATATGATCTCCAATTCGTGAGGAACTGTGTCGCCAGTCCACGTAGCTTGTCGTAGACATTGTCGTGGGGAGGGTCCAGATTTCTCACTCTCAACCCTCACCCAATGTTGGCAACCCCGGTATCTCTGAGCTAAACTAAGCAAAATTTATGAGGATGTTGCCAGGACTCGAGGGCCTGAGATATAGGGGGAGGTTGAGTCCTACTCTATTAGTTTGCCATTAAGGGAAATGACATTGTCATTAAGGGACATGTTGATAATTTGGCAGTAGCCTGCAGTCATATATGGATTGTGAAGAATCCAAACCTCGTGGAATTTTAAATATGGGGCCCATTACTTACAGATAAAGTACGGTGATAAGATGTATTCTTGTGGTTTGCATTCACTGTTGATAGTTTATTGAATTCAAAATACCATGTGCATCTATTTGAATAAAGGGGAAAGATGTATTTATATTTAGTTGTTTTGTGTAACAAATTGTACTTCCTTGTGTTTGATTAAAATATGTTATTTGGTTAAGATAGCAAAAATGCTGGAGAAACTCAGCGGGTGAGGCACCATCTATGAAGTGAAGGAATAGGTGACGTTTCGGGTCAAGACCCTTCTTCAGACTGATGTAGGGGTGGCGGGGGCGGGAAGAAGAAAGGAAGAGGCGGAGACAGTGGGCTGTGGGAGAGCTGGGAAGGGGAGGGGAAAGAAGGAGAAAGCAGGGACTACCTGAAATTGGAGAAGTCAATGTACATACCACTGGGGTGTAAACTACCCAAGTGAAATATGAGGTGCTGCTCCTCTAATTTACGGTGGGCCTCACTCTGGCCATGGAGGAGGCCCAGGACAGTAAGGTCAGATTCGGAATGGGAGGGGGAGTTGAAGTGCTGAGCCACCAGGGGATCAGATTGGTTATTGCGAACCGAGCGGAGGTGTTGGATGAAGTGATCGCCAAGCCTACGCTTGGTCTCACCGATGTAGAGCAGCTGACACCTAGAGCAGTGGATGCAATAGATGAGGTTGGAGGAGGTGCAGGTGAACCTCTGCCTCACCTGGAAAGACGGCTTGGGCCCTTGGATGGAGTCAAGGGGGGAGGTAAAGCGACAAGTGTAGCATTTCCTACGGTTGCAAGGGAAAGTGCCAGGAGAGGGGGTGGTTTGGGTGGGAAGGGACGAATTGACCAGGGAGTTATGGAGGGAGCGGTCTCTGCGGAAAGCCGAAAAGGGAGGAGCTGGGAAGATGTGGCCAGTGGTGGGATCACGTTGGAGTTGGCAAAAATGTTTGTTGTACATGACGGCTGGTAGGGTGGAAGGTGACAACAAGAAGGACTCTGCCCTTGTTACGAGAGGGGGGATGGGGAGTGAGAGCAGAGCCACGGGGTATAGAAGAGACCCTGGTGAGAGCCTCATGTATAGTAGAAGAGGGGAACTCCCGTTCCCTAAATAATTAAGATATCTCCAATGCCCTGGTTTGGAACACCTCATCCTGGGTGCAGATGCGGCACAGACGGAGGAATTGGGATTAGGGGATGGAGTCCTTACAGGAAGCAGGGTGGGAAGAAATGTAGTCCAGATAGCCATGGGAGTCAGTGGGTTTATAGTAGATGTCGGTCAGTAGTCTGTCACCTGCGATGGAGATAGTGAGGTCTAGAAACGGTAGGGAGATGTCGCAAATGGTCCAGGTGTATTTGAGCACCGGGTGGAAGTTAGTGGTGACATGGATGAAGTCAGTTAGGTCAGTCGGTTAAGAGTTCAATATATTCATGAAATAATTTCTCTGTATTCTTGGGGCTTTGCCAAATGCCCTTGGATCAGTTTCTGCAGTAGAGATGCTTTAATGTGCTTTTCAGACTATTTCTGTCCTTCTAGTCTCATTGATGTCGTACTTTTTTTGTTGTTGTTGAAGTGCTCTGCACCCAAACAGATTCAACCTTGGAGCAGTTTGAGGCTGAATTAGATATTGAGGGTGTTCCAGCACAGAAATAGATCATTCAGCTCACTGAGTTCAAGAGGGAGTTAGATTTAGCTGTTGGGGCTAAAGGAATTAAGGGATATGGGGAAAAAAAGGAACGGGTTACGAATTTTAGATGATCAGCCATGATCATATATTAAATGGCAGTGCTGGCTCAAAGGGCCGAATGGCCTACTCCTGCATCTATTTTTCTATGTTTTCTATGTTTCTATGGTTCTATTCCTATGGAATGCAGATGGATGAGGGTGATCTTGTAGAATCATGAGAGGAATAGAGACACGCAGAGTCTCTTGCCCAGAGTAGGGGAATTGTGCTGTGTTTTGGTTCTTCTACTTGTTTGGATGACTGCAGAAACCAAATTTCGTTTGAACCTCAATGAGGTTCAAATGACGACAAATAAATTGTATCATTGTATCATTGAATCGAGAACCAGAGGACATCGGTTTAAGGTGAGGGGGGAAAGATTTAATAGGAAAATGAGGGGTGACGTTTTCACACAAAGGGTGGTGGGTGTATGGAACGAGCTGCCGGAGGAGGTAGTTAAGGCAGGTACGATCGCAACGTTTAAGCAACATTCAGGCAGGTGCATGGATAGGACAGGTTGAGAGGGATATGGGCCAAACACAGGAAGGTGGGACTTGGTGGGCGTGGGCAAGATGGGCCGAAGGGCCTCTTTCCACGCTGTATGACTATAAACTAGAGTAAATAATATACCAAAGGAGACTGGGTGTGTAAGAAGGAACAGCAGAGAGACACAGAAAGCTGGTCTCGACTCAAGTAGGGTCTCGACTCGAAATGTCACCCATTCCTTCTCTCCAGAGATGCCGCCTGTCCCGCTGAGTTACTCCAGCTTTTTGTGTCTATCTTCGGAGATTCAGACTGGGGACTGCCTGGAAAATATGCCCGTTCAGTAGCTGCATATGTTGCATCACAGTTTGGCTGCCAGAGAGAAGGATATAGCCTTCCAAATGCTACAATACACAAGAGTGCCATCTTAAAAAGCACATTCATGTGCAGCAAATTTGCTTTGTAATGGGATTATAATGCCATCTACGAGTCCCTTTACTTCAATAAATGTTCTCTTGTGTAGTTCTGTGTCAGCAGCTCAGCTTCAATTTGCCCACTAAGGAAGACCCCATTAATAAATAACAGATGGCCAGCTAAAAGGGCACGTCAGTAAGCCAAAATAATCATTTGTAAATTGCTGTCTTTGACCAGTGGTGAATGGGTAACCGTGGGCTAAGTTGGTGGGAGTCATTGCCTCGTCTGTCAGCTGGAAGACTTGCTAGAAGACCAAGCTCAAGTACAGTCGGTGAAGAAAGCAAGTACTGAGGGCGGCATGGTGGCACAACTGTTGCCTCCCAGTGCTGGAGACCGCTACACAGCTCTACAAGATCACCCCCTCGTCCTCCTGCACTCCGAGGAAGAGAGTTCGAGCCTGCTTAACCCCTCCCCCCCCCCCCCCCTTTTGCTCAGGCCCTCCAGTCCTGACCTCGGGTTGGGGGTGCTGTCCATGTGGAGTTTGCACCTTCACCCTGTGAGTTTCCTCCGGATGCTCCGGTCGTCCACCCACGCCCCAAACAGACGTGCGTGTTTGTAGGTTAAATGGCCTCTGCCAGATTGCCCCCTGGTGTGTAGGGCTTGGATGAGAAAGTGGGAAAACATAAAATAAAACTGGGGTACAGAGCGATCGCTGGTCGGCGTAGACGCGGTGAGACGGGGGCCTGTTTCCGCGCTGTATCACTAAACTAAAGTAAATAAAGTTGCTAAAAATCCAATCCTATGTGAAGTACATTTGGCACAGGGGCAGCAAATTGCAGTGAATAGATTGGCAAACAGCCATCGAATTGCTGCCATTTCACAGCAAGTCACTGCATGCAAAGCACTTATGAAAGCATGGAACTACCAGGCAGAAGACACATGCAGCTGTGGAGCAGTACAGACAATGTCCCACCTACTGGAGTGTGACCACGCCCCCCAGTGCAGCCCCCAGGACCTGGCTGAACCGACCCGACCAGCTGTGACCTGCGCCAGATACTGGCAGAACGACATCTGAGATTGCAACGGACTCGAAGAAGAAGACTGCATGTGACAAGAATCCTCTCCTATAATACCAGCACTTTGTTTCCCCATCAAGTCCACATATAGACGATCGCAAACACCTCAGCCCTAAAAATCACTCAAGTGCTTTCTGCTAAATGTTAGCTGCACACATTTAGAGTATTTCCCAACATTGTGGCAGTTCAGGGCTGACAACTGCTGATGTACACAGAGCTCTAGTTTATGTAGTGTAGAGATACAGCGTGGAAACATGCCCTTCGACCCACCGAGTCCATGCCGACCAGCAATCACCCCGAACACTAGTTCTATTCTACACTCTAGGACCAATTTACAGAAGCCAATTAACATACAAAAACCTGCACGTCTTTGGAGTGTGGGAGGAAACCAGAGCACCCAGAGAAAACCCACGCGGTCACAGGGGAAATGTACAAACTCTGTACAGACAGTAATCGTAGTCAGCATCAAACCCGGGTCTCTAACGCTGTAATGTAGCACCTCTATCACTGTATAACTGTGTCGCCCAAGTCATACAGCCTGGAAACAGGCCCTTCGGTCCATCTTGCCCATGCCGACCAACATGCCCCAATGATAAGTCAGTCAATGATGCCGGCAGTCGGCGACAAAAATCGCCAAGTGGGACAGGCCCTTAACTGTCCAAATGACTTTTAAATGTTGTTTTAGTACAACTACCTCCTCTGGCAGCTTGTTCCATACACCCACCACCCTTTGTGTACCCCTCAGATTCCTATTAAATCTTTCTCCCTCTCACCTTAAACCAGGCACGTGCCGACAGGGTAGGCAAGGTTGGCACTGCCTACCTTGGCTAAAATTATAGTACATGTAATACATGAAATGCAATACATGTAATACGTGAAAGTCTGTGCAGCCCACATGCCGTCGACGCTGCTTCAAGGCTTCACGACGAGGGCAGCAGAAGGCAGCTGAAATTCTGCCTTTGCACCGTGGACTGTGTACTGCGCATGCAAAGCGCAAGTGGCTGTAAAAGGACAGCGCCGCTGGGGGGTTGGGTAAGAGTTCATTTCACAGCGTGTGGGGAGTCTGGCCAGGGGGTAAAGTTGCGTGAGGGCAGGAGCGTTGAGAAGGAAGGGGTCAGGAATCATGCCAGCAACCAGCTCAAGAGCGGGTCAGCGGGCGATGGATAACAGGACAGCGGGCGGTGGAGCTTACTCCATGTGTCAGCACGAGGAACCTCAATTGGTCCCTTGTTCGCGCTGACACAGGAGTGTCCACTGCCCGCTGTCCTGTTATCCATTGCCCATTGACCCGCTCCGCTCTATGATCTTTGCTCTTGAGCTGGTCCCCTCACTGTTCAGGCGGAGAGCACTGCCAGAGGTGAGCGGGCCGGCAGAAAGTGCTGAGCTCCCAGCGACCGCTCGCAGCCACCGGAGCTACTTCCCTCCCCGGCCACAATGCGGTGGCTCCGCGGGCGGAGCTGGTTACTGGCATGATCCCGACCCCCTCCTTCTCAACGCTCCTGCCCTCCCCGCAACTTTATCCCTGGCCAGACTCCCCACACGCTGTGAAAGGAACTCTCCCCCTTGAACTAGTATTGTCATTCAATAAGATCACAACTGATTCAACTTGTCCCGGTGTGCTCCCATTTTTCCCACCATCTCTCCACCTGCCGTCACCCTCCACCCCCACACATTCAGTAATTCAGAATGAAGGAGATTTGGCAGCCTTGGGCAAATTGAATTGTTACTTTCTTTATTTTTATTTCTTTATTTTTACGGAGAGGAGAACAATCTGCGCATGCGCGGTTTAAGATTTTTTTTTAAAGCCGACTGACTGCCTACCCTGAGTAATTACTCACCGCATGTGCCTGCCTTAAACCTATGTTCCCTGGTTCTTGATCCCCCTACTCTGGGTACAAGACAGCATGTATTCACCTTATCTGATCCGTGAATGAATGAATGAATGAAGGGCCTGTTTCCCTGCGTAATATTTAAACTAAACCGCATCACATCACCCTGATATTTACTTCTTTTATCGGTTAACATTTAGAGAGAGTGCATTTCACCCGCTATGTCCCGGGAATCTTCATGTCTGTGGATTGGATAGGACAAAGTCTGGCAGTTCTTGTAGCTGCTAATTGGTCAAAATGCTTCAAGATTCTGAGACAGTTGCAGGTGCTCGGATTTTTAATAACCTTTCACGACAATATTGTGTTTAGTTTCTGTCACGTTATTACCTCCATTGAATAATTTGGATTTATTTTTTGATTTTTTTTGTTTTGCCAGGGCAATTTTTTTCCTGCTCTTCAAAGGGGTGTCGACAGTGGAAGGGAGAGTGTATCCACTGCCTTCAGCAAGTGTCGGTATCAAGCATTCACTTGGCCAGGTGCACCATAATCAAACAGAGAATAAAACTCCTGGTACAATACACTGACAACCCTTGTCATTTTCCAAGCAGCATCTCCTCCGCCTGCACTGCTCTGACATTTCTCAGCTCTCCTTATCAGTTGCCCAAAGCACACAGAGTGGTGTAGCTCGCTTACACTCAGCAAGTCTGTCCTTCAAGCAAAGCTCAATCCTGTTCACTGTGACTCACTGGTGTACTGACGTGAACAGATCTGAGTGCACAAGAGAGAATGAGGCAGGGGAGGGGGGGAGGGGGAGTGGGGAGGGGGAAGGGAAGACGGGGAGAGGCAGAAAGGGGAAGAGAGATAGGGAGGGTGAGAGAGAGGGAGAAATTGAAGAGGGCTGGGGGGGAGGGGAGGAAGGGACAGGGAAGAGGGGAAGGGGGGTAGAAGGAGGGGAGAGAGGGGATGAGATGGGGGAGAGAGGGATGGAGGGGGAGAGTGAATGAGGGAAGGGGGGAAAGGAAGGGGGGGGGAAGAGGATCCCAAGGCATAAAGTGCTTCTGGACCAATGAAGCCCTCTGGCAGTGTAGTCATACAGGAATGGACAGGGCTGATTTACACACGGGAAAACAGGCACAAACAGTAATGTGATAATGACCTGATGATTTGTCAAAGCAACGATGATCGATGGTTAAATATTGATCAAAGCTCCAGGGATCTTTATTCAGAGACAAGAAGGAACCTTGGCCTCATGTCTCATCCAAAATATTGCATCCCCTCTGTACTTCAGTGAATGTGGGTACACGTATTGCCAGACCTTGTGTGGAACTTAGAAACACAATAATCTACCTCAAAGGTGAGACAGAGAGAGAGAGAGAGAGAGAGAGAGAGAGAGAGCGAGAGAGAGAGAGAGAGAGAGAGAGGATGAGAGGAAAGGAGGGAGGGAGGGAAAGAGATAAGGGAGAGGGTGAGAGAGGGAGGGGGATTTGGGGTGAGTAGAGAAGGGGAGGAGAGAGATGGAGATGCAGAGATGGAGAGTGAGGGAGAGAGGGAGGGAGAGGGATAGGGAAAGGGAAAAATCACCTATCCATGTTCTAAGATGCTGCCTGACCCACTGAGTTACTCCAGCACCTCTGCGCCTTCTGTTGTAAACCAGTAATATGCAGTTCTTTGTTTCTGAGTCTGAAGAAGGTTCTCAACTCGAAACATCACCTATTCCTTTTCTCCAGAGACGCTGCCTGTCCCGCTGAGTTACTCCAGCCTGTTGTGTCTGTCTTTGTTTCTACATCTCTCTAGTTTTCCATGTTGTGGCCTTCGGTACAAATTCCCATTGTTAAGCCTGATTCCTCTCCCACCCACACACACTGGGCCCAACCAACCTGTCCAGGAAAACACACACCTTTGGAACGTGGGGGGAAACTGGAGCACCCGGGATGAACTGAGAGAATGTACAAACACATGGCAGAGAAGTCAGGATCAAATCCGGATCCAAACTGTGTCACTACTGTACTGCTCTTTGCATGATTGTAACTAAATGGTTATTCTAGTCTATGATCTTCATTCTTCCAGGCTCCAAACTTAGTTTGCCCTCATTTAATTCCTGGTGCCCTCTGTTGGTTGAAGGTTTTAATTGCTGTCCAAATGATTCAACTTACCAAGGCAGTGGCTTCACCCTGACCAAAGTACGGCTCCATTGATGCAGCCCAAAATAGACTCACTCTTACAAGAATTATCTTTAATCAGGGGTTTAAGAAGGAACTGCAGATGCCGAGAAAATCGAAGATGGACAAAAATGCTGGAGAAACTCAGCGGGTGAGGCAGTATCTATGGAGCGGAGGAAATAGGCAAAGTTTCGGGTCGAAACCCTTCTTCAGACTGATGCTGTGAGGTGTCTTGAACATAGGTAGGGAGGGATTTAACCAGGGGGGATAGGATGGAGTTGAGGTATGTGGAAGTAAGTTCGGTAGGACACAAACAGGCAGAAACAATGGGACTGCCAGGACAGTCAGGTTAGTGGATTTTGGGGAGAAGGTAAAATCGTGCCGTGCGGGGCTGGGGAACGATGAGGTTGGGGGCTTGGGAGGGCAGGGAGCCGGAGTTGATGAAGTCAGTGATGGTGCTAGAGATAGTGGCCTGGTGCTCGTCTGTGGGGTCATGGTCCAAGGATAAGTAGGAGGAGGTGTCTGAGAGTTGGCGCGTGGCCTCAGACTTGTAGAGATCAGCGCGCCAGACTACCACGGCACCTCCCTTGCCGGCAGGTTTGATCACCCAGTCTGGGTTGTTGCAGAGTGAGGGGAGGGCTGTACATTCAGGGGGGGAGAGGTTAGAGCGAGACAGGGGAGTGTAGAAGTTGAGGTGGTTGATGTCCTGCCGGCAGTTTAAAATATAAAGGTCTAAAGCCGGTAGATGGCCATGAGGGGGGGGTCCAAGAGGAGGGGGGGTGGGTGGGGGGGGGGGGGTCCGTTGGCCATGAGGGGGAGTCACAACCTGCCAGTGGTTTAATTTCAAGTTGCAAATTTGGTAACCAGTTTTGGTTACGTTGGGGCCACGGTAGCCAATTTTAAAGCTAATTTCATGTCCATTTGCATGAATCTATTAATCGGCAGCCTAGTCTTTGTAGGACTGCTAGGCCACTCCCTCTTCTCCCCTCTCCCATCGGGCGAAAGGTATAAAAGTGTGAAAACGCACACCACCAGATTCAGGGGCAGTTTCTTCCCAGCTGTTATCAGGCGACGAAACCATCCAACCACAACTAGAGAGCAGTCCCGAACTTCTATCTACCTTATTGGGGACCCACGGACTATCTTTAATTGGAGTTTACAGGACTTTATCTTGCATTAAAAGTTGTTCCCTTATCATGTATCTGTACACTGTGGACACTGTGCACTGTGGATTGTCACCGTGCATTGTCTTTCCACTGACTGGATAGCATGCAGCAAAAGCTTTTCACTGTACCTCGGTACACGTGACAATAAACCAAACTCAGTGTTGAGTTGACCTCTGTAGGGCTCGGAGTCATGCTGTATCGGCCTGCCAACCTGGCACCACGTGACTGGAGCATTGAGGACACAAAACACCATTTAACTAACACAGTGGTTTCCCAACTTTTTTGGGCTACCGCCCCCTAGTGCCCAAGACGCACCCTACCCTAGCAGTGGCCCAGCAGTAGAGTTGTCACCATACAATGGCAGAGACCTGGGTTCGGTCCTGACCTCGGCTGCTGTCTGTGTGGTGTTTGCGTAACCATGCGGGCCTCCTATGGATGCTCCGGTTTCCTCCCACATCCCAAAGGGTTTGCAAGTAAATGGGCCTCAGTAAATTGCCCCCAATGTGTCGGGAGTGGATGCGAAAGTAGGATACCATAGAACTAGTGTGAACAAGTGATCGATGGTCAGCATGGACTCGGTGGGCCGAAGGGCCTGTTTCCATTATTCTTTCAACTCAATTTAATTCAATTCAATTCTTCTTGAGTAGACCAAGCTTGTTTTCATAGATTCCAGTTGTAATCATTTCCTCCGATTTAAAATATGCAAATTGGCAACATTATACACAACTTCTCCAACATTATGATTCTTCTCACTGTTCCATTTTGTGTGATGGTTGAGATAATGTCAATGTGCAGATATGCATATGAAAAGCAGGATTACTTTAAATTCATTACCTCAGACTGAAAGTAGATATAAGGCATTTGGAATATTGTGAGCCGTTTTGGGCCCAATATCTGAGGAAGGATGAGGTTTACGAGAATGATCCCAGGAATGAGTGGGTTAACATATGATGAGCGTTTGACGGCACTGGGCCTGTACTCGCTGGAGTTTAGAAAGATGAGGGGGAACCTCATTGAAACTTACTGAAGAGTGAAAGGCCTGGATCGAGTGGATGTGGAGAGAGGGTTTCCACTCGTGGGAGGGCCGTAGCCTCAAAATAAAAGGGCGCAACTTTAGAAAGGAGGTGAGGAGGAATTTCTTTAGTGAGAGGGTTGTGAATCTGTGGAACCCATTGCCACAGATGGCCGTGGAGGCCAAGTCAATAGATATTCTTAAGGTGGAGATTGATAGATTCTTGATTAGTACGGGTGTCAGGGGCTATGGGGAGAAGGCAGGAGAATGGGGTTGAGAGGGAGAGATAGATCAGGTATGATTGAATGGCGGAGTGGATATGATTATTATTATTAACATTATACTTATGGGCGCCTTTCAAAGACTCTCAGTGACGCCTTACAAAATTTAATAAGCAGATTACAAAACATATAAGCAGAATAAAAAAAAAACGAAAAAAAAATAGTTGGGACATCAACAACAAACAATTCAAAGAGAGAGCGGCAGCAGCTTAACACGCTAGCGTTCACTTTCCCTTCCGGCAGCCATCTTGGAGACAGAACAATCAAAACACATTTTAACATTGAACATCCACCACAGTGACTCCTCCACACTCCTCACTGTGGTGGAAGGCAAAATATAGTTCAAGTCCTTCCCCTAGCACATCCGCGATTTGTTCTTCTAACTGCCTTTGTTCATTCTTATTCTTTTTATTTTGAAAAACTTGATATGAAATTATAGATCCTCTGATAAATGCTTTGAAAGATTCCCATAGTAAAGCGGGTGAAATATCTGGGGTGTCACTGGTCTCGAAAAAAAGTTCCATCTGTTGTTTTAAATATATACCACCTTGTGGATCATTTAAAATTTGAGGATTGAACCTCCAAAACGATTTTTTGTAAGACATTCCTTCAAGTTTAAAAAAAAAAGTTAACGGGGAGTGGACAGAAATAATGCTGTTGTGATATTTTGGGTTCATTGTATAGGGGATTAATCCACTAGGAAATAGTCTATACATGAGTATGTTTTGTGTACCATTGAATAAAACGAGTATTCCCTTCCAACTGGGTTTGCAATCCTCCAAACATCTGTTGTATTTGTGTTTTTTATGTATGTATTTAGGAGTTCACTAGTTTTAGATTTTGTGTTACCCCTCTTTTGTTATATAGATTTATCCAGGTACGGATCTAAAACGCAATTAAATATAGTTCAAGTCTTTCCCGTAGCACATCCGCGATCATGGGCCTCGAGCCTCCGTTGACGGGACGGTCTTGACTCCCATGGCCAGTGTTCGGGCCCTCCGCATCAAGGCGCTCCATTCCCGCATCGGGGGGGATGTCAGCTCCCCCGCGCCGGGCGATCGAACCTCACGTCGGGGCTGGTCGTACCTCCCGCGGCGTTGGAGCTCCCGACTAGCCTCACCCAATATATGGGCCCAATGGCCTAATTCTGCTCCTAGAACTTACGAACTTATGAGAGCATCTTATTGAAGCAAACTTGAATTTGTTGGCCTGTTAAAACCCTGCTTGCAGCGCATGGTGAAGCTCACCAAAGTGTGATGTGCATGAACAAAGTCGCTGGGCCGTTCTGTAGGCCGGGACAGCTGGGCAGATCAAAGCCGACTGGCAGCGGCACAATGACAGCACTGTGGAGAGGTGATGTGCTCCATCACTCACATTTATCGTCTGAGGGAACACAGGAATTTCACACTCCATATCGACACGGCTCAAATCAAAGGGGCCAACTCTCTGCCAGGCATCACCGAGATTCACACTTATCACACAAGCAACTTTCTCACCCCTGTTTGCATGTTCTTTCAGCAGTGGACTAACGAGCAGGCAACTGAAAAACAGACGGGCACGCCTGCCTCTCTCTGCCCCTGCATTTCCAGTAGTTCGATAATGAGAAGACTGAAGTTCACAAAACACACTCGCTATTCTTTGCCGTTTAGCCAGTTGAATATGAGGCACAGTTGCCCCACAAGCTGAAATTGTCCCTCATTCATTACAGTACTTCTCTACATTGTGTTGTTTAGTTTAGAGATACGGCATAGAAACAGGCCCTTTTGTGCACCAGGTTCACACCGGTCATTATGCATATGTGTGTTTGTATTGGGAGTGTGTATGGTGTGTGTTGGTGTGTTGGTGTGTGTTGGTGTATTGGTGTGTGTGGTGTGTGTTGGTGTGTGTTGGTGTGTGTTGGTGTGTGTTGGTGTGTGTGGTGTGTGTGGTGTGTGTGGTGTGTGTGGTGTGTGTGGTGTGTGTTGGTGTATTGGTGTGTGTGGTGTGTGTTGGTGTGTGTTGGTGTATTGGTGTGTGTGGTGTGTGTTGGTGTGTGTTGGTGTGTGTTGGTGTGTGTTGGTGTGTGTGGTGTGTGTTGGTGTGTGTTGGTGTGTGTTGATGTGTGATGGTATGTGTTGGTGTGTGTGTGTTGTGTGTGTGTGTGTGTGTGTGTGTGTGTGTGCTGGTGTGTGTGTGTGGTGTGTGTGTTGTGCGTGTGTGTGTGTGTGTGTGTGGGTTGTTGGTGTGTTTGTGTGTGTGTGTGTGTGTGTGTTGTGTGTGTGTGGGGTGTGTGTGTGTGAGTTTGTGAGTGTGTGTGTGTGTGTGTGTGTGTGTGTTGTGTGTGGTGTGTGTGTGTGTGTGTGTGTGTGTGTGGTGTGTGTGTGTTGTGTGTGGTGTGCGTTTGTGAGTGTGTGTTGGAGTGTCTGTTGAATTGAAAAATACAGCACGGAAACAGGCCCTTCGGCCCACCGAGTCGAGGCCAACCATCGATCACCCGTTCACACTACTTCTATGTTATCCCACTTTCTCATCCACTCGCAACAGAACCGGGGCAATTTACAGAGGACAATAAACCTACAAACCCTGACCTTTTGGGAGTTAACCAGAGTACCTGGGGATATCAAACAGGGATAGCCTGCAAACTCCACACAGGCAGCTCCCGAGGCCGTGACTGAACCTGGGTCTCTGGCGCTGGGAGGCAGCGGCTTTACCAGCTGCGCCACTATGCCGCCCTTGTTGTCGAAGTGTTTAAAATTCACTGGCCATCCCTGCAGCATCCTCTGTGGGAAGTGCTGGACTTCCAAACAAAGTGTCCTCTGTACCTTAAGCTGCGAGAATAAAGATGATCCACAAGCGAGGCAGGATCTGAGCAAGATACCTGCTATAAATCTAGCTGATGGATTCTATTCAGACTGCGGTCTGTGAAGACTGAAGGATTCAGTGTGAGGCTGGAAGTGAATTAGAATTGGATAACAAGCAACTTTTTTTTTCCCCCAGCCGCACATTAAACGGAATGGAACAGAAATTGCTGGAAAAGCACATCCCGCCATGTTAATTGGAAGCTTTAGCTCATGGTTTAGATCTCACCCTGTGCCGCAAATTGCTGCCGACGCCAGTCAGTGATATCTTGGTGATTCTGCACCTCATTCACACCGTCCGTCTCCGTAATTAGCGGATGAAAATAACCAGAGAAATAAAAACAAGCCAGCGACAGAGAGGGAGCAGACTCTAGGTCAAAACGGCCCCCTCTCCCGTGTCCACCTAGCACTTGCCAGTATAGACACAGAGTGCTGGAGTAACTCAGTGGGACTGGCAGCATCTCTGGAGAGAAGGAAAATGTGATGTTTCTGGTCGAGGCCCTTCGTCAGACTCAGAAACAAAGAACTGCAGATGCTGGTTTACAACAGAAGACACAAAGTGTTGGAGTAACTTAGTGGGTCAGGCAGCATCTTAGAAGAACATGGATAAGCGATGTTTCCCTCTCCCTCTCGCAGGCAGCATCTCTGGAGAGAAGGAATAGGTGACGTTTCGAGTCAAGACCCTTCATCAGACTGAGGTGTAAACCAGAATCTGCAGTTCCTTCCTACACATTTTGTGACTCACCAGGCTTTTTATCCTGCCTCTCCTCTCTCCCTGCTTTCCCCCCCACACCCTGAGTAGCTGTCTGTGTGGAGTTTGCACGTTCTCCCTGTGACCGTGTGAGATTTCTCCAGCTGCTCCGGTTTCCTCCCAAATGGTGCGGTTTTGTAGGTTAATTGTCCTCGGTAACGTTTTTTGCCGCTACTAGTTAGTACGCAACGAAAGCTTTTCACTGGTACACGTACCTCAGTACACGTGACAATAAACTATGCACACATACATAAGAATAATGAAAGGCATAGATAGAGTGGATGCAGAAAGGATGATTCCACTTTTGGGACAGTCTCGGACCAGAGGTCATAGCCTTAGAATTAAAGGGCTGTCTTTTGGAAAGGAGGTGATGAGGAACTTCTTTAGTCAGAGGGTAGTTAATCTGTGGAACTCATTGCCACAGAGGACTGTGGAGGCCAAGTCAGTGGATATTTTTAAGGCAGAGATAGACAAATTCTTGATCAGAACTTGTGTCAAAGGTTATGGGGAGAAGGCAGGAAAATGGGATTTGGTGGCAAAGATCAGACATGATTGAATGGCTGAGTAGACTCGATGGGCCGAATGGCCTAATTCTACTCCTATAACTTGTGAACTTGTGAACAATCAGACTGCGGAAGGGTCCCGACCTGAAATGTCACTGATCCGTGTCCTCCAGAGATGCTGCCTGACCCGCTGAGTTACTCCAGCACTTTGCGACAAGCTTGATACGGAAAGAGAAATGCAGAATGAGATAGAAAGAGAATAGTTTAATAGAGGGGGAGAAATTCAAAGGGGAATTAAGGAAACTTGAAAAGGGACAGTGCCTGGGAATTGTTATGTTAATCTTAATGAAGTTCATATGTTATAGGAGCAGAATTAGACCATTTGGTCCAAAGGGTCTTGGGTGATCTATCTTTCCCTCTCAACACCATTCTCCTGCCTTCTCCCCGTAACCCCTGACACACTTCCTAATCAAGAATCTGCCAATCTGTGCCTGAAAAATATCCATTGGCTTGGCCTCCCACAGCAGTCTGTGGCAATGAATTCCACAGATGCACCACCCTCGGACTAATGAAATCCCTCCTCATCCCCTTCCTAAAGGAATGGCCTTTTATTCTGAGGCTAGGACCCCTAGTCTTAGACTCTCACACGAGTGGAAACATCCTCTCCACATCCACTCTATCTAGGCCTTTCACTATTTGGTAAGTTTCCTTGCGGTCACCCACGTCAGTGAGTGATGGGTGTGGGGACGACAAGGATGCTGCAAATCTGCTGCCGAATCATCGGAAAATGTTTACAAGCCTCCAAGGAAGATAGATATCAGTAGAAAGCCAGCAGTAATTTACAAGTTTGCATGTACACAGTTAAACACAGACATGCTCTCTCAGCAACAACCTCTGAAGAGGGTGCAGTCAGAAAGATAGACCGCAGAACAGTTCAGCACAAGAACAGGCCATTCAGCCCACAATGTCCATGCCGAAGGCTGAAGATGTGCTGGTTGGGTTGCTCCTGGGCCTGGCCAAGCTGGCCATCCGCGAGTCACGGCGCCAGACGGTGGAGGGCTCTACCCGAGCCGGCTGCCTGCCCCTTTTCCGGGGATACGTCCGTGCCCGGGTGCGGATGGAAAGGGAATACGCCCTGTCTACGGGCACCCTGAGGGAGTTCCGGGACCGCTGGGCACCGAGGGGGGTTGAATGTATCCTTGACAAGGATTGCAATATAATTGTTTAGCTCGTCTTGTATTATGGTGGTGTTTTGTTTTATTGTATTGTCAATACTATTTTAATATGTGAATAAATATTTTTGATTTAAAAAAAAAAAAAAAAAAAAAAAAAACAAAACAAAACAATGTCCATGCCGAACATGATGCCGTTAAATTAATCGCATCTGCCTGCACGTGATCCATATCCCTCCATATCCATGTGCCAGTGTAAAAGCCTCTTACAAGCCACTATCATGACTGCCTGCACCACCACCCCTGGCAGCACCTCCCAGGCACACTGTGCCACTTTCCATATAAACACCCTACACCCACATCTCCATAGACAATAGACAATAGGTGCAGGAGTAGGCCATTCAGCCCTTCGAGCCAGCACCACCATTCAATACGATCATGGCTGATCATCCCCAATCAGTACCCCGTTCCTGCCTTCTCGCCATATCCCCTGACTCCGCTATCTTTAAGAGCTCTATCCAACTCTCTCTTGAAAGCATTCAGAGAATCGGCCTCCACTGCCTTCTGAAGCAGAGAATTCCACAGATTCACAACACTCTGGGTGAAAAAGCTTTTCCTCATCTCAGTCCTAAATGGCCTACCCCTAATTCTTAAACTGTGGCCCCTGGTTCTGGACTCCCCCCAACATCGGGAACATCCTTTAAACTTTGCCCTTCTCACCATAAATCTGTGCCCTCTAGTCTTTGAAATTTCCACCCCAGTTAGAGCTTTCTGACTGTCTAACCGATCATTGCCTCTCATAAATCTACATACTCCTATCATATCTCCCCTCAGTCTTTTCGAATATGTCCTGTAGAAATAAATAAAGGAATGAACACTGAAAGTATTTAACAATAATCCCTACTTTTAACATCAACCCTTAAAACGAGCTTTCTCGCAAAGTAGTGAGTTTTTAAAAGCATGTCAACCAATAATTTATGAAGGGCACCTCTCCATTCCCATAAATCTAAGTTGCATCTGTTGCCAATTTCCTTGAATACTTAAAAAATCCATGATTATTCACATTAATCAACAGCTTAATTCTACAATGTTCATGACGTGTAGATTCCATCTCAAATGTAATCTTTCAAGCGTTACCTTGCACACATCAAAGTTCATAAGTGATAGGAGAAGAATTAGGCCATTCGGCCCATCAAGCCTACTCCGCCATTCAATCATGGCTGATAGATCTTTCCCTCTTAACCCCATTCTCCTGCCTTCTCCCACATAAGTCCTGACACCCGTACTAATCAAGAATCTGTCAATCTCCGCCTTAAAGATATTCACTGGCTAGGCCCTCACAGCCTTCTGTGGCGATGAATTCCACAGATTCTCCACTCTATCCAGGCCTTTCACTATTTGGTAAGTTTCAATGAGGTCCCCACCACCTCATCCTTTTAAACTGTAAAGGGCTTGTCCCACTTGGTGATTTCTTTGGCCACTGCCGGCATCATTGACTGACCGGAAAATTTGCGGCGGTGATGACGTGTTTTTTCAAGTGTCGCAACATTTTTTCTGTCACCGCTGGATTTTGAAATGTTCAAAATCTTTTGGCGACACTGATATGACGTCGCCAGTCTCCGAAATAATCGCCAAGTGGGACAGGCCCTGAAAGCGTTTAGAAAGTTAAAAATTCTGCTCTTTAATTCTTTGCTTTATTGTTGCGAGAATTCACAACACGGTTAGGCTGCTGAGTGGAATTAAGACTTAACTTAAGATATCCCAGCCCTGTACCTGGTAATAACCAAAGTCGGGATGGGTAAAATAAATCGTTGGGACTCTGTGGGCGGCTAGCTCACTTTGAGCTCAGATGTGAATTCCACCCTTTCAAAGCACATGACAAATCCCAGGCCTTCCCGTGGAAGTGATTATCCTGCTTCACTCCCTTTCTGGCTCAGAACCATAGATCACGTCATTAGGACAGTGCTTACTGCATGAATTATCAACTTGAAATGAGCGCGGTGAGATTAATCCCTTCATAAATCCAGCAACAACTTTCATGGCAAGACCGCTATTTCTTTGATTTTGTCCAGGCAACTCATCCGAGCAGGAAAAAAATCACCCAGGGATTTGTGCAGAGTCTTGGATTTTCTCCACCGCATTTTACCGAATACATTGGAAAATAACAGAGGTTTCCAATTCATCATTATTATTGCAGTGATTGTTTGCTCAATTTACACTCTGACAATGGAAGGTTTAGTAAAAAGCCAAGCATTCATCAACAGTATTGTCGAATGCCTCTGACTTTCTTTCTTCGTGAGTTCACATCCTACTTGTGTGGTCTGGCAACAGTCCAAGTGTAGAAAATAGTATTGCCACAGTCCCCTGTGATAGAGAGCCTTACCAATGTTTGTGAGTACCTTTGCTGACGTTCAATTATTTAGAAGATAGACACAAAATGCTGGAGTAACTCAGCGGGACAGGCAACATCTCTGGAAAGAAGAAATGGGTGACGTTTCGGGTCGAGACCCTTCTTCAGACTAATTAGGGAGTTGATACTATCACCGTCAAACAGCTACTTCATGCCTATTATGCCAGATGCCTCATTCATACATGCATCTCAATACATATCTAGCTCAACTAAGCCTGTTTGAGGAAGGGTTCTGACCCAAAATGTATTTGTACCTTTTCATGCCCTAGTTTCACTCTTCCCTCTTCCCAATCTGAAGAAGGGTCTTAACCCAAAACGTCACCTATTCCTTTTCCCCAGAGCGCTGCCTGACCAGCTGAGTTACTCCAGCATTTTGTGTCTATCTTAGCTCAACTAAGCCCAGGTAAAGTTTCCTCTGTCAGTGTTGTAATTTAGTTTATTGTCATGTTCATCGAGGTACAGTGAAAAGCTTTTTTGTTGCGTGCTATTCAGTCAGTGGAAAGACTAACGCAATTACAATCAAGCTGTCTGCAGTGTACAGATACAGGATGAAGGGCATAATGTTAGTGCAAGATCAGGTAGAACTATTACCAGCAATAATCTCTCTAACACATTTCTTAGGCAGTCTTTTGGAATCAGGAAAAGACACAAAGTGCTGAGTAACTAAGCATTTTGTTTAAGAAAGAACTGCAGATACTGGAAAAATCGAAGGTAGGCAAAAAACCTGGGGAAACTCAGCAGGTGAGGCAGCATCCATGGAGCGAAGGAATAGGCGACGTTTCGGGACGAGACCCTCCTTCAGACTGATGTAACTAAGCAAGTCAGGCAACGTCCCTGGAGAATATAGATAGTGTGGAAACTGGCCCTTCTGCCAACTGAGTCCGTGTCAATCAGCGATCAGCCAGTACACTAATGCTATTCTACACACACACACACACGAGGGACAATTTCCGATTTTACCAATGCCAATTAACCAACAAAACTGTACGTCTATGGAATGTGTAAGAAAACCGGAGCACCCGGAGAAAAACCCATGCGGTCCACAGGTAGCAGATAGCTCCGTACAGATAGCACCCGTAATCAGGATCAAATCCAGGTTTCTGGCGCTGTAAGGCAGCAACTCGACTGCTGCGCCATTGCGCTACTCCTTGGGGTAAAGGTTATCATCACTTGGGATAAAGATTATATGTTATTATGTGTTCTATTCATCTCCATTAAATAAAGCGCAGAATCAACTAGTAAAGAAATGTGGCACTGGTCATAAATACAGGGCCAAAGTGAATTTGCACTTTACTTTCGACCAACCTGAACTTGGATCAACTTGAGTTAAATAGAACATGAAACACCCTGCTTATTGAATTAGCAGTAACCCAGAATTTTTACAAGATGTTTCGAGAAATGTGGGCCAGAGGTTACTCCAAACACAATGGTTATGAAATCAGCAACATGAATGCAGGGAATGTTTGCTGTACAACTGTAAGGTACTGCAGATGCTGGTTTACACCGAAGATAGACACAAAATGCTGGAGTAACAGCATCTCTGGAGAGAAAGAATGGGTGACGTTTCGGGTCGTGACCCTTCTTCAGACACAGGAAGAAGAAGGGTCCTGACCCAAAACGTCAAATATTCATTTTCGCCAGAGATGCTGCCTGACCCGCTGAGTTACTTCAGCAACTTGCGTCTGTCTATCTTTGGTGTAAAGCAGCATCTGCAGTTCCTTCTTATTACATTTCTCGAACAGAGCAAATTGCAAGATTTAAGCATCTTATGACTCTTGAGATGAAGTAGGTCAGAGAAAAGACATTATTGCCTGAATCTGATTTCACACTGCAATCGGGTTTGTGTACCAGATTTTGTGGCACTTGTGATCACAAATCAGAAAGGGAAATTAGGCAATTTACAACCCTGAAGCTGCCACTGTGAAGATAGCAGAAAAATCAGTTCAACCTATCAGTCCAGATATCTTCTGAAAAGTGACGGTTTGTTTCAGCGACAGCTAAAAGATCTGTCAGTGTTTAATCCTGCTCTCTTCTCGATCCTCATCTGATCTTTGTACCTGTGTTCGCTCACTGTAAAGTGTGTATATTGTAGCTGATATCAGCTCTGGTCACCAAGGGCTGAATCCAGCCAGACTTTAAACAGAACGTGGCGAGGATTTGCGGTGTGAACTGTTTATTTTTGCATCGATTTAACTCCCCAAAGGCACTGTGCACTTTGAAGGCTGTTACCAGATGACTGAAGTGCTATGTGCTCAAGCTGTAAAGGCAGGAAAACATGTGAAATTGTTCCAAAATAAGCACTCCGTTTACCCCGAGGTTGCGGAGACTTGAGAGCAAAAGCGGGCTGCAGCTCAGGAGTTTGTTTTGATTCATTTCATGCCCTTGACCCTCTGCAGCAGATTCCTGTCATTCGAGTGATCAAAATCAATGCAACGAGCTGTCAAAATATCAAAGAGCAGCTGGAGAAGAGGCTTCTCAATATTTTATTTTGGCAAATCTGGAATGTGCAACATGAATCGGTATTAGTTGAATTGCCTCCCCCCCCTCGCGTCTTGTGGAGAACTGGCCGAGCAAGTGCCCTTGGAAACGCAATCTACTGCGAGAGAATGGGATCAAACAGGTACTTCTCAGCAGCTGTCAAGTTACAGATAAATTCTACTGTCCAACATTGCAATTAAGAGTGCAGCCAAACCTTCCGACAGCGCCATGTCTCACGGGATGGTTTTAGCTTCAAACACTGACAATCTCAACTATGATGTTGTCTCCAAAGCAAAGTCTTCATGTAGACTGGTGATGTTAAAGGAGGGAATTGACGTCCCAATCCAAAAAAAAGCTCTTCACCTTTCACTGTTTCACCGTTTGTATCCCTTCGTTATCACCTCGTCCCCAGCCAACAATGAACCATTGTGGGCTCTACATTTCCTGAGTCATCGATGCAGACTCTGCTTCGTTCTGTACCTTCTCATGCTTCTGGCTTCCCCCTCCTTGACTCTCAGTCTGATGAAGGGTCTCAACCCGAAACATCACCTATTCCTTTTCTCCAGAGATGCTGTCTGGTCCGCTGAGTTACTCCAGCATTTAGTGTCTATCTTCAGTCTTCATGATGGAGACACAATGAAGTGCAGATTATGGTTTGTTAAAAAAGACTCAAAGTGCTGGAGTAACTCAGAAGGACAGTCAGCTTTAGGGGACAGCATTGGTCGGCACGGTGGTCGGATTTCTGCCTTACAGCGTCAGAGACCCATTTTCGATCCTGTTTACGGGTGCTGTCGGTACGGAGTTTGTACGTTCTCGCTGTGACCGTGTGGGTTTTCCCGTAATCCAGTGTCCTCCCACACTCCGAAGACGTGCAAGTTTGAAGGGTAATTGTCTTTTGGTATCAATTGTGAGTGACAATTGTGAGTGAGTGGTCGGCACTGACTCGGTGGGCCGAAGGGCCTGTTTCCGCACTGTATCTCTAAATTCTAAAGTCTAAATCCCTGGACTATATGGATAGGCAATGTTTCGGGTTGAGAGTGTCCCAAAGATGCTACATGTTCTCCAGAGATGCTGCTTGACCTGCCGAGTTACTCCAGCACTTTGTGGGTCTACTTTCCAAGATGTTACTCAACTGGCCATTCCTCCCAGTATGGTCACTGGACAACTAGTGACGATATCAGAGTGAGCATCCAAGTCAATCAGAGATTAGTCTGAGTGAATTTAAGCAATATATCTTGCAGCAGGAGCTAATCTGCAATACCAGTGCTTCACAGCTGGCTAGTTTGCAAAGCAGAGGGGTGCTGGGTCAATGGTAGTGCTCAGCCAAGATCAGACTACATCATGACTAAAAGGGGCATCAGTGGTACCCAGCTAAGATCAGTGCATTTCATAAGGGATAGACAATACACAATAGACAATAGGTGCAGGAGTAGGCCATTCGGCCCTTCGAGCCAGCACCACCATTCAATGTGATCATGGCTGATCATCCACACTCAGTAGCCTATTCCTGTCTTTTCCCCATATCCCCTGACTCCGCTATCTTTAAGAGCTCTATCCACCTCTCTTGAAAGCATACAGAGAATTGGCCTCCACTGCCTTCTGAGGCAGATAATTCCACAGATTCACAACCCTCTGGGTGAAAAAGTGTTTCCTCATCTCCGTTCTAAATGGCCTATCCCTTATTCTTATACTGTGGCCCCTGGTTCTGGACTCCCCCAACAGCGGGAAGAGAAAGGAGCAGAATTAGGCCATTCGGCCCATCAAGTGCACTCTGCCGTTCAATCATGGCTGATCTATCTTCCCCTCTCAACCCCATTCTCCTGCCTTCTCTCCATAACCCCTGACACCCATACTAATCAAGAATCTATCTATCTCTGCCTTTGAAAATATTAATTGACTTGGCCCTCACAGCTTTCCATAATAATATGAATGAATAAATATATCAAAGACATTATTGCACCAAATGGGACATTGAACGCAATAGTACTACTTTCCCAGGTACACAAAATTGCTGGAGAAACTCAGCGGGTGCAGCAGCATCTATGGAGCGAAGGAAATAGGCGACGTTTCGGGTTGAAACCCTTCTACTTTCCCCTTTGCTTTATCTGTTGTACTTGAGTTCGACTTGATTATCACCCGCAAACTGACAATAATCCATTCAACACTTGCAAATACACCCCCACTTATTCACCCCACGTCTCCCAAATGCTACAATGTGCTACAATGCCGATAACTACATTCTGCACTCTGTACCTTCCCCACTGCTCTGACCATTGGACCAGAGTCTGAACTGATTGTATCTATGAAGGGTACATCTGATCTGTTTGGATAGCATGTAAAACAAAGCTGTTCACCGTACCTCAGTACATTAATAATGACTTTGGTAAACCTACACTTAAAACTGAAGGACACAAAGTGCTGGGGTAACTCAGCAGGTCAGACAGGACAGCACCTCTGGAGAACATGGATAAGGTCATGAGGTCATAAGTGATAGGAGTAGAATTAGGCCAATCGGCCCATCAAGTCTACTCCGCCATTCAATCATGGCTGATCTATCTCTGCCTCCTAACCCCATTCTCCTGTCTTCTCTCCAGAACCTCTAACACCCGTACAAATCAAGAATCTATCTATCTCTGCCTAAAAAATATCCACTGACTTGACCTCCACAGCCTTCTGTGGCAAAGAATTCCACAGATTCACCACCCTCTGACTAAAGACATTTCTCCTCATATCCTTCCTAAAAGAACGTCCTTTAATTCTGAGGCTATGACCTCTAGTCCTAGACTCTCCCACTAGTGGAAACATCCTCTTCACACCAGGTCCCCCCTCATTCTTCTAAACTCCAGTGAGCACAGGCCCAGTGCCGTCAAATGCTCATGGTAGGTTAACCCACTCATTCCTGGGATCATTCTTGTCGACCTCCTCTGGACCCTCTCCAGAGCCAGCACATCCTTCCTCAGATATGGTGCCCAAAATTGCTCCCAATATTCCAAACGTGGCCTGATCAGCACCTGATAGAGCCTCGGGATAGGTGATGTTTCGGGAGACAGGTGGATTTAGTTAACGATAAGCTCCCATGTAATATAACACCCCCTAGGATGTAGAAACAAGGAACTGCGGGTGCTGGTTTACAAAGACACAAAGTGCTGGAGTGCTGGAGTAACTCAGTGGGTTAGGTATAGCTAGGTGATGCTTTAGGTCAAGAAGTAAAGTCTGAAGAAGGGCCCCGACACAAATCGTCACCTATCTATGTTCTCCGGAGATGCTGCCTGACCAGCTGAATTACTCCAGCACTTTGTGTCCTTACGTGTAAACCAGCAACTGCAGTTCCTTCTTTCTACATTTCTCCCTAAAATGAAATGTTCCCAGCTGCAACTCGGGGGAGTCTTCATGCAGTAGTTGCCAATTAATATGTAACCTTCTCTGCATTTAAAAACAATACAGAAGCACTACTATATCCTCATAGGACTGATAAAGAGTATTACAACCACGAAGACTGGAAGATAAATGCCGCTTCAAAGGATTACTGTCACACTCAAATGTTAATCACCATCCAACATGTCGCATGGGACACAGACACAAAATGCTGGAGTAACTCAGCAGGTCAGGCAACATCTCTAGAGGTGACGTTTTGGGTCGAGACCCTTCTTCAGACTGAGACTCAGGGGAGACTGAAACTAGAGGTTTGAAAAGGTACAAAGGACAAATGAATGCAAGATATGAAAAGAACAAATCAAGGCCAGCATCGATGATCAAGGAAAATGGAGCCCACAATGGTCCATTGTTGGTTGTGGAAACGGTGATAACGAGTGATACAAACAGTGAAACTAGGCCGGACGACAGTGAAACTAGGACGACGACCAGGGTGGGTGAGTGACTGCGAGAGAGGGAATGCAAGGGTTATTTAAAATTAGAGAGATCAATATTCATACGGCTGGGTTGTAAGTTATTCAAGGTGGTGTTCCTCCAATCTGCATGTGGCCTCACTCTGACAGTGGAGGAGGCCCAGGACAGAAATGGTCAGTGTAGGAATGGGAAGGGGAGTTAAAGTGTTTGGGAACCGGATGATCAAGTAGGTCGGGGCGGACTGAGCCCTTTGCCTCATGAGCTGCTGGAGAAGATTGGCAATAACAGCAGTGAAGTTAGAGATGGTTAACCCTTCACTCATCTCATTTCCTCCTTTAGGGACCTTCCTGTGCACAAATCGGTCATTACCTTTCCCAAAACTAGCTGTACTTTAGATGTAATAAATTGATTGCAAATGGCTTTACAACCTTACCCTTGCTGGAATGAGCTTCCCTAATGTGTAGGAAGGAACTGCAGATGCTGCTTTAAACGAAAGATAGACACAAAAAGCTGGATTAACTCAGCGTGACAAGCTTCATCTCTGGAGGGAAGGAATAGGTGACGTTTCGGGTCGAGATCTGAAGAAGGGTCTCGTCCCCAAACGTCACCCTTTCCTTCTCTCCAGAGATGCTGCCTGCCCCGCTGAGTTACTCCAGCATTTTGTGTCTATCTTCACCATCTGCTGTTCCTTCCTACACAATGCTTTCTTGGTGCTCATCGAAAGCAATGATAGGGGAGAGTGTGGATTCTTGTGCGATACATTTTACGCCTGGAGATTTCCAATTCTGCTGCTTGTTATGTGCCCAGGGACAGACGGGAAAGTGTGGGTGGGGAAGGAGGTGAGAATGTGGCTCTTCAATCAGTGTAAATGAGTAACATTACTGCAAAGTCGAGGATGATCCCGGGGATGATTCGGTTAACACATATGATACCATGTGATAGAACTATATTTATCCCAGGAGGGAAATTGGTCTGCCAACAGTCATGAAACACAAGATACATGAAGCATGAAATTAAAGTGATGAGTGGAAAGTCCACGATTTGGGATGTGCAAAGCTTGGGAAGGGGGGAGGGGGAGGGGGGGAGTCAGTCTACCCCATGACAGAAGGGGGAGGAGTTGTACAGCTTTATAGCCACCGGGAAAAAGGATCTCTTGTGGCGTTCTGTGCTGCATCTTGGCGGAACCAGCCTGTTGCTGAAGGTGCACGTCAGGTTGACCAGTGTGTCATGGAGGGGGTGAGCTGCATTGTCCAAGATGCTCCGCAGTGTGAGGAGCATCCTCCCCTCCAAGTCCATCTCCAGTGAATCCACTGAATATGATGGGCGTTTGTCGACACTGGGCCTCTACTTGCTGGAGTTTAGAAGGATGGGAAGGAACCTCATTGAAACTTACCGAATAGTGAAAGGCGTGGATAGTGTGGAAGTGGAGAGGATGTTTCCACAAGTGGGAGAGTCCAGGACCAGAGGCCATAGCCTCAGAATAAAAGGACATACCTTTAAAAAGGAGATGACATTGGCCTTCATCAGTTAGTGTATTGAGTATAGAAGTTGGGAGGTCATGCTGCAGTTATATAAGATGTTGGTGAGGCCGCATTTAGAGTAGCGTGCTCAGTTCTGGGCACCATGTAAAAGGAAAGATATGTCTAGTTGGAAAGGGAGCAGAGAAAAGTGATGTGGATGTTGCCAGGGATTGAGGGCATGAGTTATAGGGAGAGGTAGAGCAGGCTAGGACTATTCCAGGATCACGGAGTCTCTTGCCCTGAATCGAGAACCAGAGGGCATAGGTTTAAGGTGAGGGGAGAAAGATTTTACAGGAACATGATGGGCACCTTTTTCACACAAAGGGTAATGGGCGCATGGAACGAGCTGCTGGAGGAGATAGTTGTGGCAGGGGCTATCGCAATGTTTAAGAAAGGTACATGGATAGGACAGGTTTAGATGGATATGGGCCAAATGCAGGCAGTTGGGACTAGTAGAGATGGGACATGTTGCTTGCTGTGGCCGTTGAGCCAAAGGGGCTGTTTCCACGCTGTATGACTATGCATACTACAGAGGATTGGACATCTCGACATCAGACACCTAATAGCTTTTCATTTTACCTTCAGGATGTGCAAATATACTAATGAAAACAATTTAAAAGAAATAAAGACTAAATGGTTAAAGTGATACAAAATCATCTTATTGTTGCTCAAGAAATCTGCGGGACCGTCCATGAGTGAACAGATGATTATTTAAGTATTAATGTTAAATCTGCTTCATTGTGTGATAGAAATGCTACAGATGGTTTCAGATCACAGACCCAGCTGTGACATATTTATCATGGATAAGTGAACCAAGGTAGGCAGAGAGTTCTCAGAGATCTCAACCACCTCCAGCAAGCTCAGCATCACATAAATATTTAACACATGCAATGAAACATTTAAATGATAAATGGACATATAACCAAGCAAACCAAAGGTTTGATCCATAAATTTTAGTTCATGGCTGTTATATTAAGGAGAAGCCTTCGACAGTGCAATGCGTAAATTATCTTGGTTGCAGTGAAGTAAATGAAGTCGGGCTTCCTGTGTGGGAAATAAAGTCCCAGATATTTATATAGCTGGAGGGATCATAGGTCTTCCATGCTGATCAATAGATGTTGAGATGAAATATTGGATTGCTCAGAGTTATTCTGCCGCCTTCCGAGGTATATTGTTCATTACTGTATTACCGTCACATTGTCAAGGACTTCCATGCGGTGTTTGTACGAGTGACGTCTTCATCCAGATCCACACAAGGTGCAAACTGCTGCTCATTCTGACGTTAAGTTGAAGTTAGAAGAGACTAAAACAGTCTATTTGGTACACTTGCAGTTATCCAACCTCTGCACAGCTGTCTATCTCATTGGTGACCCTTGGACTGCCTATGATCAGACTTTAATGGCTTCATCTTGCACTAAAGACGGCACGGTGGTAGAGTTGCTACCTAATAACAACGCAAGAGACCCGGGTTCGATCCTGACTACGGGTGCTGTCTGTACAGAGTTTGTACGTTCTCCCCATAACCTGCATGGGTTTTCCCCCAGATCTTTGGTTTGCTCCCAAAGACATACAGGTTTGTAGGTTAATTGGCTTGGTATGGATGTAAATTGCCCTTACTGTGTTAATCTGTGGGGATCGCTGGCCAGCACGGACTTGGAGTTTCCGCGCTGTATCTCTAAACTAAACTAAACTCCTTTATCATGTATCTGTACACTGTAAATGGCTCGATTGTAATCATGCATTGTCTTTCCGCTGACTGGTTAGCACGCAGCAAAAAGCTTTTCATTGTACCTCAGTACACGTGACAATAAATTGAAATGAACAGATTAAATTCTGTTGTATCCAAAATCAGGAACTTTGTTAATTGCTCCTTTAGCTCCAAAACAGAAGTTATGTTGCACGTATTACATGAAGACATCTCCAATTGAACATATGGTATCCTGGAGAAAAATGTAGATTGGAGAAAATGTGAAAGTACAATACAAGAACAGGCCCTTTGGCCCACAATGCTCATGCTGAACAGTATGTCGTTAAACTAACCTCCTCTGCCTGTGTTTCATCTCTACCCCTTCAGTCGTTGCATATCCATGTGGCTATTGAAAACCATCTTAAATGCCACTATCTGTCTTCACCACCTCTTTCAATTCTTCAAGCCATCAAAACTATTGGCATACACCTTCTCACTAATGGAATAACTCTAAATATTGTTGTAAATTCTTATCTTCTATATTTATCTATCTATCTATCTATCTATCTATCTATCTATCTATCTATCTATCTATCTATCTATCTATCTATCTATCTATCTATCTATCTATCTATCTATCTATCTATCTATCTATCTCTATCTATAAAACTAAAACTCTCATCTTGTTTGTTTGTTTGTATGTGTGTGTGTTCCCGAAATGCGGCTAAAACGGTACATGATAGTGATACAATGTTTGGCCCACGTTACTCACCATTGTCTTGCATTGTAAATGAAACAAGTTTTGTTCAGATTGATGTTATATTTTAGAAGTTATTGACATTTTAAACTTAAATTAACTTGAAACAGCGCCCCCACTTGCCGGCCGCGCCTGCGCAGTTGTGTCACAATTGACAATGGCACCGGTGATACAAAATGACGGCGTCTCCCCACGCATGTGCCGTTGGGGAAGGCTTGCCGAGCTGGAATCGCCATTTTGACTGAACATCACGTCGTGTATGGGTGAGTGGTGGAATATTGCGTTGGGGGAACGGGACCCAACTGGTCCATCTGCCGTCTGGTTTGAATTAAAAATCTCCCTTTATCAAATGCAATCTGAAAATGAAATACTTTAAGATTAAATTCCAATTTAACAAGCCACTTGTGAGTCGATGTATTGTTTATGCAACAATGCTAAATCACTACCTATAGTCTGTGCATACGATGCTGAAATATGAATATCCTGCTATTAATTAACATTAGCATCACACCAAATCATTCTTTGCTACAGACAACCATAATGCTTCTAAAAATATTATCCAGGCTCTGCATTAAGTTTTAAGATTCTACAATAAACATTGTTATTGGGAGACAAGAAAAACCGTAGAGAAATAAAATATTTTCACGAAGTCAACGGCTGTACGATGGTGCAGCGGTAGAAGTTCCTCCCACATCCCAAAGACATAGAGGTCTGTAGGTCAATTAGTTTAGTTTAGAGATACAGCAGGGAAACAGGCCCTTTGCCCCACCAAGTGCGTGCTGACCAGTGATCCACACACACTAACACTATCCGACACACACTGGGGACAATTTACAATTTTACCAAGCCAACATCCTAGCCGACAAACCTGCACGCCTTTGGAGAGTGGGAGGGAACCAGAGTTCCCGCAGCAAACCCAAGTAGGTCATGGGGAAAACGTACAAACTCTGGACAGGCAGCACCCATACTCAGGATCAAACCCTGGTCTCTGGCGCTGTAAGGCAGCAACTCTACCACTGCGCCACTGTACCACCATCGACTTTTTAAAATATTTCATTTCTTTACATTTCTTCTATATCCCACTGACAGTGTTTAAACTTGTGAACAAAGGGACAGAATTACAGATGAATAAAGACTCTGTTCCTTGCAATGTACTTGACTCAGTTATAAATCGCACTGCTTTGCATGTGAACTTGAAGCACACGCATCATTTGCAAACTGAATGATTAAGTATATTAGATTATAAATGTTTTAAATGAGAATCGCTTATTAATGTAACTAACTTGAAGCATAACATTGTGAAAAACTCTCAGTCTCCGGGCACACAACACTCGTAGTCAGGATTGAACCCGGGTTACTGGCATTGTAAGGCAGTATCTTTACCGCTGTGCTACTGTGCCGCCCCACTGGCTTCTGCAAATTGCCCCTCGTGTAGTGTGTACAGGGAGTGGATGCAAATGTGGGATAACATAAAACTAGTGTGAACAGGTGATTGATGGTGGGCATAGACTGGGTGGGCCGAAGGGCCTGGTTCAGTTCAATAACGGAGAATTAGTGCAAATGAGATGGGGACAAATGTCTCATCTATGACTCCATGAGCTTTGCATTTTGACTTCAAAACAAATACATTTAAAAAAATGAACTTTAAGTATGCGCAAAGATTTTTCATGTTTTAATTTTTAAAAGCAATAATCTAACTATTTAAATATTAAACATCAAAGGCATTCAGGTTCAGTGACAGCTTTAACAGTGAATCTGGCCCAGGTTCTTGCCGAAGATAAACACAAAAAGCTGGAGTAACTCAGCGGGACAGGCAGCATCTCTGGAGAGAAGGAATGGGTGACGTTTCGGGTCGAGACCCTTCTTCAGACTGAGAGTCACGGGAGATGGAAACAAGAGGTATATAAAGGTGCAGAACAAATCAGAGCCAACACCGATGACTCAAGAACGGTAGAAAACTTTTGAATCTCTAGAATCTTCGGAGTAAACCAGCATCTGCAGTTCCTTCTTACACGTTTCATTTGCTCCACTGCGAAATCTCCTCATGGTATGCCTACTTTGAAGAAGTTCTCCTCGTCTCTCCGACGAGAATTTTGCAACATCCTCTCTCGTTGCTCCCCCGCTGTGATTCTTCCTGCTCCCCAGTTTTGATCTGTTGTTTTCACACCATACCCTTCCTTATCTCTAGGCTCCCTCTCCCCGACTCTCAGTCTGAAGAAGGCTCTCGACCCAAAACGTCACCCATTCCTCCTCTCCAGAAACATAGAAACATAGAAAATAGGTGCAGGAGTAGGCCATTCGGCCCTTCGAGCCTGCACCGCCATTCAATAACGGCTGATCATCCAACTCAGTATCCTGTACCTGCCTTCTCTCCATACCCCCTGATCCCTTTAGCCACATCAGGGATCAGGGGGCAGAGGGTTCCAGAGATGCTGCCTGTCCCGCTGAGTTACTCCAGCGTTTTGTGTCTATCTTCGGTTTAAACCAGCATCTGCAGTTCCTTCCTATGAGGGTCTTGCCAGCAGTCAAAGCCATTCTCGGAATGCATGGAGCCGCTTACATACTCAGAGTGAGACACATAGCCCTGGGCTTTGCTAATGAGCTGGGAGCTGTCTTCCCAAAGCAAAGTATGCCCCAGGGCCCCACTGAAAGATAGAGCGTCGTGCAAGGGGCAGCAGTCTCAGAGAAAATCTTGCCCCCGTAATCAGAGAATGAACAATAAAACAGAGCAGTAAATCGGAAGAATTAAACTCTCTTTATAAATGTTAAATACAAGGCAGTCGGAAAGGAAAAATGCCTGGAAGGCAAATATTTGAATACCAGCCAGAATAATTAAATCAAGTTGGCTCGTTACTCCACCACCTTGTGTCCTTGGAGTAATCAATGCACTTATGCAAAAAAAGTGCCAAAACAAAATTTGGCCAAAATTAAGTGGTGAAAACGGTTAGATTTATGTCCAGCGGTGTTCATGTTAAGAATAAGTGGATGTGAAATGTACACCATCCAATGGCACTGACTGAAGCACTCCTTAATGCTGATAGCATGATGTCCTTTTGTGCATGTAAAAATAATTAAATTATCCTCTCATTTAAAATATTTCATGACGATAAATTGCAATTATTGGAGGGTTTCAGTGCAATTTTCCAATAATTTCAACTAACCAACTGATTAAGAGTGAACAAAAAGACTAACTTGTACGATGCTCTAACCTTGTAAAACATCACCAAATACTTCACAAACGTTGAAACTGTGAACGGTGTGATTGTAAACATATATAGTTTTTTTCTTTGACTTGATAGCACGTAAACATAACTGTACCTTGGTACACCTGATAATAAAAATAAATTAATCTAACACAGCGGGTCAGGTCGCTTCTTTGCAGAATTTGGAAAGGTGACATTTTGGTTCGCAACTCTTCTTCCGATAACATTATTCAATTTGAAATCATCTGAAGATAGTTCAAGTTCAAGTGAGTTTATTGTCATGTGTCCCTGATAGGACAATGACATTCTTGCTTTGCTTCAGCACAACAGAACATAGTAGGCATTGACTACAAAACACATGAATAAATAAACTGATAAAGTGCAAATAACAGATAATGGGTTATTAATGTTCAGAGTTTTGTCCGAGCCAAGTTTAATAGCCTGATGGCTGTGGGGAAGTAGCTATTCCTGAACCTGGTCGTTGCAGTCTTCAGGCTCCTGTACCTTCTACCTGAAGGTAGCAGGGAGATGAGTGTGTGGCCAGGATGGTGTGGGTCTTTGATGATACTGCCAGCCTTTTTGAGGCAGCGAAATGTGGCTGGAATATGGATTTCACCCTCTTTTGGTTGAGGTTTATTATTGTCATGTGTACTGAGGTGCGGTGAAAAGCTTTGTTTTGCATGCTAATCAGATAATATACGTAAATAGGATCAAATCAAACTCAAGGAGCAAAGGAGAAGATACAGAGTGCAGAATATATTTCTCAGCAACGTAGTGCATCAGACAAAGTCTAATGACCACAATGGGGTAGAGATGAATCAGACTGTAGTCTAGTTTATGGAAGAGCCATTCAGAAACCTGATAACAGAGGGGAAGATAGACAAAAATGCTGAAGAAACTCAGCGTGTGAGGTAGCATCTATGGAGCGTAGGAAATAGGCAACGTTTCGGGCCAAAACCCTAAGAACGGTTTTGGCCCGAAACGTTGCCTATTTCCTTCGCTCCATAGATGCTGCCTCACCCGCTGAGCTTCTCCAGCATTTTTGTCTACCTTCGATTTTCCAGCACCTGCAGTTCTTTCTTAAACAGAGGGGAAGAAGCTGTTCCTGAGTCTCATTTTGTCACAAAGCCAAATTCTTGCAATAATCCTCATAATGTGGGCACAAAATGCATTAGAAATAGCGCTATAGTGGTTTACCCTGAAATCAGTCACTCGTTTGGCAACTGTGCATTTCCTGATCAAAGATTAGTTTCGTTTAGTTCAAAGATACAGGGCAGAAACAGGCCCTTTGGGAAATCTTCCCTGCACTCTTGTGCCTAATTTTTATTGAAACTGGATCGCATGGATCCAATTTCCAGCTTGATTGTTTTGCCCCGCTACAGACGGGGCGGCACAGTTGCGCAGCGGTAGAATTGCTGCCTTACAGTGGCAGAGACCCTGGTTCGATCCTGGCCACGGGTGCTGTCTGTACGGAGTTTGTACCTTCTCCCTGTGACTGCCTGGGTTTTCCCCGGTTGCTCCGGTTTCCTCCGACATTCTAAAGACGTGCAGGGTTGTAGGTAAATTGGCTTCGCTAACGATCGTAAATTGTCCCTTGTGTGTAGGATAACGCTAGTGTACGGGGAGTCGCTGATCGGTGCGGTCTGTTTCCACATTATATCTCTAAACTAAACTAAGAAATAATACCAGACAAATTGTCACCGACCATAAATTCATTGGAACCATTTCTTCCAAGAATAACTTAAATATATTTGATGAGCAGATAATAAAAATGATTTTTATTCATGTCGATATAATCCAATTCAATTATTATATTCAGTGGCATTCAACAGCAATATAAATTCTGATGGAGCAGATTTATATGCAAGCAAAATACAATTTTCATAACAGCTCATGCATTCCTTGTCTGTTCCATGATTAGTGAAATGTATATATTTTAAAAACATTTTCCATTTGAAGCTCATTCGATCTGCATGGACCTTTCACAAATGCACATGAGTTAATTAATTAACTTCTCAGCATGTTAACTCATAGAAATGTGCCTCCAATATTATTTGCAGGAATCGGAGAGCTTCACTGACAAAGCAATCCATTGTGTAACAATTTCCATTTATTCAATAACAGACTGAAAGTGACCTTGTTCGAATTATTTTAGCATCAAGATCACACATGCGAGAGATTTCAATACAGAGTCAATGTACTGTACAACAAGTACAGAGGCCGAGATAAGATTCAATCACAGTTCAAGAAAATATCTTAAATGATAGTTCTCTTTCAGCGGAGAAATGTTCCACGACGCATTCTGCATGTAAATTTTCCTGTTAGGTTTGTCATCTTTCAACTTTGGAATTGCAGGGAAGAAGGCAAGATAAATTTACAGCATTGAATCAGGTCCTACTCTGGAGGCTTCCTCTTTTACTCAAAGAACATTCATTTCCATTTAAAAATATAACATATTCAAATCTCTGTAATTTTTATGCCATCTCTCTGATTCTTTAAAATCGGAGCTGTCAGTTAGTCGGGAACACAATCTACCATTGGAGGAAGGATCTGTGATTTATCTTCACTTTACTCTAATAGTTTTGCTGATTGGAAATTCATTTTAAGCCTAACCAGGACGCGGATTGAGAGTCCCGCGGACACTCTTGGGCTGGAATAATTTACGATGTTGGAGGCACCAAAGCACAAAGCCATTTAGGGTTGAGCAAATCAGGAGAAATTGTTGTGGATTTGCAGCTCGCACCAATACCAGCCCAACCTCTGTGGGGAGATGATTACATCCACTGACTTGGCTCATTCATGTACGAGAGTAAAAGGAGGCTCCAAGGTTTCCAAAATTAACATTTCCCCAGGATCGGAGTAGACTGTGAGTGTAGACGGATGAGGGGGGGAGGGGGGGGGGAGACCTCATTGAAACTTACCGAATAGTGAAAGGGCCTGGATAGAGTGGATGTTGGGAGGATGCTTCCACCAGTGGGAGAGTCCAGGACCAGAATCTATGGTTTCACGTTTATTCAGTCATGAGAATAGATCGGTGAATCTTTAAAACAGAGTTGGGGATTGAGGAACCAGTAGGTTTCAGGTGAGGGGGGGAACGATTTCATAGGAACCGGAGGAGTCATTGTTTTTTACACAAAGGGTGGTAGGTATATGGAACCAGCTGCCAGAGGAGGTAGTTGAGTTAGGTACAATCACAATCTTTAAAAAACATTTGGACAAGTACATGGGTAGTATAGGTTTAGAGGGACAATGACTAAATGCAGGCAGGTGGGACTAGTGTAGATGGGGCATGTTGGTCGGTGTGGCAAGTTCAGCTGAAGGGCCTGTTTCCACACTGTATGACTTGACTTGACTTGACTATTACTATCTTGTGTACTGAGATACAGTGAGAGCATAGGGGAAGATACAGAGTGCAGAATATAGTTCTCAGCATTGTGGCGCATCAGTTCCTTAGACATAGTCAGATGACAGCAATGGGGTGGAGGTGAATCAGATAACAAGAGGGGAAGAAGCTGTTCCTGGGTCTGGTGGTGAGCACTGTCAAGCTTCTGTGCCTTCTGCCGGACGGGAGCGGGGGAAAGAAATGAATGAAGGGGGTGGGATCTCTTTGTCCCGAGTACTGATCCACAGTGGAAAGCTTTGTTTTGCATGTTATCCAATGAAGTCAGATAATAACATACACAAATACGCTCGAAGTCAAAGTCATGTATAATCGGTAGAGCAAAGAGAAACACACAGAGTGCAGGAAAGAGCTCTCAGCACTGCAGCGCACCAGTTCCAGAGACAAAGTCCAATGTCCGCAATGGGTTAGTGGTGAATCGGACAGTACCCTAGCTTATGGAGGGACCATTCAGAAGCCTGAGAAAAGAGGACGGAGAAGCTATTTCTGAGAAACGACGTGTGCTAGCCACTTCCACAACGTACTCCCTCTGAATGTGCAAAAGATACTGGCCAATAAAATCAATTCCTCAAAGTGCCAGCATTCATTAAGTACAGAACCACAATAACGTACAGAGGTTTAGAATTCAGGTTTATGTGATGGCTGCCCCATAGAACTGACGTTTATTGCCTGAAGATTGGAACGCTTATAAGGCGGAGTATTACACTCACACCTATGAGATGAATCAGTTCCCATCGATGCCCGCCTGGGTTGGTCATGTTACTAGGTCTCCACCATTCCATACATTGTCAGCACTCGGCATTACTTCCTCTCGTCAGCCCGTGGCTCGCAGTGATCAGCAGTGTAATGGTGCACAGCTGCCAGACCATTCATGAGCTAATTGGTGTCGTGCTCTAGATTGTAAAGGGCAGCTCTCCACTGAGATGCAGCAATGGTGCAAATGAGTTTTCTTTCTTCCCTGCGGTAATTGCTGCCAGGCTAGGACTGGGGTTTGATGCTGTAGTGGGTGAAGGGCTTTGGTGTGAGCGGTCTGCTTTGTCAGTGTGATTGTACTTCTGCAGCTAGAATGTGAGTTGTTGCGTGTGTGTGTGTGCGTGTGTGTGTACCTGTTGGCGTGCGTGTGTTAGCGCAAGTGCATTGACGTGAGTGTGTTTTAGTTTGAGTGTGTTGGCATAAGTATTTTGTCGTGAATGCCTTGGCGGTGTGTTTTGGTGTGTGTGTAAGCGTGTGTTGGTGTGAGTGTGATGGCACCTGTGTGTTGGCGTGTGTGTTGGTGGGTGCGTTGGTATGGGTGTGCATGTGAGTGTTGGTGTGTGTGTGCTGGCATGTGTGTGAATCTGCATGTGTTGATGCATGTGTGTTAGTGTGCACGTGTGTGTTTGTGTGTGTGTTAATGCGCACGTGTACCGCTGCACCACAGAGAGCATACTAACGTATGGCATCTCTGTGTGGTATCTCAGCTGCACGGAGGCGGAGAGGAGAGCTCTTCAGCGCGTCGTCAACAGAGCGCAGCGGATCATCGGGACAGAGCTACCAGCCTTGGAGGGCATCTACCACACGCGGTGCCTCAGGAAGGCCCTCAGCATCCATAAGGACTCATCACACCCCTGCCACGGTCTGTTTCAACTACTTCCCTCCGGCAGACGTTACAAGGCCTTCTATGCCCGAACCTCCAGACTCAGGAACAGTTTTATCCCAAGAGCTATAGCGGCTCTGAACCGGCCCTAATGAGTGCCCCCCCACCCACCCCCTTTGGACAGTCTCCCTCAGATGGTCACGTCAATCAATTCAGCTTATTTATTTATGTATTGTATTTATTTACCTTTCTTGTACATCAGTGGAGCTGCACACTAAATCTTGTTGCACTGACGTGCAATGACAATAAAAGATATATTATTATTATTATTATTATTATTATTATTATGTGTGTGCGTTAGTGTGTGTGTGTGTTTGTGTGTGTTTGTGTGTTCGAGTGCTTGTGTGTGTGTTAGTGTATGTGTGTTAGTGTGCATGCATGTGTGTTTGTGTGTGTGTGTTTGTGTGTTAGTGCGCGCGTGTGTCAGCTGTTGCAGGTGCATTGTCATTAGTGTGTGTCGGTGGCTATGTGTGGATCTGTACGTGTTGATGCATGTGTATATTGGTGTGTGTGTACTGGTTTATATCTGTTCTTATGTGTGTGTGTGTGTGTGTGTGTGTGTGTGTGTGTGTGTGTGTGTGTGTGTGTGTGTGTATGTGTGTTGTGTGTTCTTGTGTGTCAGCGTGTGTGCATGTGTGTTAGTGTGTCTATGTGCGTGTAAGTTGATGTGTTGGCGTGTGCTGAATTGAATTGAAAGATACAACATGGAAACAGGCCCTTCGGCCCACCGAGTCCATGCCGACCATCGTTCACCTGTTCACACAAGTTCAATGCTATCCCACATTTTCATCCACTTCCTACATACTAGGGGAAATTTACAGAGGAGAATTAACCAACAAACCTGCACGTATTTGGGATGTGGGAGGAAACCGGAGCACTAACCCACACACGCATACACACACTGCACTCTCTCTCACACACCCACACACTAACACATGAACACACACACACTGGATAAGAGGGTATTAACTGTCAGGTGGGGTTAAATTGTTTTCTCGAGTGCGTCGGAGAATGAGAGGAAAACTGATAAAAGTTTATAAACATTAAGAGGGGCATAGAGAGGATAGACAGTCAGAACTATTTTCCCCAGGATAGAAATGTTAAAGACTAGAGGGCTTAGCTTTAAGGTGAGAGGAGCAAAATGTAAAGGAGGTGTGCGGTGCATGTTTTTTTTTACACAGAGGGTGGTGAAGTAGCTGGAACGCACTGCCAGGGGTGGTGGTGGAAACCACACCCAAATTGGAGAAACAGCAGCTCAGAATTTAAGAGGCTTATAATAAGAGGCTTTTCAATAGGAAGATGGATATGCAAGGAGTGGTGGGATTTGAATCAGAGGAGATTAGTTTAACTTGGCATCATTAGTTTAACTTGGCATCATGCCCAGCACAGACAATGTGGGCCGAAGGGCCTCTTCCTGCGCTGCACGATTCCATTGATCTGTGTTCTGTCAAGGAGAGTGTTTCTGACATTCACAAACATTCAAAGCCACTAAAGATTCCATTCACTTATCTTAAAATTACCCAAATTAAAAATTATAACACGTAAAAAACATTAGAAAGCAATTAAGAACATTTAACTCAAGACAATTAAACAAAAAATCCCTCATATTTTACTTCCTCCTCTGCCCACAGCTGCTGCCTTCAATTGAAACCAAAGGGCTGACGAGACTGCTTCAATGGGGAGATTAGCCTTTCTGGGCGGCAGAGACATTTACTGTTCCCCATTGCACTCTGAGGAGGCCAACAGCCGAGACCAGTGTGTAAGAAGGAACTGCAGACGCCAGTTTACACCAAAGATGGAGTCAAAATGCTGGAGTAACTCAGCGGCTCAGGTAGCATCTGTGGAGGGAATGGATAGGCAAAGTTTCGGGTCAGGACCCTTCTTTAGACTGATCACTGCAATACTTGCTGTATATACATGTCAAACTTCCAGTGATTCGTGGATGAGGATACCTAGGACCGATACGACCAAAACCAAATTAGGTTTTTAGATAGACATATGGAAATGTAGGGAATGGAGGGATATTATTTAGGTGCAGGCAGTTACAAGTTGGTCTTGACATCATCTTCAGCACGCACATCGTGGGAGAAGGACCTGTTCGTGTGCTGCACTGTTCTATTCTATGTCCTTACAATACCTCAACAGTTAAAAAATATTCATCTTTTCCTATTTTATCTACCAAAATGCTTTCCCCCCACATCGCATTCCATCCGTCATGCCTCTGTCCATTCACTTTTCACTTATCCTACCTATATCTCCCTGAAGCCTCTCTTCTGAGAGATATAGGTATCTGACAACAAAATGGAGCCCAGCTTCAGATCATCAGCAGATGTGTATGTTGGAGTTGATCTTCTCATCCAATTCAACGATATACGTTGTAATTGTGGGGCTGTAGCACTAGACTCTGTGGGTCTCCCCCTAATCTCCTAACTCCAAAACAATCTTTATTCCTACCTTTTGTTTTCTATCCATTAACAAACTGATCGTCCAGATCAATATATTCCTCACAAACCCATGTGCCCTAACTTTGTTTAATAACCTCTTGTGCGGCACTCTGTCCAAACGTATTATTATTTTCCAAGCACCCTGACACTAAGTCCTCAATCATGGGATCTAACATGTTTGTTTCTCCTGATTCGAGGCAACTGTCAGTAGATCCCTGTATTCTTTCTCCCACCCTTCTGAAAGAGTGTGATTACATCTTCTAACATTCAATCTGTGAAGAGACTGCAGATGCTGTAGTCTTGAGTGAATATAAAATAGCTGGAGGAACATTGTGGATTCGGCAGTATCTGTGATGCCAATGAGGCACGGTGGCGCAGCGCTGGAGTTACTGCCTCACAGCACCAGGGATCCGGGTTCGATTCTGACTACGGGGGCTGTCTGTACAGAGTTTGTACGTTCTCCCTGTGACCACATGGGTTTTCTCCAGGTGCTCAGTTTCCTTCCTCACTCCTAACACGTTAAGAAGTACCGGTTTATATATTAATTGAGTGGACTTAATCATTGTAAATTGTCCCTAATGTTTAGGATAGTGATAGTGTGCGAGGTGATCGCTGGTTGGCACAGATCGGTGGGCCGATGGGCATGTTTCTAAAGTTACTGTGGAGAGAAATACAGATGATGTTTTGGGTCAGGACTTTTTTCAAGACTCAATCTATGGGAACTGACCTCTAATCATGGGAACTTTAGAAGATATCAAGCCAGTGCTTCAATAATTTCCACAGCCACCTCATTCAAAACCTGGGAAGCAGGTTATCAGATGTTGGGGATTTCGGGATTTCTGTCCCTTGAATTTTTCCAGTGTGTGTATTCTTTCAACAAATGCTAACTCCCTGCAGCTCCTCACTCATTCCTTATTTATTCTCCATCACTTTCAAGAAGTGTCCTATGCCCCCTTCCATGGTGACAGACAGAAAATATCCGTTTGGTTTCCGGATTCTCCAATGTAATTTCTCCCGTCTCAGTGTGTAAGGGACCCACGTTAATTTTTACCAATCACTTTCCATTTATTTATTCATAGAAACTTCCACAATTTGTTTCAATGTCTCTCACAAGATCCAAACTTTCACTTTGCATATCAATTTATTCATCTTTCTGAAATTTGTTTTGCTCAATATGTAGATTTAAATCCCCCAATGATTACTGGATTGCTCTTATTACATGTATCTCCAAATTCCTGTTTTTCACTGTGTTCTACATCACCACTACTGCTTGTGAACATGTAGACAACTACCACCATTAGTTTATGCTCCTTGGTGTTTCTCGGGTGCTCAGTTGCACCCTTTAGAGACTTTAGAGATACAGCGTGGAAACATCGACTCCACGCCAACCAGCGATCACCCCGTACACTAACACTATTTTACACACTATTTGGGCAGCACAATGGCGCAGTGGTAGAGTTGCTGCACTTACAGCGCTTGCAGCACTTGCAGCACCAGAGACCCGGGTTCGATCCCGACTGCGGGTGCTCTCAATACGGCGTTTGTATCTTCTACCCGTGACCGCATGGGTTTTCTCCAAGATCTTCGGTTTCCACTCACACTCCAAAGACGTACAGGTTTGTAGGTTAATTGGCTTGGTATAATTGTAAATTGTCTATAGTGTGTGTCAGATAGTAGTAATGTGTGGGGATCGCTGTTCGGTGCGGACCCGGTGGACCGAAGGGCCTGTTTCTGTGCTGTATCTCTAAACTAAACACAAGGGACAGTTTATAATTTTTTTACCGAAGCCAATTAACCTTCAAACCTGCACGTCTTTGGAGTGTGGGAGGAAACCGGAGCACCCGGAGAAAACCCACGAGGTCACATTGAGAACGTAGAAGCGCCGTACAGCCAGCACCTGTAGTCCGGATGGAACCCCAGGTCTCTGGCGCTGTAAGGCAGCAATTCTGCCACTGTGCCACCCCATATCTTTTTTCTCCAGAGATGCCGCCTGGCCCGCTGAGTTACACCAGCACTTTATGCCCATGTCTGATTCTACTTCTTGTTTTCCTGAATCAAGGATTCTTCTTCTCTAATGCTTTTAGAATAGAATGCAATTTATTGTCATTCAAACCTAGGTTTGAACGAAATATCATTTCTACAGTTTTTTACATTACAAAACAATCCAAGACCCACACTTAACACAGTTTACATAAACATCCATCACAGTGAGTCTCCAACATCTCCTCACTGTGATGGAAGGCAAAGTCTTTATCTCTTCCCTTTGTTCCTTCTCCCGTGGTCCAGCAGTCCAACTGCAGTGTCAAGGCAAACTGGGACTCCGATGTTAAAGCCCCCGGCGGGTGATGGTAAGACCTGAGGCCGTTTAAGCCACGCCGGGCGATGTTAGGCCTCGGCTCCATGTCCTTAAACCCGCGATTCCAGCGGGAGAAGTCGCCGTTGCGGAGCTCAGAAAAGCGGTCTCCCACCAGGGACTTGGAGCTCCCGATGTTCCCGTCCACCGGGTCTGCGGCCGGTGCCTCCGAACTCCAAAAGTCGGGTCGCAGCCGCACGCCACCACAGCTCTTCCCGCTCCGAAGTTGGCCAGCTCCGTGATGTCAGTTCCGCAGGCTCTGCAACTGGAGCCCTCAGGTTAGTCCCGGCCGGAGGTCGCCGCCGGCTCCACGATGTTAGGCCCAACGACATCCGAGACCCGACAGGGAATAGTCGGGTCCCCGCACAGGGAAGAGGTTTAAACGGTTTCCCCCACAGCCCCCCCACCACCCCCCACATATACACAGCTAAAAAAAATAATAAAAACTAACTCAAGACATACATTTAACAAGACAAAAATAAAAAAGACAGACGACTGTAGTCGAGCCGCTGCCGTTAGGCGCCGCCACTAACACCAGTTTAACTCAACTCTGAACTACGACTGACCTTGGTTGCACGAAGGACATTGGGTTTTTGCAAAGGTATCGCTGTTATTAATTTGTCGATTTTTAATTTATTATATGTTATCTGTGGGTGAAAAAATAATTCTGCTGCAAGTAAGAATGTCATTGTTCCGTTGTCAGCTCATATGACACATAAACACTCATAATCCTTTCCGCTTTATCCAAATTGCTCTGCCCCCTTTCTACATTTTGCATATTTCTGCTGCAAGTTAAGTATCCTGGAATATTTAAAAGCCAACCTTGGTGTCATTTTGCAACCATATCTCAGTAATGATGACTGGGTCACATCCATTTATTGCTATTTATGCCACCAGTTCATATATCTTGCTGCATATAATGCATGGATTCTGATTTTGTCCTTTTTTTTCTTGCTTTCTCTCTCTCTAATTGGAAATATATTTGTACGTGTCATTACTCTGTCCCTTCCCGACAGATTTTGATTATAATTTCCATTTTGCTACCTCCACTACTGCTTAGCCTTTCTCGTTAACTTTCTAAATTTCTATTTTAGCTTTCTTGAATCTAAATTAAACTAAAGAGATACAGCGCGGAAACAACCCTTCGGCCCACCGAGTCCGCGCCGACCAGCGATCGCCGCACACTAAGACCATCCTACACACACACACGAGGGACAATTTACAACTTTACCGAAGCTAATTAACCTACAATTCTGTATGTCTTTGAAGTGTGGGTGCAAACCAGAGCACCCAGAGCAAAAACCCTACGTCAAGAGAGAATGTACAAACAGCACCAGTAGTCAGGATCGAACCCAAGTCTCTGGCGCTGTAAGGCAGCAACTCTACCGCTGCACCACCATTCCACTAGAGCCTCCTCCCCATCTATTCAGCTTAAAGGTTTATCTACATCCCTAGTTATTCCTTTCACAAGGACAGTGGACCCAGAATGATTCAAATGCAGCTAGCCCCAGAGGAACGGCCCAGAGGAATGTAGTCCTCTCGTTTCTCAAGGGAAGCCAGAGGTATCACATGAGCACAATCTATCACACAATGAACCTTCACAGTCCTTGAAGGTTAGACTAATGATCATTGCCCACGAAAATGGAGACAAAGACTCGTTTTGTTTGGGTGGCGCAGTAGTAGCGTTGCTTCCATACAGCAGCAGAGACACTATGCGGTGTTTGCACGTTCTGTCTGTGACCGTGTGGGTTTTCCCCAGGTGCTCCGGTTTCCTCCAAGTGTACAGACAGCACCCGTGGTCAGGATCGAACCCAGGTCTCTGGCGCTGTAAGGCAGCAACACTACCGATGTGCCACTGTGCCGCCATAGTGTGCTGTACTATTCTATGTTCTATGTACTACAACCAGCCCTGACCCAAAACATCGCCTACCCATGTTCTCCAGAAACACTGTCTGACCCGTTGAGTTGCTCCAGCACTTTGTGTCTTTTTTTGATTATATTCAATAACGCTGAAAACCACAAGACGCCGTGACGGTAAAAATGTCATTGTTGTATAATCGGTTCAAATATGACAATTAAACACTCTTGTCCATTGACGCAACTTTAAGACCTGCAGTTTTTATTAAAATATCTTTCTGTCAGTCTATCTTTTATCTTCATTCACAGAATGTCGGCAGCAATGAAACAAAAGGGTTTAGACAAATATAATTCTCAACATAATACGGCTTCTCAGAAATGGAGAGGGGCTTAACAGAAGCAGCATTCAGCTCCCATTACGTTCAGCGAACAAGAATTCAAATTTAAAAAACTGGTTTGAAAGTTAAACAAAGAACCGATCTCGAGCATATAAAGGAACCGTGATGTTACTGTATTTTAAGAATGAAAAATTTAACAACTCTAACAGTGGTGCAGCTGGTAGAGCCACTGCCTCACAGCGCCAGAGACACAGCTTCAATCCTGACCTCAGGCGCTGTCTGTGTGGAGTTTGCATGCTCTCAATGTGACCATGAGAGTTTTCTCCCACATCCCAAAGACTCGAGGTTTGAGTTTAATTGGCCTCTGTGAAATTGCCCCTCGTGTGCATGGAGTTAATGAGAAAAAGTGGGATGACATAGAACTAGTGTGAACGGGTGATCGATGGGCAGCGTGGGCTCAGTGGGCCGAAGGGCCTGTTTCCAGGCTGTATCGTACAATCAATTCAATAATGGGCCTCTCAGTGTTTTTTTTGCCTTCATCACAATTGGACAAGAAATACACTGTGGTCAAAAACAGCTGTGGCCCCGTGTCCTTTAGCTCTGTAATACAATGCATTTCCTTCCTTTGCGATCAATCAGTCCGCTTTTTTCACTCCAGAACTACAGGACTTGGAAGCTGAAGATCGATCAAACCCATTAGTATTATTAAATCCCATTTATACCTTTAGAACTACAACAAATGCCCTGCGATTTTTTTAAGAGCCCGTTATTTTGTCTAAAGTAAGAAAAATATTGAGTCAACACAATTTTAGTCGCACAAATCCATAGGAAACCTTATTTGCTTGTCAGAATATATTTCACAAGGTTACAACGTCAGCATAGCAATTTGCTGTAGAAAATGGAAATTCAATTTTCCTTTCTGTAAAGTTAAGACATGGCTTAAAAACCTCTGAGCACAAATCAAATCTTGCAGCATGTGGATTTTCTTTATGTCACCATGGCTCGAAGATAGCATCCAATGTACACATGCATGCATTTCTATGACAAGAGTCACATTAGGCAGCAGTATAATGGGATAAGTTTGCAGATGATACAAACGTGGGTGGTATTTCAGATTGTGAATTGCAGCAGGATCCTGATCGGTTGGCCGGGTGGGCTGAGGAATGGTTGACGGAATTTAATACAGAGAAATGCGAGGTGTTGCATTTTGGAAAGTCTAACATGGGCAGGACCTACCCAGTGAATGGAAGGGCTCTGGGGAGTGCTGCAGAGCAGAAGGATCTCAGAGTTCAGGTGCATAGCTCCTTGAAGGTGGCGTCACAGCCTCACAGGTAGATGGGGTGGTCAAAAAGGCTTTCAGCACATTGACCTTCATCAGTCACAGTATTGAGTTTAGAATTGGCAGGTTATATTAGACATTGGGGAGGCTGCATTTAGCGTTTTGTGTTCAGTTCCGGGCAACTTGTTACAGGGAAGATGCTGTCAAGGTGGAACAGGTGCGGAGAAGAAATACAAGGATGTTGCCAGGACGACGCCCTGAGCTATAGGGAGAGGTTGAGCAGTCCGGGACTCTATTCCCTGGAATGCAGAAGGATGAGCGGTATTCTTATAGAGGTGTATAAAATCATGAGAGGAATAGATCGGGTAGATGCACAGAGTCTCTTGCCCAGAGGAGGGGAATCGAGAACCAGAGGGCATGGCTTTCAGGTGAATCGGGAAAGATTTTATGGGAATCTGAGTGGTAACTTTTTCTCACAAAGGGTGGTGGGTGTATGAACAAGCTGTCGGAGGAGTTAGCTGAGGCAGGATCTATTGTACTTTTAAAAAAACAATTAGACAGATACATGGACATGACAGGTTTAGAGGCACATTGGCCAAATGCACGCAGGTGGGACCAGTGTAGATGGGGCATGTTGGTCAGTGCGGGCAAGTTGGGGCAAAGGGCCTGTTTCCACACTGTATGACTCTATGACACCAGTTGTTGGTCAACCCATTGAGAGCATGTAAGGTAGGAAGATAATGGCATTAATCATTGTGCTGATATGCATGCCATTCAGGAGTTTAACACACAATCTCATACCCCTCGTATTTTGCTTGGGCAGCTTACAACCGAGCGCTATGTATTGATTACTCTAATTTAAAATAACCCTTGCATTCCCTCTCTCGCTATCCCTAGCTGTTAGTTTCGCTGTTTGTATCCCTTCATTATCACCTCCTCCACAATCAACAATGGACCATTGTGGGCTCCACCTTTCTTGAGTCATCGGTGCCGGCTCTGATTTGTTCTGTACCTTTGCATACCTCGTTTTTCCCACTCCCCTGACTTTCAGTCTGAAGAAGGGTCTCGACCTGAAACATTACATTATTCCTTTTCTCCAGAGATGCTGCCTGGCCCGCTGAGTTACTCAAGCATTTTGTGTCTACCTTCAGTGTAAACCAGCATCTGCCATTCCTTCTTACACTTAATACTCCTTTCCTCTTCTTCCAAACACACGCAGAGCTAAGCCTTCAGGAATAGTGAAAGGCCTGTATAGAGTGGGTATGGAGAGGATGTTTCCACTAGTGGGAAATTCAAGGACCAACGGGCATGGCTTCAGGTTAAAAAAACCTAACTTTACAAAGGAGATGAGGAGGAACTTATTTAGTCAGATGGTAGTGAATCTATGGAATTAATTGTTACAGACGTCTGTGGAGGACATGTCATTATGTATTTATTAGGTGGGGATTGACAGATTTCTTGATTTGTAAGGGTGTTAGGGGTTATGGGGAGAAGGCATCCTCAATCCCAAGTCACTCTCTGAGAATGGAAGGGAGCTTGTGACGTCTTTGCTCATTAAACTGACAGCTCACTCCAAACCTATTACAATTGCATTGGCAAATATTGCACCCTCCTATCCTTGTCTCACACTTTTTGCCTTTTCATCTCTGGCCTTTGTCCAATCCATCTGCCAATTAAATCCTCCCCCTCTCCTGTTCAAATGCCAAGCTTTGTCCTGCCCCTCCTCTCTTCCATCTTTCGCCCCTACCCAGCCACCTCAATCAGTCTGAAGAAGGGTTCCAACCCAAAGCATCTCCTGTCCATGCTTTCATTATGCTGCCTGACCCACTGAGTTATTCCAGCACTTTGTGTCTAATTTTCTCCCTTTAATGCTTTCTTTACCAGAGCAACTGCTTTGCAACAATTGGTTGTGAAGTAAATAAAGGCAACATCAAGTTTAACCTGTAGTTAATTGCAGCCCACACTCTACCCAATACGTGCTCTTCCTATTGATGCAGTAAAGCCCTGGGCCATTTAATACACAAGAAACAACAGCATGTCATGGTGGCGCTGCAGTAGAGTTGCTGCCGTACAGCGCCAGAGACACAGGTTCAATCCTGACGACGGGTGCTGTCCATACCGAGCTTGTACGTTCTCCCCGTGACCACGTGGGTTTTCTCCGGGTGCTCCGGTTTCTTCCCACACTCCAAAGAAGTACAGGTTTGTAAGTGATTTGGCTTCAGTAACATTGCAAATTGTCCCTAGTGTGTAGGATACCATTAGCGTATGGGGATTGCTGGTCGGCGTGGACCCGGTGGGCCAAAGGGCCTGTTTCTGCACTGCATCTCTAAACTAAACTAAACAGTTCAGATCTTCCAATCTCCTGAGGAATAATAGTATGAGGATGGAGTCACTACAAAATGTACACTAACTCGGGATTATGTACTACCAAGAATGATTCAACCTCACTTGAATCGAGTATTGGAAATCAATATACAACCTTTTACATTTGTGTATTGTTACTCCCTTTCCATTTGCTTTCCATACCCATTAGTCCTTCAAATTTATTCAGGTATAAACCATGTTCCCTTGCAAGAAGAACAAGCTCTTGGATTCACAATATTAGGCCACTAATCTACCACTTCAATCATTTTACTGAGCAAATGCTTATTGCTCATACACTGCCTAAAATGCCATGGATAATTAAAAGTTAATATGTGATGAAGGTCTCAAAACTCTCATCACCAAGATGGCGGAACTTGGGAGTCAGCACTCATCCCTGCAACTGGATCGTCAACTTCCTGACCAACTGACCCAAATCAGTGAAGATAGGGGACAAATCATCCTCTCCGATAACCCTCAACACAGGTGCTCCGTAAGGATGCGTTCTCAGCCCCCTTCTTTCCTCCTTGTACACCCACGACTGCGCAGCCATATACAAATCAAAATCAATTTACAAATTTGTGGCCGACACCACCGTAGTGGGCCTGTTAATATTGACCAAATTGAAGACACTACAAAATGGAGAATCCCTGCATTTGTAAGATTTGCTTAACCTTTGTCCGTAGAAAATTACAGGCTGTAGGTGGCGCCGGCCAGTCTGGGCCCCAGATTAATATGCAAGATGGGGAAAGATCCAGATGTCCTCTCTATTGATAATATGTATGAGGACCCTGCTAAGAAACTTCAAGGTGTTATAAATGCATTGCTGTGATTGGATTGCTGCAGAGGGATTGTAAATAGTGTCAATAATGTTGCAGGACAGTTATCCTGTTGTTTGAGGATTGGCTGAAGTGTGAAGCCTGGTTTGAATTGTTTACATTACCCGGGAGAATGTTGCATTGTTTGATTAATTGACTTCCTTCCAGAAGCTTCTGGAGAAACATTGTTAGGGACTCTTTGTAATTGGGTTGGGGAACTGTCAATAATACTTTAATGTAATCGATATGTGTAATTGGCTTGTAAGGGGAACCACTCCAATGTAGTTCGGCCCCTCAGGGTTCGTTGACCTATAAAAGGTAGCTCCCATTTGGATCGGTCAATCTTCTGGAAGGGCGCTTGGGACTGCGTGACCTTTTGGTAGTGTCTGCTTGCACGAGGCTGAAGGGCTTGGCCAGGCAGAGACAAGGATCGAACCCGCGGTGGTTTAGGTATTGTATTGGGGGGATTTGTTGTTCGTTCAAAAATAAAGTTTAGTTGTTCCAGTGCTTGACTCAGTGTTTTTACTGAACTAGACTGAGAGGCTAAGCTTTAGGAGCAGATTTACAGGTCGGATGTCAAATAATGATGAGACGGAGTACAGGACGGAGATTGAGAACCTCGTGACCTGGTGTCAAGGCAACAACCTTTCTCTCAATGTCAGCAAGACAAAGGCGATAGTGATCGATTTCAGAAAGCGATGCGGTACACATGCCCCAGTATACACTGGTGGCACCGAAGTACAGATGGTTGAAAGCTTCACGTTCCTCGGTGTAAATATCACCAGCAACTTGTCCTGTCCCAACCACCCATATTGAAGCAATGACCGAGAAAGCACACCAACGCCTCTACTTCCTTAGAAGGCTTAGGAAGCTCAGCATGTCCCCATCAACTTCTAGGCCGCCAGCATAATCAAGGACGTCACACCCTGGCCTTCTCCCCTATCCCATTGGGCAAAATGTCTTGAAGTGCGAAAACGCACACGTCCAGATTGAGGGACAGTTTCTTCCCAGCTTATATAAGGCAACTGATCCATCCTATCCACACCCAGGTAGTGGTCCTGAGCTACTATCATTGGAGACCCTCGGACTATCTATAATTGGACTTTACTGGACTTTAGTCAATTTAATAAAGGCCTTAGTGATGCCCATCGGGAAACAGTGAGCAAGCTCGAACTGCTCCCATAAGCTACAGTACAGAGATCCTCGGACTATCTTCAATCGGACTTTTCTGGACTTTACCTTGCACTGAACGTTTTTCCCTTTATCCCGTGTCTGTACACTGTAGACAGCTCGATTGTAATCAGTATAATCTTTCCTCTGACTGGAAAGCTCCTATCCAGTGAGCGGAAAGACATGACAATAACCTAAACTAAAACTGAACTAAAAATCTTGGGAGCGAAGCTGATCGATGCCAATAGAGCAAAATGCCCAAAGATAAACGGGTAAAGACAGACCTTTTCCAATGAAGCTCATTTTCTTATCCAGCGACGTCAAGGAAGAGAATATTCTGCATTATCTAAAACTGGATGTTGATTTTCTTTTACCAAAACACAATGTGCTGGAGGAACTCAACAGGTCACCCAGCATCAGTCTTAATAAGGCTCCCGAAAAGTGACCTATCCATGAGCTCCTCAGATGCTCCCTGGCCCGCTGAGTTCCTCCAGCATTCTGTTTTTTGACCAATCCTTCCTTGCATTTTTACCCTCAAAAAAAGCCTTGAAAGTCGGCAGCACTGCTACCCCACACCGCCAGACACAGGTTCGATCCTGACCTCGGGGGTTGTCGGCGTAGAGTTTGCAGCTTCCTCCTGTGACTGCATGGGTTTCCTCCGGGTGCTCTGGCTTCCTCCCACATTCTGAGACCTGTGAGTCTGGAGGTGAATTGACCTCTGTAAATTGCCCCTGGTGTTTAGATAGTGGATGAGAGAACAAGGCTCAACATAGAACTAGTGTCAAAGGACACAGAGTGCTGGAGTAACCAGCAGATCAAGCAGCAGCACTGGGGAACATGGATAGGTGACATTTCGGGTCTGAAGAAGGGCCTCAACCCAAAACGTCACCCATTCATTCAGTCCAGAGATGCTGCTTGTCTCGCTGAGTTACTCTGGAATTTTGTGTCTGTCTTCGATTTGCATTGGAGAACAGTTATGCCAGGAGTGGATGACAATGAATATGTGCTGCATTTCATTAAAGATTACAGGGTGACTAGAGTTGATTTTCCTCAAATGGAATAGACATTACACTTGAATTGCCAAGACAGAGAGGGCTATGGACCAAATGCAGGCAAATGGAAATCATATCGATAAGTACAATGATACACTTTGGCCACGATTCCGAGGTGACCATTTCTATTTGTGTGCTGTACGATCCTGACTCTATAACAATATTTGGTTGTGTGTCCAAATAACTCCTCATACTCAGAGTTGTGAATCTGTGGAATTCTCTGCAACAGAAGGCTGTGGAGGCCAATTCACGATGTTTTCAAGAGAGAGTTCGGTTTAGCTCTTAGGGCTAAAGGAATCAATGGATAAGGGGAAAAGCAGGAACGGGGTACTGATTTTGGATGATCAGCCATGATCATATTGAATGGCGGTGCTGGCTCGAAGGGCCGAATGGCCTACTCCTGCACCTATTTTCTATGTTTCGATTATTGATCATTTATCGGTTACAATGTTTATTTTGTTTATCAGACCACTTTTCTTTTTATAGATACAGCAGGAAAACAGGCCCATGCCGGCCCTTGTTCACCCATACACTAGTTCTATGTTATCCCAGTTTCACAACCTACACATTCGGGGCAATGTACAGAAGTCAATTAACGTACAAACCCGCACGACCTTGGAAGGTGGGAGGAAACCGGTGACTCCACGCAGACAGCATCTGAGGTCGGGATCGAAGCCGGGTTTCTGGTGCTGTGAGGCAGCAGCCATATTGCCGAACCACAGTGCTGCCCATTTAACACTTAAATGTTCATTGAGATGAACTGCGAATAAAACATTGTCGGGGCTATTTCTTGGTTAATCACTGCATTGAAAATAAAATACATCACTGTTATGAAATGAATCAAACTGTCAAACGCACAATTACAATTGAACTCAAATTAGAGGTTTCAAAGTCTCAACTAACTTTGGGAAGGCTGGTGGAGTGGCCATGCTGCTGAGTTTGATTTTGGATGATTGCTCTCAAAACATGACATCACTCCAAAGGCAATATTACTTTTCCTGGTAATATTTACCCTCCCACCAATTGGACTCGGTGAATCACTCTGCACCACACTATGTTGGAGAAAGGCAGTACAGAAATGAATCGGCACTTACTAGAAACTTAATGTATTTTCATTTTCTCTTTCTTAATTCGATGTTGCTGCACCAACAGCTCTCACAGCTGAAAAAGTGACAACTGCGATTTTTTTTGAGGTCTTTAGACGGCATTGGAAAGCTTCTTCCCATTATTCTGACATCCTTGATATCAGTAAATCACTGTGTACAGAGTTTGACCAGGTTCATTATGTGTTTCCTGCACCCTTTATTTTCAAAAAAGCTCTTCATCTGAAATGGGACCAACTCAAGAGACTCAAACAGTTAAGTGATTTAGAAAATGTTTGACTATTTTAGGACCTAAATCTTCCTTATCATTAATGGGTTTTCTTTTAACCTCACCAGATGGTCGGGGTTAAAAAAACGCCCATTAATGATAAGGAACATTTAGGTCCTAAAATAGTGACAAGATTAACAACATGAAATTTAGTTTAATTCAGAGTTACGGCACAGCAACAGGCCCTTCGGCCCATCGAGTCCACGCTGACCATCGATCACCCGTTCAGGCTAATGGGCAGCACGGTGGCACAGCGGTAGAGTTGCTGCGTTACAGCACCAGAGACCCAGGTTCGATCTTGACTACGGGTGCTGTCTGTATGGAGTTTGTACGTTCTCCCTGTGACCTGTGTGGGTTTTCTCCGGGATCTTCAGTTTCCTCCCACACTCCAAAAACGTACATGTTTGTAGGTTAAATGGCTTGGTATTCTTGTAAATTGTCCCTGGCGTGTGTAGGATAGCGTTAGTGTATAGGGATTGTTGGTTGGCGCAGAGTCGGTGGGCCGAAGGGCCTGTTACCTGGTGTATCTATAAATGAAACTAAACTAGTTCTGTGGTATTCTATATGGGGGAATAAGGCAGGAATGGGGCACTGATTTTGGATGAACAGCTATGATCGTTTTGAATGGTGGTGCTGGCTCGAAGGGCCGAATGGCCTACCTCTGCACCTATTTTCTATGTTTCATTTTCGCACCCACCACCTACAAACTAGGGTCAATTTACAGAGGTCAATGAACCTACAAACACACAGATCTGTGGGATGTGGGAGGAAACCGGAGCATCCGGAGGAAAGCCTCACACAGTCACAGGTAGACCGTGCAAACTCCACACAGTCAGCACCCGAGGTCAGGATTGAACCCGGGTCTCTGGTGCTGTGAGCACTTCCAGCTGTGCCACCCGTGCCACCCAGCATCGCAGTTTATTTGGTATAAGCGTGGCTCCCAGATTTCAACCTCGTTAGTGTCGGAGACATCGGGGACGATGGCGAACAGGTTGCTTGGTGTGTGAACAACCAGAGCCCCTCCTGACAATCGTACGAGCCAACCTTCAAATAACACTTACAACTCATGAGGAGCTCTAATCCATTCATCCATCCCTCCTAACTCTCCCCTTCTTGCTTCCTCCATGGACTAGAAGGAAGGATGAAACCTTCAGGAACCATGAACCATCAAAGTACAATGCCCTGGTCACTGGGCGCAATCGATCTGACTGACAGCCCGCTCATAAGGAGTGACCGGCCTCACGTCATGTCAGACTTCCATGAACACCCAGCCAAGCACAGACGTCGAAGATGAGTGTGAAGTTAGGTGCCAGTGTGTCTGACTTTCTGCTTCTGCACTGAATCAGGCGACAGAGAGAGATAGCCGAACGCATTTTGTATCAAACATCAGGTTTGACGTAGAGTCGTAGAGCCATGCGGCTGGGAAAGTGGCCCTTCAGCCCAACTTCCCCATCCCGACCAAGTTGCCCCAGCTACACTCGTCCCACCTGCCTGCATTTGGCCCATATCCCTCTAAACCTTTCCTATCCATGTACCTGTACAAACGGCCCCATAGCAGAAGTGTCCATGTCGCCGGGCTGGAAACTGGAAGTATCCTGAGCTAATTCTGCTACCACCATCATCTACTGCGACAAGTGATGGCTTCCACCGATTGTCGCCGGAAGCTTGCGTCCTTTTCAGGACGGACGATGACAGCGAGGCCAACATTTGTAACAAGATGAACACGAAAAGAAGAAGAAGACCTGTACAAATGTCTTGTAATTGTTGTTATAGTACCTGCCTCAAGGGCCTGTCCCACTTTCACGACCTAATTCACGACCTTTTTTACTCGTGGACATTTTTCATCATGCTAGAAAAAACGCCCCGACCAACTTGATGACACGAATACCAACGACTTGCATTACGACCTCCTACGACCTACCTACGACCTCGTGACGACCATGCTGCGAGTATGATTCAAGGGCAAACTCGGCAGAGGTCGGGAATTAGGTCGTGAAAGTGGGACAGGGTCTTCAATCCACCAGGGAGGACTGTTTTTTAAATGGGATTGTCAACCTGGGAAGGCAAGGAGATCTGGGAGGCAACCATACACAAGATCATTTCCAATGTTGGAACAAAACGCTCCCATCAGACAGAAGATACAGAAGCTTGAAAGAGTGCACCACCAGACCCAGGAACAACTACCGTTATCAGGCTTCTGAACTGTTATGGCCCTGACCAGGGGGGAACAATGGAGGAGGACTGACTGTACCTTGTGCCTTCCACCACAGTGAAGAATGCTGTGGTGGATGCTTGTGTTAAATTTTATTGTGTATTGTATGTTCTTTTTTGATTGTACTGCTGCTGGCAAATTCATTTCACTGCACTTTATTGTGTATGTGATGAATAAAAACTGATTGATTGATTGATTGATTGAACTGTACTTCCATAAGTTAGGGTACTGTCCAATTCACTTCCACCCAATTGCGGACATTGGAGTTTTTCTATTGAGCTGTTGCACCGCAAACCTGAGAACGATATTCTGCACACTGTATCTTCCCCATTGCTCGACCTGATAGGTGACGTTTCAGGTAGGGACCCTTCTTCAAATATTCAGTATATTTCACAAACTAGTATTTAATCTATTAGCCCTGTCCCACGGTGCGAGTTCATTCCAAGAGCTCTCCCGAGTTTAAAAAAAATCAAACTCGTGGCAAGCACGGAGAATGAACGTAGCGGGTACGTCGGAGCTCGGGGACGTCTCTTAGCACTAACGTCAGGTACTCAGGAAGACTCACCAACGGCAGGTAAGCACGGGAAGACTCGTGAAGATTTTTCAACATGATGAAAAATGTCCACGAGAGCCCCGAGTACCGACGAGTGGCCATTACCGTAAACCTCCGAGTTCGAATCAGGGCAAACTCGGGAGAACTCTTGGAATTAACTCGTACAGTGGGACAGGGGTTTTAGTTCGACAACCTCAGCACAGACTGGATCATTCGTGTTTCTACAGTTCACAAGACAACTGTCACCAGGGAATGTAATTGAAGAATAGAATTATTGTACCATTTAAGCAGGGATAAAATTCAATCCCTCTCAGACTGCAAATCCTATTCAGATGCTTACAGGGGGAGTACAATACAATTGCCACTATTGGCAATGAGAACTGCTATGTAAATTCACTGGCATCTCTCTTCGGGTAACTTGCATTTGATAGATCGTGAGCCAGTTTTGGAGAAATCCATATTTTGAATTGAGAAAATACGGTGGCGCAGCGGTAGAGTTGCTGCCTTACAGCGCCAGAGACACGGGTTCGATCCTGACTACGTATGCTTTCTGTACGGAGTTTGTACATTTCCCCGTGACCGTGTGGGTTTTCTTGGAGATCTTCGGTTTCCTCTCACACTCCAGGGACGTACAGGTTTGCAGGTTAATTGGCTTGGTATAAATGTAAAATTGTCCCTAGTGTGTGTAGGATAGTGCTAGTTTTACGGGGATCGATGGGCCCAAGGGGCCTGGTTTCTGCACTGTATCTCTGAATCAAATTAAAATAAATACATTTAGAATCTGAAGATGTCTGGAGGATTGCGACCCAAAATGTCACCCATCCTTTTTCTCCAGAGATGCTGCCTGTCCTGCTGAGTAACTCCAGTACTTTGTGTCTATCATGTGAGAATGAATTAAACGTGCATTGAAAATCAATTAAATGTAGCAAATGTTAAAAACCAACTGTGATTGTTTGTGTTGATAATAACAATGCTCCAATGGTGTTTATTTGTCACCTTTGCAACTGCGCAATGAAATTATTTATATTACACATGCTGACGCCATTATTCAAAGTCCGGTCGGCCCATGCGCTCGATGTACTGGAGCAGTTCCTGCAAACCAACGTCCCTTTCCTCTCCTCTCCTCGCCCGACCATCTTTGTGTCCCAGGGGCGCCTCCTGCAGCCGACCTCGAAGGCGCCGGAGTCATTACCCCGGTTCACCCTCCCACCGGCCCTTGCTCCTCGCGTCCCACGTCTCCAGCGGCTTCCTCCCGGTTACGCCGACCGACGAGCCTTCAGGCGGGTCCCGCCAACTGACGAGATTGCATTAACTAATGTGGTCCTCTTGAAATCAAAGCAAAGTCCCTGGGATTGTAAAACAAGAGCAGTGCAGCTTAGCTTTCAGTGTCACGTCCTCCTGTATTATCTCCCCCAAGTGATCATTGTGTCTATGTCTTTCTCACAGGCTTTGACATTCTGTTCAGATGAGCCAGCAGAGTTGTCCTTTCAGAGTGCATCATCAGTAATTTCTCCTGAACACAATCATCTCAAACCACGGCAAAAAGTAATTATTCAAAAGTTCTGCTTTGAAATATTATTTCCGAAAAGCTTAATTTAAAACTGTTCTGCTCCAATATATTCAATTTAAAGCAATTCTCTTCTAACCACAAAACAACAGTGGATAAAGTGATTATATTTGATATCCGCAAAATAAAACAAGAAAATGCTCATCATTTTATAAGCCCTGGATAATTGATTGCAATGTTCTTTTAGCTAGTCCAGTGCTCCCGAAAATGTTACATGTATTTCATGTTAAAATTAAACATCTTGGAATTGAAGGAAAATGATTAAAGGGCCTGTCCCACTTTCACGGCCTAATTCACAACCTTTTTTTACTCGTGGACATTTTTCATCATGCTAGAAAAACGCCCCGACCAACTTGATGCCACGAGTACCTACGATTAGCGTCATGACCTCCTACGACCTACCTACGACCTTGTGACGACCATGCTGCGAGTATGAGTCAAGGGCAAACTCGGCAGAGGTCGTGAATTAGGTTGTGAAAGTGGGACAGGCCCTTAACCTTGTCAGAAGAGTTAGAGTCATAAAATCATGGAAACAGGCCCTTCGGTCTGACCTGCCCACATTGGCCAACATGCCCCATCTACACCAGTCCCACCTGCCCGCGGGCTTGTAGGTTAATTGTACTCTGTCAATTGCCCCTAGTGTGTCAGGAGTGGATGGGGAAAGTGGGATAACATAGCACTAGTGTGAACGGGAGATCAGTGGTTGGCGTGGAATCGGTGGTAAAGGTAGGTGAGATTAAACGAGTGCTCAAAACTGTAACAAGTGCAATTCCAGTAAAGTCCGGCACGAGATCAACTCTTTTAAGTTTTCCACAGAGTGAGTGGAAGTGGGTTTAGACTGGTGTGGAGTGGACAATGCAGGCGTATAGCATTGCACAGTACATTGAATAATGTCATTGAAGATTACATTACGGAAGGAAGACCCTCTTTCACTCACTCTGTGGAAAACAGTGAGTAGAGATGATGGATCCCTCCTGGAAGGGTGTGATGGATAATGTACGACATGAACAATGTTGGAGCCTCAACCATGTACTTGACTGCAGGGGAATCCATCGATGATGATTTTGATAAGGATACGGGGACGTTTATCCTAGTTTGCCAATGACAAAAAGATAGACAGCATAGAAGGAAACATGAAAAGGTACACAAGACTAAGTGTGCTCAAAACTGTAACAGGTGCATTCCAGTAGAGACAGGGACGAGATCTTTTTTTGGTTTAGTTTAGTTTTGAGATATGGCATAGAAACAGGCCCTTCAGCCCACAGACTCCACGCTGACCATCGATCACCCATTTACACTAGTTCCATGTTATCCCACTTTCACATTCACTCCCTATGCACTATGGGCAATTGACAGAAGCAAATTAACCTCCAAACCCACACATCTTCGGGATATGAAAGGAAACCGGAGCACCCAGAGGAAATCCATGGGTTCACAGCAAGAACGTGCAAACTCCACACAGATAGCACCCGAGGTCAGGATCGAACCTGGGTCTCTGGGTGCTGTGAAACAGCAGATCTACCAATGCCCCATAGTGCCACTTTTTCTGGAACCACTTTAATGTTCAAGGTATTGGAGATCCAAAAAGACTTCAGAGGGTCCATATATATCATTGTCATAAGGACCTAAGTGATAGGAGCAGAATTAGGCCATTCGGCCCATCAAGTCTACCCGCCATTCAATCAAGAGTCAAGGGTCAAGAGTCGAGAGTGTTTTATTGTCATATGTCCCAGGTAGAACAATGACATTCTTACCTGCTGCAGCACAGCAGAATATGTAATCATAATAAATAATATAACAAAACTCAAAAAAACAAACAATAACAGTGCAATAATAATAGTCTATTGTAGTCTATTGTAGTTCATAGCTTGTTATCAGGTTTTAGTGTTTAATAGCCTGATGGTTGTAGGGAGAAACTGTTCCTGAACCTGGACATTACAGTTCTCAGCTGATCTATCTCTCCCTCCTAACCCCATTCTCCTGCCTTCTCCCCATAACCCTGACACCCGTACAAACCAAGAATCTATCTATCTCTGCCTTAAAAAGATCCATAGACGGCCTCCACAGTCTTCTGTGGCAAAGAATTCCCCAGATTCACAACCCTCTGACTAAAGAAATTCCTCCTCATCTCCTTCCTAAAGGAAAGTCCTTTCATTCTGAGGCTATGACCTTTAGGTTCACAAATATATTTTTTAAAAAGACCATTGAAATATGAGCATTTACATGCAGGGGGCTAGAACATAAGGGAAGAAAAATTGCCTTTGAATTTACTCAGTCCTAGTCAGACCACAGATGGAATGGAGCATGCAGCCTTATAACAATGAATAACGTCATTGAAGATTACGTTAGAGAAGGAAGGCATTCTGCCCATCTTTTCCATGCCAGCCCAAAGATGGATTCTGCATTAACCTTGCCACCCAGCGCATCGGCCTACAGCTATGGCTCTTTCAATTGTTCATTCGGGTAGATTTAAAACTACCTGTCTGTACTGAGCTTGTACCTTCTCCCTGTGACCACATGGCTTTTCTCCGGGTGCTCCGGTTTCCTCCCACAGTCCAAAGATGTGCAGGTTTGTAGGCTAATTGGTTTTGGTAAAATTGTAAATTCTAGTGTGTAGAATTGTGCTGGGGCAATGGCTAGTCGGTGCAGACACGGTGGGCCGAAGGGCCTAGTTCTGCGCCGTATCTCTAAAATTTAAATCTAAAGAACAGAACAGACTATTCAGAGACTGATTTCCAGATCCCCACCGACTTATTAAGTGATTTTTGTTTCAATCGTTCCTTAATCCATGCTACCAATTAACTTGTATCTACGCCTCATAATACTGACCTCAGTACTGACGGAAATAATCCGTTGATCCTGGAAAACGTTATACACTTAAATTAAATCTCACCTCATCCTCCCACGTTCCAAATATCTCCTCATACTATAATTTGACAATCCTAGACACATCCTCTTTATTCACCCTTTCACACCCTTCCCATAATTACATTGGCCTCACAGGAAACACAGCACGGGTCACTAGACTGAAGCCAAGGACATGAGGAACTGCAGATAACCATATAACATATAACCATATAACAATTACAGCACGGAAACAGGCCATCTCGGCCCTTCTAGTCCGTGCCGAACACTTACTCTCACCTAGTCCCATCTACCTGCACTCAGACCATAACCCTCCATTCCTTTCCCGTCCATATGGGAAGGAGGAGGAGGCGCTGTCCTGAACGGCTGCCTGTCCTGCAGCTGTCCGTTTTTTTCCCTTCTTTTTTTATTATTTTTAGTTCGTTAAGTGTACAGTCAGGGGGTCTAAATCTTTTTATGTGTGGGGGGTGGTGGGGGGGAAGGGGGAAACTGCTTTTCCAAGTCCTTACCTGGTCGGAGGGGTTGCCTTCCTCCGAGCAGCGTCTTCGACCTGTCCTCGCGGCCTACCAGCGGGTCCTGGAGCGACGTTTCCCTGAGGGGACCTGGCCAGAACATCGGCTTTGGCGGCGGCGCAGAACATCGGCTTTGGCGGCGGCGCAGCGCTGGAGCGCTGTCGTGGAGCGGGCGATGCCTTTCCTGGGTCGCCGCGCTGGGACTCCAGTATGCTGGGACCGCCGATGAAAATATCGTGGAGCCGCGGTTCTGCGGAGCGGCCAGCTGCGACGCTGAACGTTACATCCCGGAGCCTGGGATCTCTCACCGAGATCGCCAGTGTGCGGAGCTCCGTCTGGCGCGGTCTGTTGGCTTGGAAGCCGCGGGCTCCGGTGGGAAGGCGGCCGTTCCTGGCACCCCAAGCCGCTGGGGGATTCTCCCGACGCCGGAGCACCATCACCCGGCGAGAACATCGGGCGCCGTGGCGGCGACTGTAGAGGCCTCAATAGGCCCGACTTTGGGTGGACAAGAGGATGGGGACTGGACTTTGTGCCTTCCCCCACAGTGGGAATCACTGTGGGGGGATGTTTTTATGTTTTGGTGTTGAATTTCTTCATGAATACTATGTTGTATTTTTATTAGTGTGCTGCAAGGACATCTGAATTTCCCCTGAATAAGGGGATTAATTAATCTAATCTAATCTAATCTAATCTAATCTAATCTAATCATATACCTATCCAATTTATTTTTAAATGATAAAAACGAACCTGCCTTCATCACTTCCACTGGAAGCTCATTCCACACAGCTAGCACTCTCTGAGTAAAGAAGTTCCCCCTCATGTTGCCCCTAAACTTTTGTCCCTTAATTCTCAAATTGTGAACAAAACACAAGGTGCTCCGCTGACTGGTTGGCACGCAACAAAAGCTTTTCACTGTACCTCGGTACACGTGACAATAAACTAAACTGAAGTGAGTCTTTGGCTTTTTTGCATTAGTATTTTGGTTATTAATTTATGGAATTTTTATTCTTATATATTATCTATGAGTATTGCATTTCCTGGCCTGTTACACTGCTTCTAGTAATAATTTGATTGTTCCATTGTCGCTACATGTAACAGTTAAACTCTCTCAACTCTCTTAAAATGGTTAATAGAACATGATCTGATGGAATGAAAATAGAGCTAGAATTTCTCGAGAATGTAACAGCTTAATAATGGTCACTTTTCTTCATGGAGTTAATTGTCACGTTTGTCACACTGCTGTCCCTAAAGATCAGTGACTGCAAAATATCTGAGAAACGGAAGACTTCAATTTATGAACCATCTTTCAGGACCTTTTCAATATCACTTTTTAACAGAGTGGACAGATCTGTGCAGAAACAAAGAACTACAGATGCTGGTTGATACCAAAGACAGACACAAAGTGCTGGAGTAACTCAACGGGCCAGGCAGCATCTCTGGAGATAGATAGATAGATAGATCCTTTATTGTCATTCAGACCTTTCGGTCTGAACGAAATTATGTTGCCTGCAGTCATACACAGAATCAATAATAACAAAACATACAATAAACACAAATTAAACATCCACCACAGTGAGTTCACCAAGCACATCCTCACTGTGATGGAGGCAAAGTCTTAATCTTAGATAATGGATAGGTGATGAAAAGAAGGGTCCCGACTCGGAAAAGATTACCTCCAGAGATGCTGCCTGACCCACTGAGTTACTCCAGCACTTTGTGTCTGTCTTTGGACAGATCTGTGTGTTTGTTTGTTATTAAAAAAGTTAATTTCGAAAGCAGAAAAGTCAGGAAGCATCAGTGATTTTGTCAGTCAACAAAGTAAATGCTCATCGCTGGAAATAGCTTTGTTAATCAGTCATTTCCTGGGCTTCCACGGCATGTGTTAATTCAGCTCCCTCACGAGGTCAATAACCAGGCCACTCTCATATTAATAAACCTCACACACTGTTCAAAAGGGGCAAGTCAAACTCGTGGAAGGCCAGAGGCCAGCATAAGGAAGTTAAAGATAACTCCTCTTGCCCTGAGCTTCATGAGTACCATGAGGGCAGGCCTTATTCTCTCTTGCTAACAAGGCATGGAGTTGTGATGTCGACAAATGCTGTGTGAGAGCTTGATAAATACCCAGCAAAATAAAAGTTGCATCATTGATAAATGGATGAATTCCAGACAATAGGGTTTCTTAGAACTTTAATTCACAGGACAATTAACCTACTGCAAAAGGTAGTCTGTGCCAAACATGTTGCCAAGAAACTAGTTTAGTTAAGTTTATATTGCCACGTGTACCGAAGTACAGTAAAAGGCTTTTTTGTTGCATGCTAACCAGTCAGCAGAAAGACAATACATGATTACAATCGAGCCGTCACCGTGTACAGATACAGGGTAAAGGATGCAGAAAGGAACTGCAGATGCTGGTTTATTCTGAAGGTAGACACAAAGTGCAGGAGTAACTCAGTGGGTCAGACAGCATCTCTGGAGAAAAAGAATGGGCGATATTTCGGGTCAGGACCCTCCTTCAGACCTGAAACGTCACCCACCCTTTTTCTCCTGGGAATACTGCCTGATCCGTTGAGTTACTCCAGCACTTTGTGTTTATCTTTGGTATAAACCAGCATCTGCAGTTTTTGGTGTCTACATTTAACTGACTGCATAGTTATGGGCCTGTCCCACTCAGGCGATTTTTCAGGCGACTGTCAAGAAAAACCAGCAACTGGCGGGGGACAAGGCAAGCAGGGGGAGCCCTGTCTGAGTGAAATTCACACGGTGCAAAGCCAAAGTGATACAGACACACACTGCGATGAACAGGAAGGTTGGCGCTGTAATTAAGATGGCTAAAGCACAGTGTACGGTATGTCCTTTAAAAGAGGGGGAAGAGGGGAGGGAGAGGGGGGAGAAGGAGGGAGAAGTGGATTCAACTTTTAATAAGCCAGAGATACACGGCTGTGAAGCTCGGCAGACATCTAACATTACCGGTCGGTTATCCTTGCTTCTGAAAACGACTGCTTACGTATTTATTTCCCCAATGAGCCAATGAAATTCACCGGTCAGCACCGGCTACAACCTACGAGAACCTTCGAGGACATTTGACATCCTGGCAACTCACCAGGACCTCCTGTCGACCCACCTACGGCACGAGAAATCTCCCTACTCTTCCTGGTGGCTACATTCTAGTCGTCGCTAATTTTACAACATGTTGAAAAATTCACGGCGACCATAATGAGGCCGCGACTAGTTCCCAGAATGCGGGAACTCCTCACGGCCATGAAGGCGACTCCCCCGACGACCATGTGGCGACTGCATAGTCTCCTGCAGTCTCCTAGGTGGGACAGGCCCATTAGGTTAACACAGATATTTAAATCCCATTCACGAAAAAGGAGACTGAATAATCACTAGCTGCACAAAATCTCATAAACACGAGGCTGAAATGGGAAGATTGGTCCCAAAAAGATTATTACCTTTGCGAAGATGTTTATTTACCCAGGCTCATTTCCTCTATGGAACTTCAGAAATAGATTATTTGATTTAAAAAAAAAAGTAAAATACTGACTGGGAGGCCAATTACTGTGAAGAACCGTTTCAGTGATCAAACAGCTGAAAAATCCCACCCTTGCTACAAATTGCAAAACTTGTTATGTTCATAATTATTAAATCACCACATCTAATCTCAAGCTCCTATTACTTGCCTTCAGCACTACATTGGTCCATTCGGCATCCATCCCCATGTCGTCTTGTCTCCTTCCACCTACATCTCTCCCACCAGCTTTACAATGTATTCCTCTCCGCGCCTGACACCCTTTTATCTCCTTTGCACTTCTAGCCTTTGTCACTTACTTCAAGGACAATGGACCCCTCACCCCAAATTTTTGTATCCACCTATTACTTACCAGGCTTTGCCCCGTCACTACCTCTCTTTTTCCAGTGTTCTCCCTCCCACACTACAATCAGTAGCAATGGCCCCGATCTGAAACATTGTCTGTCTATTTCCTCCATAAGTGCTGCCTGCTGCTTACCTATTGTCACGGATGCTTAAAGTAACATCAGAGTGTATATTCTACCAAACTTAACCAGGAAGCCCTTGAAACATCAATAGATTTCTATCTATATCGGGCCCACAGTGTCCTTGGACTGAATGTGTCAGAGTTTAGTTTAGTTATACAGAGCGGAAAGAGGTCCTTTGGCCCACCGAGTTTGCACCGCCCAGCAATCCTTGGCCATTAACACTATCCTGCACACATAAGGGACAATTTTACATTCATACAAAGCCAATTAACCTACAAACCTGAACGTCTGTGGAGTGTGGGAGAAAACTGAAGATCTCTGAGAAAACCCACGCAGGTCACAGGGAGAACGTACAAACTCTGTACAGACAGCACCCGTAGTCGGGATTGAACGCCGGTCTCTGGCTCTGAAACACTAAGGCAGGAACTCTACCGCTGCGCCAACGTGTCGCCCCAAAGCTGTATCAAAGCCCAGGTTGATGTAAATATAATGAGCACAAATAATAGTTTCCTCCCTCATCCCAAAGACGTGCAGGTTTGTAGGTTATTTGTCCTGTGTAAATTGCCCCAAGTGTGAAAGTGGGATAACATAAACTAATTTGAATGGGTGATCGATGTTCGGCGTGGAATCAGTGGACTTCTTGTATTTCTAAAAGAAGTATAATTCAAGGCATGTCTCTTGTGGTAAACTGCTGTTCATTCAGTTTACTGCTTAAAGATCTTGCACCAGAGGAGGCACAGTGGATATATATTCTAATAGTCACTTCTAAGACCTGAATTTCAAACTATTTGCGAGACAATTATCTTCTTTTCAGATTTCAAGTACCTGTCATTTTATTTTTGTTTTTCACTTTCCATTTTACTGTTTCATCATGGAGGAATGAACATTGCGTCCAGTCTGACCCATCAGCATTCTTACATCGCTGGACTCAGATAATGGTTCCACGTGGCCAGTTGCTCTTGATGCACAAATTCACACCTTCCATTCACAACAAGGGGTCCAATCATTCATGTGGTCGGGCACGTTTTGAAGGGGTTGCAGTGTGTTTTGAATGGCTCCCATGCATCTCATGGATTGTTCTATTGGCCACCATGCATTGTGTGCCCACTTCGGGGAAAGACTGGGTGGAATCATAGAGCTATACAGCATGGAAACAAGCCCTTCGGCCCTACTCGGCCATGCTAACCAAGTTGCCTCATCTAAACTGCTCAGATTGTAAATTTTCCCTGGTGTGCAGGATAGTGCTAGTGTTCGGGGGTCGCTGGCCGGCGCAGACTCAGTTGGCCGAGGGGCCTGTTTCTATGCTGTATGACTCTATGACACCACCCGAGGTCAGGATCGAACTGGGGTCTCTGGTGTGGTGAGGCAGCGGCACTACCAGCTGCAGCCACTGTGCCGCCCTGAACAGCACAGCTCTTTAAGCACAATAACAACACATCATTCCCCGATCCCCCTGCTGATACCCACCTCCTGTCTGCAGGTTTTCAAGCTTGCTACATACATCTAATTGGGTGAGTCAGGCAATGTGCTCACATCATCCATGCACCTTTGGTGAGTACCAGGCTGACTGTGCACAAGTAGGATTGCACCAGCATTAAACAGATACACACCTCCAAATGCAAAAACAGTTGCCGGACACAAAGATCCTGCTCTGATTTTGACTTCCTGCAACCTCTTTCATTAATTATTGTTTCACTCACCAGGCAGCTGTAAGTCTCAGATCTTTTACACTTTGCTTGCTCCAAGATTACCACAGCCTTCCTCAAATCCCAAGGTCTCACTACTTCACAGATCAAATTAATTCCAAACTGCCTCACACTGCAGATCTGTATTCTTAGCTACAATCTCTTGCTTTTCTGTACAAAGCTGTTTTAAAAAAAAATAAAAAATCATGTAACAGTATTTCTGCCTGATTACTAGTTTATCCCTAAATCCCATCTGAATTCTGTCTGTCAATGATTAGCAGACTGGGATAAGCCTGCCGTATTGAGTATGGCAGTCTGCCAACTGTTAATTTCCACCATCAACTAACAAATTACTTTCCAAAGATTAAATGGTGACATCCGCAACAACGTTTGCTACAAGAAAGCACAACTTCAATCCATGCAGAGTTTTAAGTGCATACAGGAACCTGTAGCAGCCCAGGTTTCAGCTCATGGCTGTAAATCAGGCCTATTAACCATTCACAAAGAGCTGGTGTATCTCAGCAGGTCAGCGGTTAATTCCTCCGTAGAAAAGGAATAGGTGACGTTTCGGGTCGGGACCCTTCTTCACGCCACATAATCCTGCTCCCATTTCAGACATTCAAACACGTGACCCAGATGGTAAAGCGGCTTGCCGCCTCCCAGCGCCGGAGACCCAGGTTCGATCCTGACCTCGGGTGCTGACTGCGTGGAGTTTGCACGTTCTCCCTGTGGCGGCACAGGTTTCCTCCGGTTTCCTCCCACATCCCAAAGACGTGCGGGTTTGCAGGTTAATTGGCCCTCTGTAAATTGCCGCTTGTGTGTAGGGAGCGGATGCGAAAGTGAGATAACGTGGAACTTGTGTACGGGTGATGAATGGTCAGCATGGTGTCAGTGGGCCAAAGGGCCTGTTTTCGCACTATATCTCTAAACTAAACTAATTACATTTTAACTTGCACTATTAATGTCACTGACTCTCAATAAAGTCTGTAGTTCCCACAGAATAGCAGAGCAAAGCTGCAGGATTTTAAAGTAATGTGTTATTACCTAGACAAAGTGTTTTCTTGTCTTTCTTCACGTATCACCTTAAAGTTATTCTTTTTATCCAATCTTTGTTTCATGATCAATAAAATAATTTCTCCATGTACCACGTGGGTTTCCTCCGGGTGCTCTGGTTTCCTCCCAGTTTCCGTTTCAGGTTTCCGTATAGTTTATTGTCACGTGAACCGAGGTACAGTGAAAAGCTGTTTTGTCACGTGCAAGACAATAGATGATTACAATCGATTTATTTACAGCGTATAGATACATGATAAGGGAATAACGTTTAGTGCAAGGTAAAGTCAGCAAAGTCCAATCAAGGATAGTCCGAGGGTCACCAATGAGCTAGATAGTAGTTCAGCATTGCTCTCTAGTTGTGGTAGGATGATACAGTTGCCTGATAATAGCTGGGAAGAAACTGCCCTTGAATCTGGAGGTGTGCGTTTTCACACTTCCTTTTGCCCGATGGGAGAGGGGAGTGGCCAGGACGCGACTCGTCCTTGATTATGCTGCTGGCCTCGCCGAGGCAGCGTGAGGTATAAGTGGTCCCAAAAACGTGCGGGCTTGTAGGTTAATTGGCCTCTGTAAATTGCCCCTAGTATGTAGGGAGTAGATGAGAAAGTGGGATAACAAAGAACTGGTGTGAACGGGTGATTGAGAGTCAGTGTGGACTCGAGGGCCTGTTTCCATGCTGCAATTCAATTCAATGTACACCCCAGGCACATTGGGTCAGATGCAGTATTTTGCTGATTTCACTTTGAATGAAATGAATGCTGTTATTGCCACCAAGTTGTGCAAAAACTTTCTGGAAATTTCATGAACAAACGTCCAACCTTGAAACACCACCAGAAAATAAAAATAGCAATCAGCGAATGAAAACTAGTAGGCAGCAAGAGTTGAACTTAAGCCAGCGATTACATTGAATTCACTGATGTAGTACTATTGAAGTTGTCATCTTTCGGACAGGATATCAAATGAAATTCTTGTCTGCTTTCAGCAGATGAAATAGATCCCTTGGTAGTTTTTTAGATAAGGGAACAGACAGTGATTGTCTAAACTCTGGCCAAAATCTATCCCTCATTTCATTTGGCTGAAAGATAAAGTTGTGCATAAGTTGGTTGGTGATGTGTCCAACGGTGCTGACAGGTGGAATCAAAGAGCATCGCATGCTGGATTACAAGAGAAGACACCAAGTGCTGGAGTAGCTCAGCAGGTTAGGAGGACGTGGGCATGGATGGGTGATGCTTCGAGTCGCGACCCTTCTTCTGACTGATCGTGGGGGAGAGAGGGAGAAAGCTAGAAGAGAGGAGGGGCAGGACAAAACGTGGCAGGTGATAAGTGAACGCATGTCGGGGGTCACAGACGAGTTGATGGCCAGATGGATGGACAAAGGCCAGAGATGAACAAATAGATGTGAGACAAGTTTTGCAAATTGTGAAGCCAGAGGAAGGGATGTAGGTGGAGGGGATAAATAGGTATAAATCCAGGTAAAGGTCATGGGAGATGGGGCGGGGGAGAAAGGGGATTGGGGCAGTTAGTTAGAAATGCCTGAAATTGGTGAATTTGGGCTGTAAGCCGGCCAAGTGGAATATGAGGTGGTGCTTCTCCAGTTTGCGTGTGGCCTCACTCTGACAGTGGAGGAGGCCCAGGACAGGAAGCTCAGCTGGAGAATGGGAAGGAGAGTTTAAATGGTTCGCAACCGGGAGAGACAATAGGCTTTGGCGGACCGAGCACAAGTGCTTGGCGAAACACTTGCCAAGTGTACGCTTGGTTTCGCTGGTGCACAAGGCACTCTGTAAAATACCGTGAGGTCTTCCCTCCTTCAAAACCATTTGACAAAACATATAGTTCAAGCTTTTAGACTTTGTAGATACAGCATAGAAACGAGCCCTTCGGCCCACTGAGTCCGTGTCAACCAGCAATCACCCTACACACCAGAGGACAAGTGACAATGTTGTTGTAGAAGCCAATTCATCTACAAACCTGTGCATCTTTGGAGGGAGGAAGCTGGTGCTGCTTATTGTGCATAAATAAAAGGGTGGCACAACAGCGCAGCGGTAGAGTTGCTGCCTCACAGCGGCAGAGACCCGGGTTCAATCCCGACTACGGGTGCCTGTCTGTACGTAGTTTGTACATTCTCCCCGTGACCTGCGTGGCTTTTCTCAGAGATCTCCGGTTTCCTCACACGCTCCAAAGATGTACAGGTTTGTAGGGTGATCGGCTTGGTATAATTGTAAATTGTCCCTAATGTGTGTTGGATAGTGTAAGTGTGTGGGGATCACTGGTCGGCACGGACTCAGTGGGCCAAAGGGCCTGTTTCGGCGCTGTATCTCTAAACTAAACTAAACACCCAGGGAGAACATGCAAACTCCATATAGACAGCACCCATAGACTCTGTTCATTGAGTGGCATCGTTGGTAGATAGGGGGGGGGGGTGTCAAAAAGGCTTTTGGCACATTGGCCTTCATCAGTCAGAGCATTGAGTACAGCCAACAATGGACCATTGTGGGCTCTGCCTTTCCTGAGTCATAGATGCAGGCTCTGCTTTGTTCTGTACCTTCTCATACCTCCAGTTTCCCCCCTCCCTGACTCTCAGTCTGAAGAAGGGTCTCCACCCAATACATCACCCATTCCTTTTCTCCTGACCCGCTGAGTTACTCCAGCACTTTGTGGCTATCTTCGTTGTAAACCAGCATCTGCAGTTCCTTCGTTGGTGCATCAAGTATAGAAGTCGGGAGGCCATGTTGCAGTTGTATAAGATGTTGATGGGGGCCGCATTTAGAGTATTGTGTTTGATTTTGGCCACCATGTTATAGGAAAGATGTCAAGCTTGAAAAGGTGCAGAGAAGATGTATGGGGGGGGGTGCCAGGACTCGAGGGCCTGAGCTACAGCGAGAGGTTGAGCAGGCTAGGACTATTGCTTGGAGTTCAGGAGGAGGAGGGGTGATTTTATAGGGTTAACAAAATCATGAGAGGAATAGATCGGATAGATGCACAAAGTCTTTTGCCCAGAGTAGGGGAATCAAGGACCAGAGGATATAGGCTTAAGATGAAGGAGGTAACTTTTTCCACACAAAGGGTGGTGGGTGTATGTAACGAGCTGCCGGAGGAGGTAGTTGAGCTGGGTACTATCGCAGCATTTAAGAAACATTTGGATAGGACAGTTATAGAGGGAAATGAATCAAATGCAGGTAGGTGAGCCTAGTATAGATGGAACATGTTGGCCGGAGTGGGCCAAAGGGCCTGTTTCCAAGCTGTGTACTCTATGACGTTCTGGAGAAAAGCGTACTGAAGAAAAGCGGAGGGTTTAAACTACAAATGGTTGGAGTGATTTCTTTCCTGCTGCACGGAAGTTGATCGATCCCGGTGTGAGAATCCATTACTATCCAGACTGATCGTGACTGTGTGGGATCGGCGCTGCATCTCCAAAGTCTAAAAGAAACGGGCTGGCTGTAAACCTAGCATGAGCACACCTGGATGCCGCTTGGCACTGTTAAGTGGAGATAATCTCCCAGTTTCCCAGCTGGTAATTAAGATGGCTCCTATGTCAATGCAACCTGCCAACCACAGGCTGTAAATGCAGTTATTTGTCATTAGTGTTCAGGTTTGGAACACATTTCAGAAAATAAGAGACACAAAATGCTGGAGTAACTCAGCGGGTCAGGCCGCATTGCTGGAGAACATGGATAGGTGACGTTTCGGGTCACGACCCTTCTTGAGAAAAAAAAGATTTCCTTAATTGTCTTTATTTTAATAGAAACTTATTTCACTGTTATGACTTACGCAAACACACAGTTTTATGCCACACTGGCATAATTTATGTGAACCAAACACATATTGATGTCAAGTAATTTAAAGTGTTTAGTGTATTTTTAACAGGTCCTGTAGCTGGAGCACGTTATATACAAATGATCTTAAAAGCATCAGTTCATGTTAACACTTTATTTCGCCTATTGTGGTCAAAGTATTAATACTCGTATTTAATTATTGTCACACGTACAAGGCACTACAGCTTGTATTTATGTGCTATCGAAGTGAATCAGATTCCATTACAATCGAGGCACACACAAGTGCAACAGCAAAGAGAAGAATACCGGAGTACAGAATATAGTTTCTTCCCTTTCTCCTTCGCTGTATCTATTGTACTTGAGTTTGACGTGATTGTATTTATGGCTGGTATATCTCATCTGTGTGGATCGCAGCAAAACACAACATTTTACTGTGCCTCGGTACATGTGACAATGTAATAAACCTAAAAATAACCTTTTCCAATAGCATCATTGTGAGTAGCATGGGAACTCAAGTGGAGACTGGTAATATATTTATATTTTGAAGTTCTTAAGTTCTAAGAGCAAAATAAGGCCATTCGGTCCATCAAGTCTACTCCGCCATTCAAATGTGGCTGATCTATCTTTCCCTCTCAACCCCATTCTCCTGCCTTCTCCCATAACCCCTGACACCCATACTAATCAACGATCTGTCAATGTCCGCATTAAAAATATTCATTTACTCGGCCTCCGCAGCCATCTGTGGCAATGATTTCCACAGATTCACCACCCGCTGATTAAAGAAATTCCTTCTCATCTTTCTAAAGGTCCGTCCTTTTATTCTGAGGCTATGACCTCTGGTCCTAGACTCTCCCACTAGTGGAAACATCCTCTCCACATCCACTCTATCCAGGCCTATACAGTATGTTGTGTTATGTTTTCTTGCACTAATATACCATTTTCACGGCATCCAATTTTACAAGAGCATTTGCTCAATATTCAGCATCTACAGTTCCTAGTATCTCCTTGTGTTTGCAAGAGAATTCATTAACTTGTGATCACTTTGGTCAACACTGTTCCATGTACCCACCACCCTGTACACAATGTAGAAAAAATTGCCCATCAGGTTTCTGTTAAATCTCTCCACTCTCACAAACCTGTGTCCTCTGATTCTTGATTATTGTTGAAACAAAGAACTGCAGATGCTGGTTTACCAAAAAAAAAAGACACACAGAGTGCTGGAGTAACTCAGCGGATCAGGCCGCATGTCTGGATAACATGGGGAGGTGACGTTTCAGGTTGGGGCCTATCTTCAGTCATGACCTGAAATATCACCTATCCATGTTCTCTAGAGATACTGCCTGACCTGCTGAGCTTAGTTTAATTTAGTTCAGATATAGCGAGGAAACAGGCCCTTCACCCCACCAAGTCCCTATTGACCAGCGATCCCCGCACATTGATACCATCTTACACACACTAGGAACAATTTACACTTATATCAAGCCTATTAACCTGTATGTCCTTGGAGTGTGGGAGGAAAACCCACGCAGGTCAAGGGGAAGAAGTACAAACTCCGCACAGAGAGCGCCTGTAGTCAGGATCGAACCGGGGTCTCCGGCGCTGTAAGGCAGCGACTCTACCGCTGCGCCACCGTGCCGCTGGAGTTACTCCAGCATTGTGTGTCCCTTTATGATTATTTTTTAACTGATTTTAAATTAAGTCTTCTAATAATTCTATGAAGACCTCTAAATCATTTTATTGCTATCATTTAATAAAAAATAGGAAATATTACGGGAGGTTAAGGGTTACTATCACCAACTCATATTATTTCTAAATATGTAGAAATGATGAATTTGCAGCAGAACATGACACAATATGGTTGCTACTGCTCCCAAGAGCTTGTGAGATTTGAACAGGTCACAATCACATTAATGACTACCATGCAAACTGCATGTCAAAACTAAGCTGATCAGGATGACGGTGCCCTGTTGCACAAATCAATGACAGTTCTCGCTGCTGATCCTGTCATCACTTACATGGGCAGAGCTGCTTGGGGAGCTGTCCTGGCTTTTTCCTGCCACACCTTCTTAGACAAGGAAAAGCTCCAAGTGCATCACCTGAACCTCCCTTCCATTGACTCCATCTACACTTCACGCTGCCTCGACAAAGCCACCAGCATAAACAAGGAACAATCTCACCCCAGTCACTCCCTCTTCTCTCCTCTCCCATCAGGCAAGAGGCATAGAAGAAATGCACACCTCCAGATTCAGGAACAGTTTCTTCCCAGCTGTTATCAGGCAACTGAACCATCCTTTTACCAGCTAGAGAGTGGTCCTGGCCTCCCATCTCCATCATTGGAGACCTTTGAACAATCTTTAATGGGACTTTATCTTGCACTAGTCAAGCAAGAGCTTCCGGAAGTGGCGGCGCTGTGATACGGCTGCGGCTCGCCTGCAGTCTGTCTGTTTTTACTTTTTTGTGTTGTTTTTTTTTGTCTAGTTTAGTAAATTTTTTGGTTATTAGGTGGTGTTATGTGTGTGGGGGGGGGTGAAACAGGGCTTTCTGTCTCTCCCTTCGGGGGAATGTGACTTTTTTGTCGTATCCCCCTTCTCTTCCCCCGTCTGCGCTGAGGCCTAATGGCGGAGCTGGCGGCCTCCAACCTGCGACCGACCTCGAGGGTCCGGAGGTAGAGCCAGCCAGGACTCACCAACGCGAGGCTGGCCGTCTTCGAGCTGTGGCGAAGTCCAGGCAGCGGCACGACTCGGCGCTCCGGTGAGGGCGGACGGCGCGGGGCTGAGACACTCCCGTGCGGGCGGCACGGCTACCGGCTGGAAGGCGCTCCCGTGTGAGCGGCCTGGGTCCCGGCTGGAAGGCGCTCCCGTGGGGGCAGCCCGGTGCGGGGCTGAGACGCTGCCGTGTGGGTGGCCTGGCTACCGGCTGGAAGGCGCTCCGGTGAGGGCGGACCGGCTCCCGGCTGGAAGGCGCTCCCGTGGGGGCAGCCCGGTGCGGGGCTGAGACGCTGCCGTGTGGGCGGCCCGGTGCGGGGCGGAGACGGTGCTCCGGCGGCTGAGGCGGCGTTCTGGCGGCGGTGACCTGGATCCGGGGCTCGGCCGCGGGCCAGTGGATGACAATGTCGGGAGCTCGCAGGGCACAGGCTTGTGCCTTTTTCCGGAGCTCCCGTGGCAACAGCTGCGTCCGCTGGACTGGAGGGCGGCAGCTTCGACCACCCCCGGGCCGCGGAGCTTGAACCGCGGGACTGATACCATCGCCCGGTGGGGTATCGCCTCAGCGCAGAGGGAGAAGAGGAGGGAAGAGACAGTAACTCTAAGACTTTTGCCTCCATCACCGTGAGGAGGTGTTTGGTGAACTCACTGTGGTGGATGTTAATTTGTGTTTATTGTGTGTTGTTATTATTACATGTATGGCTGCAGGCAACAACATTTTGTTCAGACCGAAAGGTCTGAATGACAATAAAGGAAATCTAAAACCTAAAGAGTGTTTTATTGTCAATGTCCCAGCATGGAACAATAAAATTCTTACCCGCAGCAGCATAACAGATATGTAAACATATTACCCTGTAAAACCCAGAACAAATAAAAAACTATATCATATATACAAACACAAAATACATATATATAAATACATATACACACACAAACATTAATAGTGCAGAGACAAAAATAATAAATAATTCTATGTAGTTTGGAGCTTATGTGGAGGTTGTAGTGGTTAATAAACTAATGGTTGCAGGGACGAAGCTGCTCCTGAACCCAGACGTTATATATATATGTGTATATTCATATATATTATTGTTTATTACGGGTTTTACAGAGTATTATACTTACATATCTGCCGTGATGCATTGTTCTGTTTCAGGGAATATGACAAGAAAACGCCCTTGACTCCTGATTGAGTGAAATTTATTCGTAGAAGCCTACTGTTAAGCCCCTGTCCCACTTTCCCGAGCTGCTCACGAATTCTCCCGAGTTTTCCCCTTGATTTAAACTCGGAGAATGTTCGTAACGGGTCCATAGGAGTCCGTAGATATATCGTAGCGGCTCGTTATGTCAGCCGTAGCAACTCGGGGCATTAAATGTTGCACTTTTTCCCCTCCTCTTTTTACTCATGGACATTTTTTGTCATGCTGGAAAAAACGTCCCGACTTACCTGATGCCCCAAGTACCTACGGCTGACATAACGAGCCGCTACGATATATCTACGGACTCCTACGGCCTCCAATGGATCAGTTACGAACATTCTCCGAGTTTGAATCAAGGGGAAAACTCGGGAGAATTCGTGAGCAGCTCGGGAAAGTGGGACAGGGCCTTAAGTCGGGACGTTTTTTCCAACCTGATCAAAAATGTCCACGAGTAAAAAAATAGCCCCGAGTACCTACAGCTGACATAATGAGCCGCTACGATATATCCACGGACTCCTACGGACCCGTTACGACATTCTGCGAGTTTGAATCAAGGGGAGAATTTGTGAATAACTCAGGAAAGTGGGACAGGCACTTTAATTTGCACTGTTGTAGATTTGAAGAAGTTTGCAACTATTTCTCCTAATCAACCGCATGCCTTAGTATCTTAGTGAGATGATTTCATCCTTCTTTCTTGCACCATTTAAGATGAAGGTCTTCAGTATGATGATGTGGGGAATCAGCACCTCAAGCATGAAGGCAAACAGGGGGAGAAATGTGTCTTTGATTGTGGTGCTGAGGCTAGTCGCACCACCAGGCGCACACTCACAGTGCCAGCAACCAAAGAATCATTTTTTTGCCACAGTTCCCTTTGATCGCTGTGAATGATAACAATTTAGTTTAGAGATACAGCGTGGAAACAGGCCCTTCAGGCCACTGAGTCCGCGCCGACCAGCGATCCCCACACATTAACACCATCCTACACAGACTAGGGACAATTTATATATACACCAAGCCACTTAACCTACACACCTGTACGTCTTTGGAGTGTGGGAGGAAACTGAAGATCTTGGAGAAAACCCACGCACGTCACGTGGAGAACGTACAAACTCCATACAGACAGCACCCATAGTCGGGATTGAACCCGGGTCTCCGGCCCTGCGGTAGAGTTGCTGCCTTACTGCGCTTGCAGCACTGAAGACCCGGGTTCGATCCTGACCACTGATGCTGTCTGTATGGAGTTTGTACATTTGCCCTGTGACCACTTGGGTTTTCGCCGAGATCTTCGGTTTCCTCCCACACCTCAAAGACATGCAGGTTTGTCGGTAAATTGGCTTAGTATAAGTGTAAATTGTCCCAAGTGTGTGCAGGTTGGTGTTAATCTGTGGGGATCTGTAGGGCCTGTTTCCACTCTGTATCTCTAAACCGAACTAAGCCAATTGTGATATTCAAGAGAAAGCATGCAGCAGTTCCAATCAGTATCTACCGTCTATATCTAGACCCCCTATGCTGAAACAACGGAATGGTCTTTGCACTTGCAATCCAAATGGTGAAATGTCAGAATCCAACCATCTTTAGCAGAGTACTTGACTACTTTCTGCTTCTATTAGTAGCAGAAACCTTGTCACAAATAAAGGTCACATGAAGAAAAACATAAGCGGATCAGGAAGCAACTCTTGGCGGAGTGCACTTTAGTGATGATAATTGGCCTCAAAGGTTAAACAGGAACACAGTGTTCATTTTATTTTGTAGATATAGCTGGTGCTGGCTTACAGAAAATGACACAACGTGCTGGATTAGCTTGGCGGGTCAGGCAACAGCCCTGGGGAAAGTGGATAGGTGATCTTTTGGGTCAGGATGATATGGAGTCAATCTCAGTGGTTGAAGAAGTTTGCAAATATTAAAGTAAAACGCAAGGTTTCGCGATGAGTGAGATGGACAAATTGGCAAACTCATTGTGAGCAAGCACGAGGTCCGTTCAAGAGTTTGATAAACAGCAAGGAAAGAGCTGTCCTTGATTTCAAGTCTTCGTATCTTCGGCCAGAGGGGGAGCAGAGAGAATGGCGCTGGTGTGAGTGGTCCTGGATTATATTGGCTGCTTTGGCAACAAAAGGTTTTCACTGTACCTCGGTACACGTGACAATAAACTAAACTCAAACTCGATATCCCCGTAGGATACCTTTCGAATGATGATGGCTTCCCGCTCTCCCACTCATGCTTACAATGCCGGGGGGTAGGGGGGGACGGACCACATTCCAAGGATGTTCTAAGCCACGGTCTTGAAGAGGAAAGAAGAATGGAAACCATTAACTAATCACTGTGCATGGACAGGCACCAATGATTGCTTCCCCAGTGGATACATACACTAACATAATCACCCTGTCAACATGACACTTAACCATGCAAATCTACAACCACCCCAAGGATACGCGGTTTAAACTGCAGAACAGACACGCATAGAGGATCCAACTGCAGGATAATGTTATTAACCACAAAAGCGACAAACTTTCTAGCAGCCCAAGATGTACAACAGCCTTAAGATACCCCGATTTTTATTCCAGAACTTGCACTGATTTATGCTCTCACGTGCCTACTAAATATAAGCAAGATTAGCATGAAGGTAGACACAAAATGCTGGAGTAACTCATCCAGAGATGCTTCCTGTCCCACTGAGTTACTCCAGCAGTTTGTGTCCATCTTCAGTTGAAACCAGCATCTGCAGTTCCTTCCATCACAAAGATTAGCAGGTGTACACTAGAAATGTTTCACGCTTAATAACCTCCTTAGAACTAATTGCGAATGTGACTACGACCAACAATAAAGGTCTAAAGGTCTACTTCTCCATTGTTTTATATATATACTAGACCAAGTGCAGACCCGTTGGGTCTGTTTCCCCAACGGCGTTTGCGGGGGGGGGGGGCTGCGGCATCACACTCACATTAACCACCCCCCAAACACACAGGTGGGGGGAGGGGGGGGGTGAGAAGAGGGGAGGGAGGGGAGAGGAGGAGGAGGAAAAGGGACAGATTTGGGAGGGAAAGGAGAGCGGGGTAGGGGTTGAGAGAGGGGTATGGGGAGAGAGATGTGGGGGAGGGGGGGAGGGGGCGGGAGGGGAGGAGGGAGGGAGGGAGGGGGAGGGGGGGGGGGGGAGGGGGGGGGAAGAGGGGGGAGGGAGAGTGGAGGGGGAAGGGGGGAGAGAAGTGGAAGAGTGGGGAGGGAGGTGTAGGGGGAGTGGTGGAAGAGGGACAGAGGGGTGGGGGAAGGGGGTGGGGTAGAGAGTGAAGGGGGGTGGGGGAGAGAGGGATGGGTGGGAGAGGGAGAGGGGTGAGGAGAGGGAAACATAGAAACATAAGTTTCTATAAGATCCCCCCTCAATCTTCTAAATTCTAGCGAGTACAATCGAGTCTATCCAGTCTTTCTTCATATGAAAGTCCTGACATCCCAGAAATCAGTCTGGTTAACCTTCCCTGTACTCCCTCTATGGCAAGAATGTCTTTGGGCATTGGGCATTGTGACATCACATGATGGAACGAATCAAAAGGCAGAAAGGCAGATGGACGGACGGCAGGCGGCAGCCACAGACTTTTAATATATTACTAGACCAAGTGTAGACCCGTTGGGTCTGTTTTCCCAATGGCGTTTGCGGAGGGGGGGGCTGCGGCATCACACTCACATTAACCACCCCCCTAACACACAGGTGGGGGGAGGGGGGGTGAGAAGAGGGGAGGGAGGGGAGAGGAGGAGGAGGAAACGGGACAGATTTGGGAGGGAAAGGAGAGCGGGGTAGGGGGTGAGAGAGGGGGATGGGGAGAGAGATGTGGGGGAGGGGGGGATGTGGAGGGAGGGGAGGAGGGAGGGAGGGGGAGAGGGGTGGGGGAGAGAGGGGAAAGAGTGGGGAGGGAGAGTGGAGGGGGAAGGGGGGAGAGAAGTGGAAGAGTGGGGAGGGAGGGGTAGGGGGAGTGGTGGAAGAGGGACAGAGGGGCAGGGGGAAGGGGACGGGGGGAGAGGGAAGGGGGTGGGGTAGAGAGTGAAGGGGGGTGGGGGAGAGAGGGAGAGGGGTGAGGAGAGGGAAACATAGAAACATAAGATTCTATAAGATACCCCATCAATCTTCTAAATTCTAGCGAGTACAAACCGAGTCTATCCAGTCTTTCTTCATATGAAAGTCCTGACATCCCAGAAATCAGTCTGGTTAACCTTCTCTGTACTCCCTCTATGACAAGAATGTCTTTGGGCATTGGGCATTGTGACATCACACGATGGAACGTTCACCAGGGGCTGGGGCTGGGGCAAAGGCATATGTAAATGTATCCATTCTGATTGGACATCTGCGAGCATTGGGCATTGTGACATCACACGATGGAACGAATCAAAAGGCAGAAAGGCAGTCGGACGGACGGACGGCGGCAGCCACAGACTTTTATATAATAATAGATATTTATTTAGCGAATGCAAAGTCCTTTAGCCAAGCAGTTGCCTCTTGATCTGCTGTATGAAGGGTGACAAGTCCTCCTTTGAGTCTTTGTTGAGGGCATGCTTCAATGATGTGTTGCATTGTTTGCTGCTCTCCACAAGCACACCATGGGGTTGGACTGCTGCCCCATTTGTGAAGGCTGGCCAAGCAGGGGCCATGTCCAGTCCTGAATCTATTCAGCGTCGTCCACTGCTTCCTTGGGAGATTGGTGCCAGGGACCGGTAGGGTGGGGTCTGACACCAGATGTTTATTTGGGACGTCCTTGGACTCCCATTAGGTTCAAAATCTAAGGTATCCTGTAATAGTTATTTGCTGCCTGTAGCCACTAATTACACTAAATTAAAAAATCCTAAACAAAAAAACATCCTACAGTGTTTCCTATTGATTTAAGCAAGAATCGCTAACTTGGCTGACTAAAGAACGAGAATATCTAATGTTCCCCAGTGTGGCGTATATTGACTGCAGTGACTTGGCTAATTATTAGAAGCAGGCCATGTGAACAACAATTTCAAGATTCCAACAGGTCCACTTAAGTTAGTGTTGCTCAGTATAAAACTACTCTTAAACCGAAACATCGCCTATCCATTCCCTCCACACATGCCGTCTGACCAGCTGAGGTACTCCAGCACTTTGTGTTTTAGTCAAGATTCCAGCACCTGCAGCTCCTTGTGGCTCCAGCTGCTTCGTGTTGGCGGAGGCTACCTTTGGGATTACCCCCACTAATTAATTACACTTGGCAGACTTGTGTTCTGTTGGCACCAAGTCGACCAGAGCTACCTTTTCTTCAACGAATGAACAGCAATTAAAAATAAGTTAAACAGCGCATTCACTCTGGGCATCAGTCGAGCACAACAGTAAACGCGGCAACCTCCTTGTCATGTGTAGGAAGGAACCGCAGATGCTGGTTTAAACCGAAGATAGACACAAAAAGCTGGTAGCACAGCAAGTCAAACACCATCTCCGGAGAAAAGGAATAGGTGACATTTCAACTCGAGACCCTTCTTCAGACTGGTTCAGTCTCTCAACCTCCTAGTCTTGGTTGCTTTAAGACTTCTGAACACTAGATGCATGCAAAATAACTACAAATATAAAACCCCTGGCACATTACAGAAACAAATAGTGCGCTTTGGCACAATTAAGTGAAGGAAGCAATGAAAAATCTTCGCCACAATGCTGACATTACAAATGCAAGATACTTACTAATTACAGCATTGTGTACACCTTTCAGCAGTTTGAATTGCTTATTGAAGTGCTTATTGTTCAACACAATTAAAGACAGCACAGCAGAATAAACATACACTCAAGGAGTTAAAAAAAAATCATTTTATCTGCAACACACTGTCTTAAGCACATCTCCTTTATACAAAACAGTGCAAAGTTGTTGAGTGTGATTTTCATCTTCATTAAGATATCTAATTAACCCCCTTAGGACCTGGTCTCTGAATTATAATGGTTTCCTTCATTTGTGAAATTAACCTTCTTAATGTTTATTTTGGTTCATGCCTTAGGGTTACAATCATGCTACATATTAGTAATGATGATGCACTAACATGATTTCTTTCCCCCTGCTATTTTAATCAATACTTAACAGAATTTAAAATGAAAGATCAAAATTGTTTCATTTAGTTTGTTGTCATGTGTACCGAAGTACAGCAAACAGCTTTTGTTGCGTGCTAACCAGTCAGCAGAAAGACAATACATGATTACAATCAAACCATCCACAGTGTACAGACACCCGATAAATGGAATAACGTTTAGTGCAAGGTAAATTCCAGTAATGTCTGATTAAAAATAGTAAGATTAAACGAGAACTTACCAGTTTGAAGTTTGATCTGTATTTTATGAGGAGTTACGATGAGGGATTACGTGAAGAAGCCCGCCAGGACGCATGCATGTCATTCTTCAAAGCAGCGGTGTGAAATGACAGATAACTGTAATGACTAAACATAGTAAGATTAGAGAAGAGATACCAGTTAAGTATATGATCAAGGGTGGGAGCGGAGGGCACGTAATCCCTCATCGTAACTCCTCATAAAATACAGATCAAACTTCAAACTGGTAAGTTCTCGTTTAATCTTACTATTTTACTTCGGAGTCACGTGAGTGACTACGTGAAGATTTTAAAGCTCTGTGATTTCATGCCGTGAAAATGAGTCCATGCATCACGTCTGCCTTGATGACTGTAGGAGGAATTGTGTTAACATAATTTAGACATGAATTCGACATTGAAATCATAAAATTTGTTAACACAAAATTATAACCCCTTTTTATGGGTTTAAATTAATTTACAAAACTTAAAATTGTTTCTGCAAACGTTCCAGGTTTCATTACTGGTTTGTTGTAAAATAATTGGAATGTTTTTTCCCCAGACCATCCTGCTGCCTTGAGGATTTGGTCCATTGGTACATCCAACTGTATCGCTGCCGATGTAGCTGCAGCCCTGGTGGAATGAGATTTAAAAATATTAGTATCTACCCCAGCCTGTGTTAGCACCTGTTTCAGCCATCTTGAGATGGTCTGGACCGTCACTCTTTTGTGTGGTTGCTTGTGGCTGACCAAAAGTGCCTTCTCATTGCCTCTTAGGATTTTCGTTGTCTCCATGTATAACGACAGATGTCTTACTATACAGAGACGGTCATCTGTTGGGTATGACCTAAATTATATATTGAGGCCTGCTGATCCCTGTCTGTTCTGCTTTACTAACTCATAGATATGAAACGTAATATTTTCTGTTGAGGAAGTCATGTTGTCCAGTCTTAGTTTATGCAGTGACTGTATCCCTCTGTGCCGTGACCAATGCCATTAGCATGACTGTTTTTAATGTCAGTCTGTGTAGGGACAGAGCTGTTGCTGGAGACCAATTCCTGAGCATCTTCAGGACAATACTTACATCCCATATTTGGGAGTACCTGGTTCTTGGGGGATTAGTATTAAAAATTCCCCTCATAAGTTTTGTTACCAGTGGGTGAGTCCCAACAGAGTAACGCTCTGTCCCCTGCCATAGGTAAGTCGATAGGGCACTTCTGGCGCAGTTGATGGCACTGTAACTGAGCCCCTCATCATAGTGGAGGCCTGCCAGATATTCCAGAACAGACGGGATGTTCATGTCTCTGTAGGTGATGTTGTTTTTATGGCAGTACATCTCCCACTTCCTGATATAGACCAGATACTGTTTTTTGGTTGACTGTCTTTGGGCCGCCGAGATCATGTTCACTGTTCGGTCCGTCAGTCCCAGTTGTAGTAGAGGTGTTTTTAAACTCTACAAATTAATAAGTTCAAATGTTTATGGCATGGGTGGCTATCCCTTGTTACGGGATGTAGCAATAAATCTGGTCTATGAGGGATGGTGATACATGGTTCTAATACTATGTTTAATACCACTGGGAACCATGGTTGAGTAGGCCAATCGGGTACTACCAAATACCAGACGCAGAGTCTTGTTGTATTTTCCTTAATACCCGACTGATGAGGCAGAAAGGACGGAATGCGTAAATAAACAATTTCCCCCCAATGCAGCGAAAATGCTTATGTCGCCGCTGCCCCAGGGTCTGGTTCCCATGAAACATAATTTGATAACTGGTGGTTAAGTCTGGATGCGAATAGATCGATATCTGGTGTTCCATATTTTGCTCTAATATCAGCAAATACTTTTTTATTCAACATCCATTCAGTATTTTCATTAAATTTGCGTGACCTGGTGTCTGCCACTAAATTTGGTCTTCCTGGTAAGTAAGTGGCTGATATCCAAATATCTCTCTGGATACACCATTGCCAAATTGTATTAGCCAGATTGTCACATGATGTCGATTTGTTTCCACCCATGTGGTTAATGTATGCTACCACAGTGGTATTGTCTATCTGTAGTCTAACATGCTGGTGATATGACCCAGTACAATATGACTTTAGGCCATGGAATGCACCCAACATTTCCAGGTAGTCTATGCCCAGTGTGAGTAATAATGATGCCTCCTGAGCAGTCCATCTACCTCCACAGCTGGTGATGGTATTGGTGGCTCCCCACCCAAGTGCACTGGCATCAGTTTGTAGTACCATGGAAGGGTTATTGACAATGATTGGATTGGAACAAAGCCAGATCTATCCACCATTTTAGTTCCATTTTAGCATTGATTGGTAGTTTCATAGATCTGTCAAAGTGACCTGCATTAATTTTGAGTGCTTGTATTTTTGCTCTCTGTACGTTTTGGTAATGTAGAGGTCCAAATTGTGTGGCTGGAAAGGCAGCCACCATTTTGCCAATTACTTTTGCTACCAATCTGATGGATGGTTTGCGGATGTCATTGAGGTTTTTGCAAGCCTCTATTAAATCTCTAGCCTTTACCTTAGGCAGAGTCACCGACATGTGAACTGAGTCAATGGTGAACCCCAAATAGTCCATAGTAGCGGAAGGCGTTAGTTTAGATTTAACTGGGTGGATAATAAATCCCAGTTTTTCAAATAACTGTTTTGTGGCTGTTACAGTTTGTTTGGCCAATTCCAAAGTTTTGCCCACAATGAGTATGTCATCTAAATACGCCATGACCATGTGTTTACGTTTCCGTAGAAACGTTAGGGCTGGTTTCAAAATTTTTGTGAACAGCCTGGGGGCTGATGATAACCCATTTGGCAGTGCTTTATACTGCCAGTGTTGTCCCATCCAGTTGAATTTTAAGTAACATCTGTGGTCACCTCGTATAGGCACTGAATAGTAAGCATCTTTTAAATCGATGCTGGCCATGAAGTAACCTTTGGAAATTAATTGTTTAGCAGTAACAAAGGTTTCCATTTTGAAGTGAATATAATGTACAAATGTATTCAATGTTGTCAGATCTATGACGATGCGACAACCACCATCTTTTTTGTTTTTGGTAAATATATTGGACACGAATTCTAATGGTTCGTGTTGAGTTTTCTCAATTACACCTTTTACATAAAGCTGCTCCAGTTCAGCTTGCGCTTTTGATTTTTCTTTATCAGAAAGCATGAACATTCGGTTCGGTATATGTTGAACTGGAGGGCTGTACTTGTGTATAAACTCTATTGTATATCCCTGGATACTGCTTAAGATGTAAGTATCAGTTGTTAACATGCTCCATGCATTCAGAAAAGAGTGTAATCTCCCCCCAACCTCCATGCTCCCTGTATTTTGTAGGGAACCAGACCCACCTACCTCCATAGTTACCAGTGGCAGATTTACTTCTTTTTTGTAGGTTCTTCGCTGCTGTTGTTGCGTGGTGTCTGGATTTTCGGTTTGGTTGGCGTTGGAGGTCCCCGCAACTTCCAAGAAGGCCAGCCTGGGCCATGGCCTAAAAAGACTCATGTTTTGAGTACCGGGCCTTCGAGCTTTCATCAGTTCTGCTGGTGGGTGCGTAGGGGTGCTGTCTTTGGCTGTAGTGGGTTTTTGTTGGAGTCCCTTTATTAGTCCCAGGGTTTTTGCTTCCTCATCGAGCTCCTTGACCCCTTGCACACTTGTCTTTCCTTCTGCGGACCCCTCTTCCAGGTCAGCCCAGAACTGACCTGCAGTGCTCCCCTCTGATGAGGTAGAAGCACTGTGCAGCCCTTCAAGAGGTACTGCTGTGGGTTAATCATAGGGCCCACAGTGACCCGACCCGACTCCATCTCGACAGTCTGTCACGTTGGAGCAAATGCTCCACACACCGCTCCATCCAGCTCCAGCGCTCTCGGTCGCTGGCTGCCCGCGGTTGTTCAAAGTCGGACTCCTCTGAGTCCACGACCTTGTTTGTTTTGTGTCTAGCCTTACCGCCCGGCCGCGTGGATCTGGCCGGTGCGGAGGCGACATTGGGCACAGCTGATCCCACTATCGGTGATCCGAGTGCCGCTGGCTGCTGCTGGCTGCCCGCTGCTCCGCGGTCCTCCCTCACCAGCTTTGTCACAGCCCGTTGGTTTCTCCACCTGTAATCAGCATGGGAAAACACAAAAAGACCGCAGCTCTTACCTGCAGGTCCTGGTTTAAATTGTCGCTACGGGGGAACGTCGTTCCACCCCGCCTCCTCCGTTTTCGACTTGTCAAAAGTCGACGGCCCCATTCTGAATAGTCTCCCGCCCGGCCGTGGTGTTCTGGCCGGCGCGGGACAAAAAGTCGGCACAGCTGATCCCTTACGGGGCTTGTGCCTTCAGCTGCTGCTGGCTCCCGCAACTTCGCGGTCCTCCCCAACCAGCTTTACTCGCAGCACTTGTGGACACTATTTTGTCCAGCTTCCCCCCCTGTTTAAAAACAGCGCGGGGACAAAAACTACCGCAGAGTAAATCACTTACCTGCAGGTCGTGGTTTCAAACTTACCGCTGCGGGGGAACATTCCACCCCGCCTGTCGTTTCGCAAGCGTGAAAGCTATATGACACGCATGCGTCCTGGCAGGCTTCTTCACGTAGTCACTCACGTGACTCCGAAGTAAAATAGTCTGACGGTCTCCAATGAGGTAGATTGTAGCTCAGGACTACTGTAGACTTGTTTAGTTTAGTCTAGAGATACAGCGCTGTAACATGCCCTTCAGCCCACAACGACCAGCGATCCCCCTACACTAACACTATCCTACACACAAGGGGCAATTTACAATTTTACCAAGCCAATTAGCCTACAAACCTGTACGTCTTTGGAATGTGGGACTCTACCTCTGCGTATTGGTAGGTGGTTCAGTTATGGATCAGTTTTGTCAATCATTATAAGGAAGGAATTACATTTGATCACGTTTGTTACTAATGTTGCTCAATAAAATCTTAACCACTCTACATTTAACTCAGTGAGGAAGTCAAATAGCTAAACCGTTTCTCAAAGCCCGAGCTAGCGAAGCATATATATTTCCTTTGATTATGAATGGTAGCACACTCTAATTAATCCCATGGCTTTCTTCAAACCCTGCTACCACAACCAAAATTCTCACAGTACATAACGTTTATCACAATGTGTAGGAAGAAACTGGAAATGCTAGTTTACACCAAAGATAGACACAAAATGCTGGAGTAACTCAGTGGGGCAGGCAGCATCTCTGGAGAGAAGGGTGATATTTTGGATCGAGACCTTTCTTCAGACTGAGAATTTATCACAATGTTATGCTTCAACTTAGTTACATTAATAAGCGATTCTCACTTAAAACATTAATAATGTCATATTTAATATACTTAGTATGACTCAGAAATCATTCAGTTTGCAAATAATGCGTGTGCTTCAAGTTAACCTGCAAAGCAGTGCTATTTAAAAATGAGTCTACATTGCAAGGAACTGAGTCTTTATACATCTGGAATCCTGTCCCTTTGTTCACAAGTCCAAGGGCAGCATGGTGGCACAGTGGTAGTGTTGCTGCCTCACAGCGCCAGAGACCCATGTTCCATCCTGACTACGGGTGCTATCTGTACTTAGTTTGTACGTTCTCATCGTGACCTGCAAGCGTTTTCTCCGAGATCTTCGGCTTCCTCCCACACTACACAGACGTGCAGGTTTGTAGGTTAATTGGCCCTAATATGTAAGATAGTGTTGGTGTGCTGGGATCACTGGTTGGTGTGGACAGGGTTGGCCGAAGGGCCTGTTTCAGCGCTGAATCTCTGACTAAACAAAAAAAAATTCTAATTGTTCACACTGGAGATGTTACCTTGGAGATGTTAGTCTGTCATCGTGACCTCTTGCATCATCAGAGACGCCAACTATTCCCAAATTGTTATTAAAGTAGTGACTTTGATGGTTAGTCACTGATGGGGATTTCGTTTAACAAGGTAATTTGAAACCTAGAATGCATTCCATCTGTTTTCCATTTACTGGGCAGCAAAGAACATTTTCTTTGGTTCTACACTTACATTCCAGATTCCAGTTACAAGAGAGGCAGAGAAAATATATTTAGCTCTCAGAAATCCATCTGTTGTTCACAGAGATTTTTACATTCATAAAATAAATTGGTTCCAATGGGTTTAGTCTTGAATGATGCAGTACAATTGTGTTTTTGATTTTTTGTTTTTTGGACTGAATTCTGTTTTTAATTTGTGTTTCTGTGATGTCTTTATTATTTATTTTATTCTGATTATATGTTTTTTATTCCTGTTAATCTTTGTAAGGTGTCCTTGAGATGTCTGAAAGGCGCCCAAAAATAAAATGTATTATTATTATTATTATTACAATCTCTATCCTTTTATTGCCACAGTAGTTTAGTTTAGTTTAATTTAGAGATACAGAGCAGAAACAGGCCCTTCAGCCCATCGAGTCAGTGCTGACCAGCGATCACCGGACATTAACACTACCCTACACACATTAGGGAAATTTGCATTTATACAAAGCCAATTAGCCTCCAAACCTGCACATCTTTGGAGTGTAGGAGAAAACGGAAGATCTCGGAGAAAACGCACGTGGTCACAGGAAGAACGTACGATCTCCGTACTGACAATAACCATGGTCGGGATCTAACCCGGCTCTCTGGCGCTGCGCCACCGTGCTGATGCCAATTAACCTACAAACCTGTACGTGTTTGGAGTGTGGTAGGAAACTGGAGCAGCCAAAGAAAACCCACGCGGTCACAGGGAGAACGTACAAACTCCGTACAGACAGAACTATAGTCAGGATCAAAAGTCTACCGCTGTGCCACCCCATAACATAGAGTACATAACACGTCACCAAGTGGTAACTGATAGCGGATGAAGTAAGCTGGGGAATGTATCTGGAAAGGGGATTCAGGAAGAGGAATAAGTAATTAAGCATCCAGAACATGTCCCGTTACTGAATTTATCCTCTTTGTTCCAAATTCTTTAAAAAATCTTTTCCAAAGCATAGAACCATTAAGCAAGGATCTACGTTTTTTTGGAAGGAACATAATCCACATTTTCCACAGTGTTGAAAAAACTTCACGAGTTACCGCGTTTCCCGAGGACCTGCCGTTAGCATTACGAGCCGCTATGAGACATCCACGAGCTCCGACGTAGCCGCTACGTACATTCTACCTACTTACCACGAGTTAGATTTTTTTTTTAACTCGGGAGAGTTCTTGGGTAAACTCGCATCGTGGGACAGGGGCTTAACACTATGCTACTCACACTAGGGACAATTTACCATGTTTTACTGAAGGCAATTAACCCAAAACCTGTATGTCTTTGGAGTGTGGGAGGAAAGTGGAGCACCTGGGGAAAACCCACGTAGTCACAGGGAGAACGTACAAACTTCGTATAGACCGCATCCGTGGTCAGGATTGAACCTGGGTCGCTGGTGCTGTAAGGCAGTAACTCTACCGCTGCGCCACTGTTTCATGGTATAAGGCTTCTGATGTCTTATCTGGTTTAACACAAGCAACACAGGCACAGAAATTATTCACAAGCAATTCTCTCTCGCATTCCAGAGCATCGCATTGGTGGTCTCACAATCAGCAATGAAGAGAACTGATGGGTCAAAGTCACAAAATGCAAACAAATTGTAACAGTAACAACTTAACAAGTAAGGTGCCTGTTCATTAGATGCAAAGAGATTAAATAAAACCAAGATCAAATGTGGATCTCCATGGAGAAATTAAAATAATTAATCAATTGAAAGCAGTCCAAATCCCAGACCCATGGACAAAAGTTGAAGTGGGTCAAATCAAACCTTTCAAAGTAGTTTTTAACAATTACAGGTTTGTAGGTTGATTGGCTTTGGTAAAATAGTAAACTATCCCTAGTGTATAGGTTAGTGTTAGTATGTGGGGTGATCGCTGGTGGGCACGGACTCTGTGGGCCGAAGGGCCTGCTTCCTCACTGTACCTATGACGTCTAGAGTCTCAAGTCTAAAGTTAGGTCGTGTTTGAATGCGTGGCACATTTGGAGGTAATCTGGATATGCGTTTAGGCTGCTGGGAAATCTAATTGGATTCATCCGAGCATTTTGAAAAATCTTCGGCACAAACATCTTAGTATCACCAGATGCTTCCAATTAAAGATGGTGCCAAATTGAATAAAACTCAACCCAACGCTGCCATGTCACAGACTGAATAATATGATACGGTGCTTGGTCAGACAAGATAAACATTCCAAGAACAATGAAAAGCTACCGATATTGAAAATCTGTCGTCCGCATCGTGATTTATACAGTAACAAAGGAAAATAAAAATATTTTATACAATTGGTGACCTGCTAAAAGTCAAACTAATTAAAATATAACAACTACAGTTTAGGACAAGTTCCGCGCTAGTTGAATTCCACTGTGAGTTAAGATTTAATAATATAATCGATTCACTTCATTGGCATGTTAGCGAGTGTGTTATGAAAAAGCTCTTTGTCGGCTTGGAGGTTAAATGGAAATTGTAAAGAAAAGCCTTCAAAGCAGAAAATTGAAAAAGTGTCAAAAAATAAAGGCTGGAACGTCGAGGAGAATTATGCTTGGAATCGAACTTGGAGTAAAACCTGGAGGAATGTTGAACAAAGTATGTTCATTGCACAAAGGTATCAGACTAGATAGAGCAAAGTACAAAGAGAAGGTGGTGCATTGTGGTTTAGTTAGGATGATCAGAAAAAACACATAAAAGTCACTTAATAATTCATAATAATAAAGTCACAATAATAATTCATGGCAAACATCCCCACAGTTAAGTTCATGCTGAGGACCATGACCGAAGCCTCCTCGTAGCGATCCCCGGACACGACGACACGATGCACTCTGTGACGCTTCGGGCGGCCAATTCTGTCAACATGCTGGACGACAACAAAAGCCAACAGCGAGCTCTACGTCATCTGACACACGAGCGAACTATGAATGGGGAACAAGCTTCTTGCAATGGTTGACAAAGTCTGAAAGGCAGCACGGAGGCACAGCGGCAGAGTTGCTGCCTTACAGCACCAGAGATCCGGGTTCGATCCTGACTACGGGTGCTATCCGTACGGAGTTTGTACATTCTTTCTGTGACCGCGTGGGTTTTCCCCGAGTGCTCCAGATTCCTCCCACACTACAAAGAGGTGCAGGTTCATAGGTTCATTGACGTTTCTTCCCATCAGGCAACTGAACCATCCTAACACCAACTAGAGAGCAGTTCTGAACTACTATCTATCTCATTGGAGACCCTCGGACTATCTTTAATCAGACTTTACTGAATTTTATCTTGCACTAAACATTATTCCCTTTACCCTGAAGAATAGTATGAAGAAGGGTCCCGATCTTAAACGTCACCCATCATTTTTCTCCAGAGATGATGCCTGACCCACTGAGTTACTCCAGCATTCCCTTCCACAAAACAACTAAATGAAGACTAAAGGGTCCCACCCCGAAACATTCTCTCTCCAGAGATGCTGCCTGTCCCACTGAGTTACTCCAGCATTTTGTGTCTATCTTCGGTGCAAACTAGCATCTGCAGTTCCTTCCCACAAAAATGAAGACTGCACTGTCTCTGAGGAAATGACGAACACAATCAGTTCCACCTTCTACCCGGTGGGCTTGTTTAGTTTAGAGATACAGCGCGGAAACAGGGCCTTCGACCCACCGAGTCTGCACCGACCAGTGATCCCTGCATATTAACACTATCCTTCACACACTAGGGACAATTTACATTTCATACAAAACCAACTGACCTACAAACCTGTACGTCTTTGGAGTGTGGGAGGAAACCAAAGATCTTGGGAGAAAATCCACGTGGTCATGGGGAGAACGTACAAACTCCGTACAGATAGTACCCGTAGTCGGGATCAAACCCGGGTCTCTGGTGCAGCAAGCGCTGTAAGGCAGCAACTCTACCTCTGCGCCACCATGCCTTCTGTGTAGTCTCACCTTTGACAATTTGAAATCAGACTGCTGAGATACATACTCATTGGGCACCTCAATGGTGACCCCTCTACTGTAAGGATGGTGTTAGTCAACCTGAGCTTGTGAGTATGGGTCTTAAACAGTCTATAGGAAGACATGTGCTGTAGACATGGTCAACTTTTTGACCATAAAAAATAATTAAAGATAGAAAGTGCAAGAGTAACTCAACGGATCAGACAGCATCCCTGGAGCAGGTGGATAGGGGATGTTTCAGGTCAGGACCATTTCAGTGTGAAGAAGGGACCTGCCCCAAAACGCCACCTATCCATGTTTAAGAAGGAACTGCATATGCTGGAAAATCAAAGGAAGACAAAAATGCTGGAGAAACTCAGCGGGTGAGGCAGCATCTATGGAACGAAGGAAACAGGCAACGTTTCGGACCGAAACACTTCTTCAGACTGATGTGAGGGCTGCTCTCCTTATCAATAGATGAAAGAATAAACACATGTTTGAAAATTTCGGTGTGGGCGAGTTGGGCCAAAGGGCCTGTTTCCACACTGTATTACTCTATGACTCTATGACGTTGCTTGCAACAATTCAGGAGTCACTCTTTTGAGCCGGACCTGCATAACAGGATGTGAGGAGATTAAACAAAGTGCTGGAGTAACTCAAAACTGAAACAGGCAGGGAGAAATGGAATTTCTTCAGAGATGCTGCCTGACCCGCTGAGTTACTCCAGCTTTTTCTGTCTATCTTCGGTTTAAACCAGCATCTGCAGTTCCTTCCTATCAAGAAACAGGCCCATCAGCCGAATGTGCCCATTCTGACAAAGCCGCCCCATCTAAATTGTTCCCATTTACCTGCGTTTGGCCCTCTATCCCTTTAACTTTTCTTATCCATGTACCTGTCCAAGTGGCTAATAAACACAGTGTAGCTTTAAAATACTTGAGGACTTCCTCTTTCAATCTCCTTGGAGTAAAGTATTTGAGAGCAGCCACACACGCAGTCGACACAGTTTGGCTACCTGACAATTTAATCCAGGAAACTCTGCCACATTGGTGGTGAAATCAGCAGCTGCCAAAAACACACAATCAGCTCTCACTGTCAGAAGCTGGAGGGATTCTCCAGTGCTCCACTCACTGTGGGGAAAATTCACGAGCATTTTAAAATGTCACTGCTGAAATGAGTTCATAACTGGAGTGATGCTGAGAGAGAAGCATTGAGACAACAAGATGTGTCTCAGTAGCTTAGGTAAGGGTGTCAAATTCTTCTGCGGTGACATTTCAAAATCCACTTGTCATTCTCCATTCTGCAAGCACTGCCCCGCACTACTGCATTTCACACTGAACTTGAACTTGAAGCACGGGGTGTAGTTATTTGCTCGTCGCGATTTATAGACTGCATTTCCCCTGATAATTGGTCACCTTGGGAGGCACGGTGGCCTAGTGGCTGAGCTACTGCCTTACAGCGCTAGAGACCCAGGTTCGATCCTGACTACGGGTGTTCTCTGTACGGAGTTCGCACGTTCTCACCCTGACCTGCGTGGGTTTTATCCGAGATCTTCAGTTTTCCCCCACACTCCAGAGACGTACAGGTTTGTAGGTTAATTGGCTTGGTATAAGTGTAAATTGTCCCTAGTGTGTGTAGGACAGTGCTAGGGCGCGGGGATCATTGGTCGGTGCGGACTCGGTTGGCCGAATTGCCTGTTTCCGCAGCGTATCTCTAAACTAAACTAAATTAAAATAAAGGATCATCGCTCAAGCTGACCTCAGTGAGATCTCTACACTTCTTGGGGCTTGCACATTGACATGCCTGGATTGTGTTGCCCGTGAAGTACAAGGTCATGGTGACGCTTGGCTTCTTCAGCATCCGTCTAGATTGCTGTCGCTGATCTGTGCCCTGGACAGTTGCCGAGGCTGATCAAGAAGCAGTAAGGTACACGGCGGTACTACCGGGGCTGAAATCTGGAGATGACAGCTCCCCGACACCTCCTCATTCGAGTCAAGAATGTATTGTCATGCTTACTTGCATTCTTATTTATAGCAGCATAACAGCTTTGCAAACCTGTGCTTAAGATCACGAGAGGCATAGATAGGGTAAACGTACAGAGCCTTTTACCATGAGTTGTGGAATCAAGAACCAGGATTAAGGTGGGGGGGGGGGGGGGGGGGAGATTTAATAGGAATCTGAGGGGTAACATTTTTCTTTACACAAAGGGGAGTGGTTATATGGAATGAGCAGCCAAAGGAGGTAGTTGAGGCAAGTACTATCACAATTTGTACATGCACATGGATAGGATAGGTATAGAGAGCTTTGGACCAAATGCAGGCAGGTGGGACTAGTGTAGATGGGGCATGTTGGTCGGTATGGCTAGGTTGGGCTGGAAGGCCAGTTTCCACGCGGTATGACTCTAAACACAGGACTCAATAGATAATAGAATAAACAAATCCCAAAAAAAGGAAGTTCAATAAATTTAAAAAACTCAATATAGTGCAAAAATCAAATAAAACCCAATCCTTAGTGCAACCAAGTCCACCCTCTTGACCATGATCCCACCAACAAATATAAGCACGTACAAATCCCATCACTTCAGGCAAACCTTCACAGGGAGAACGCAAAAAAACTCCATACAGACAGCACCCATAGTCAGGATCGAACCTGGGACTCTAGCAGCAGCTCGACCACTCCGCTACCATGTCACCCACTTTCTTCATTGGAAATAGAACAATGTGAAGTTTCATTGATCAAAGGTTGTTGTGATCAGCGACTTTTCAAAACTAGTTTTTTTTAAATTTGTAACTGAGGAAATCTTGGAAGGTCAGATATTAAAGAATTGTTCCAAATTTAATAAAAGGCTTGAATTGATAAATAGTGAAAGATCATTTCCACCGGTCAGTGTAGTAGCACCAAATGAAAATTAAATTGGAATTAGTACCAATAGGCCATGTAACTTTATAGACATTACAGTGGAGAATTGAAGTGAAGTTCAATTAAAGTACATGGGGGGATTAGTTTAGTTTAGTGATATACGGTGTGGAAACACGCCCTTTGACCCACTGAGCCTGCGCTGGCCAGCAATCCTGCCCACTAGCACTATCACACTCGGGACAATTTACAAATTTTCTAAAGCCAATTAGCCTACAAACCTGTACGTCTTGGAGGTGTGAGAGGAAATCGGAGCACTCGCAGAAAACCCACGTGGTCATGGGGAAAACGTGTAAATCTCTAACTAGGAATAAACCATTCTAATGTCAGGTAAACTCAGTACAAACTGCACCCATAGTCAGGATCGAACCTGGGGCTCTGGCGGTGTAAGGCAGCACCTCTACCGCTGCGCCACCGTGCCGATCCATAAAATTGCCACTTGAGGATAATCCAAGAGCACTGAAAGGGAAGAGGAAACTGGGAGTGGAGTAATCAGCTCCAATATGAATGTAACACTGACACTGACATTAGAATGGGGGGTGGTTACGGACATCAGTCTGAAGAAGGGTCTCGACCCGAAACGTCGCCTATTCCTTCTCTCCATAGATGCTGTCTCACCCGCTGAGTTTCTCCTGCATTTTTTGTCTACCTTTGATTGTTCCAGCATCTGCAGTTCTTTCTTAAACCTGACATTAGAATGGTTTATTCCTAGTTAGAGATTTCCATGACTGTCAGTGCTTTTATTCTTGGAAATATGAAGAAAAATGCTGGAAATATTCAGCAGCTCAGAGACATTTCTTGGCTTCTCTCTCCACAATTGCTGCCTGTCTTGGTAATATTTCAGAATTAAAGTGTTCTTCTTTGAGCCAGTGTTTTCAAAGGTTTATATACTTTACAGTTTATTTCATGCATCGGCCTTCCTTCCTTCAATATTCCAACCTGCTTTGGTTGGTCTTGGGCCCTACTTCCACTCTTCTTCAGTCAAGTAACACATGCAGCGGGGTTTCTCTTCCCAAAGTCGAATGATTACCTCCTTAAGAGGATCTGCCTTTGATCTCGTCCTTTTGAGCCACGTCTGGTAGCAGGATATCAAATTCTCCACATAGATCATGTCTCTCTCCATCGCACAATCTCCTTTCAACTCTGTTGGCAGTCAGATACTGGCACAGACCGAACATAAGAACATACTGAGAACGAGGCATACAATCAGTCATAATAAGACAGAGAAACTAGCCAGACTCCGATTAGTTTCACTTTCCTCCTGATTAACTATTACTGATTGAATGCCTCGTTGTCACCTTCCCCTCAGCTGACAATTAACCATTCTACATTTCCTCATCATTATCTGCTTTGATCTGTCATTCAAAACATATCCCTTCCATATCCCTCGACCCCCTCTCCCCCGACTCTCAATCTGAAGAAGGGACTCGACCCAAAACGTCACCCATTCATAGTCTCCAGGGATGCTGCCTGTCCCGCTGAGTTACTCCAGCATTTATCTTCGGTGTAAACCAGCATCTGTAGCTCCTCTCCACACTGAAGAACATAAGGAATGGGGCTGATGTTCTGGTGTGGACTGAAGATCGAAGACTTGTTTCATGTTGAGAGACTGTGACAAGTTTGGTGTCTCAAAGATCCCCCTGTTGGACTCTCAGCTGTTCACAATTTATATTTATGATATGAATGAGCGGACTGAATGCAGCATATCCATGCCTGCTGATGATACAATGCTGGATGCCTCTCTGAGCAGGGAAGAGAGAAACAGATAGGCTAAATGAACAGCCAAGGCCATAAGCATGATGCATGAAATACATTGTGGAAACATGTGAGCTCATCCACTTAAACAGAATAAATAGAAAGCTTGAATATCGTTCTCCAGAAGGACCTAATTACTTTATATACAATTTATTTTAAGTGAACATACTGGTTGGGCAAGTAATTAGGAAGACAAAAAGTGTTGTTAGTCTTTCTTGCAAAAATATTTAAGACCAAGAGTTGAAACATCTTACTCCAATTATAAAAGGCCCTGGTGAAATTGTAAACAAACATTATATTCAATTTTGGTTTCCCTGCCGAGATACAATATAGACACAAAATGCTGGAGCGACTCAGCGGGACAGGCAGCATCTCTGAAGAGAAGGGTCTCGACCCGAAACGTCATCCATTCCTTCTCTCAAGATATGCTGCCTATCCCGCTGAGTTACTCCAGCATTTTGTGTCTATCTTCGGTTTAGACCACCATCTGCAGTTCCTCCCTACAGAGACAGAATATAGTTTAGTTTAGAGATGCAGCGTGGAAACAGGGCCTTTGGCCCACCGAGTCCGCATCGATCATCGATCACCCGTTCACACTAGTTTTATGCGATCCCACTTTTGCATGCACTCCCGACACACCAGGGGGAATTTACAGAGGCTAATTAACCCACAAACCTGCATGTCTTTAGGATGTGGGAGGAAATCAGAGTACCCAGAGAATACCCACACGGTCATGGGGACAACGTGCAAACTCCACACGGACAGCACCTGTGGCCCCTGGCGCTGTGAGGCAGTAGCTCTATCGCTGTGCCACTGTAGAATCTAGTTGCACAGGGAGAGCAGCAACGGTTCCTCAGATTGATTGTTTAGATGGGTATGAGTGATTAAGCAGAGGATGTGTTTCTCTCTTCAGCTTTGGAGAATGTGAGATGGCCTAATTGAAACAAACAACGTCCTTGGCTTCTGGGATTCAACAGGGTGGAAGCAAAGATGTTTCCTCTGACTGGGGCGTCTGGGACTTAGGCTACACTCTCAAAATAAAGGGTCAACCATTCAACACCCCCAGGAAGAAACTTCATCACAAAGAGGTGGTAAATTGTTGGCATTCTCAACCCATGACGGGTGTGAAGAGGCATCTTTTCAAGATGGAGACCGAGAGATTTTTGGGTATTAAGAAAAACAAGGTTAGTTCAGCTGAATAAACGATCAACCATGATCTTTTACTGAATGGCAGAGCCAAAGGGCCTTCTGTTCCAACTTCATATGCTCTTATTTATGTACACTGGAAACGCCAATGATCTCGGTGGCATCTTCAGGGTGACAAGGTGGTAGAGGTGCAGCCTTATAGTGCCAGAGACTCGGGTTCGATCCTGACTATGGCTGCTGTCTGTATGGAGTTTGTACATTCTCCCTGTGACAGCGTGGGTTTCCTCCGGGTGCTCCGGATTCCTCCCACATTCTAAAGACGTTGTACTGTAATTGGCTTCAGTAAAAATTGTAAATTGTACGTAGGATAGTGCGAGTGAACGGAGTGATCGCTGGTGAGTGCGGACTCAATGAGCTTGTTTCCATGCGAGATCTCTCGTCTAAAGTCTAACTCCCATTTTCTGCAAGTCCAAGTAACGGTCGACTTGGATCTTTCGGAAGTGTTTGATAAATTTCTACTTTCAGGCTTATGGAATTAACGTCAAATTAATGAGATGGGTTTTAAAGCTGGCATGGCAAGAGAGAACAGGTGGTGATGATGGATGGGAAAGGCTCTGGATGGGGAATAGCGATGCTCGCACTTCCGCAAGAGCTGATCTGGGTCGCTTGCCATTTGAACCGCTCGCAAATGATCTGCATAAGGGATGCGTTGTAATGATGATGGCGAAGGGAGGTGATTGAATGGGTTGCAGAGCAGTTGTGACAGGACTGAAATGATCTTTTTTTTGACAACTGACTGGGTGTGACTGGAGTCGGAAATATCTCCTGGTCACTGCAGACGATGGACCGAGTGTGTTATGTTTGAAGTTGTGCAGGATCTCGGCTCAATTAGCCAAATATTCTTCCGACACCCATTATCCTTTTGTCTTCATGACCGCATAAGGACCGGATAAACCCCGACCAAGGAGAAACCGTGGTTGTAAATCCATGAGGCGACGAATTTTAACTCAAGTCTTCCACCTGAGCGTGCAGTATTGTGAATTATGTCCATTTAATAAGTATCATTTTATTAATGTGTTGGCAGTGCTGGGGAATAAAGTCTGTACATTTCCCCTCGGCATTCAGCTAATACACTAATATTTTCTTGCTTATGTACAAATCAAATAATAGAAAATCCTCTCTGCGGTAATTAAATAATGGACTCGTGTTCCAAAGGCAAAGTAACACTCTACAGATTGACTGCTCTCCTTTCATTTTCAGTATAATCTATCTCCATTATTGCCTCAGAGTCCAAATACTCACTTAAGCCCGGTGTCGGTAATGGACAATCATTAAACTAGCAAATTGTTGTAAAAATCCCATCTGGTTCACTATTCTCCTTCAAGGGAGGAAATCTATCAACCTGGCCCCGCTGGCCTCTCTGCTGGCTCCTGACTCCCCATGTGGTCGAATTTTGAACTCCCTTCAGAAATGTTCCTGCAGTCCCTCGGGTCAAGTCAGTGGTTAGTGGGGACGAACAATATTGGCATTGTTTTATTGTTGTCATATGCAGCGAGATTCAGTGGAGAAACTTTGCGTGTTATCCAGGCGCATCACACCAAACGTGAGTACAACAGGTAGCGCAACAGAGAATAGGAACAGAGCGCAGAGTAGAGTGGAGACACAGAATGCTGGAGTCACTCAGCGGGACAGGCAGTATCTCTGGAGAGAAGGAGAATAGATAGTGTTACAGCTACAGAGAAAGTACTGGTAAAATTAAGCACGAGGTTCTGCTATGTGTTAGATGGACAGATTGGCAAACTCATCGCTAGCAAGCCACAGGTCCATTCAAGAGTCTGATATCAGCAAGGAAGAAGCTGTCCTTGCTTTCAAGTCTTCTTATCTTCTGCCAGAGGGAAGAAGAGTGAATGACAGTGGTGTGAGTGGTCCTTGATTATATTAGCTGCTTTTGCAAGCCACCATGGTTTCAGTTTAGTTTCAATTTAGGGATATATTGTCGAAATAAGCCGTTCAGTGGAGCTGCTTCCTCACAGCTCCAGAGACCCGTGTTCAATATTCAATCCTGACTTTGGGTGCTGTCTACGTGGAGATTGCAAGTTCTCCCTGTGACTGGATGAGTTTTCCTCCAGGTGCTCCAGTTTCCTCCCACATCCCAAAGACTTTAGAGGCACAGCGTGAAAACAGGCCGCTCGGCCCACCGAGTCCGCGCCGACCAGCAGACACTCATACACTAGTTCCATGCAACACACTGGAGACAATTTACAGAAGCCAATTAACCTTCAAAGCTGCACGACTTTGGAATGTGCGAGGAAACTGGAGCACCCGAAGAAAACCCACACGGTCACAGGGAGAAACATAGAAAATAGGTGCAGGAGTAGGCCATTCAGCCCTTCGACCCTGCACCGCCATTCAATATGATCATGGCTGATCATCCAACTCAGTATCCTACTTCCTTCGAAGGCACAAATTCCATACAGACAGCACACGAGGTCAGGATCAAACCTGGGTCTCTGACGCTGTACGGAGCACCACTGTGCATTGATGGACTAGGCTATGTTTGCAACACTCTGATTTTTTTTGCCACCTTAAGCAGCAAAATTGTCATCCATCAAGATATGATGGATCTGGACAGGATGCTTTCCACCATGCTTCTATAGAAGGTACACAAAAATGCTGGAGAAACTCAGCGGGTGCAGCAGCATCTATGGAGCGAAGGAAATAGGCTTAAGAAGGAACTGCAGATGCTGGAAAATCGTACCTTTTGTGTACCTTCGATTTTCCAGCATCCGGAGTTCCTTCTTAAATGCTTATATTGAATACGTTTAGAGTCATTGCAGAAATGCTACATTTCCTTCGCCTCTTGAGGATGTGCAATCGCTGGTGTACTTTCTTCGCCATCGTGTCAATGTGGCTGGACCAGGCCAAACTGTTGGTGATATTTATATTCACATCAAACATCTTGAAGCTCACAACCATCACGTGGCTTGCTAGCAGACTGGAATGTGTATCCCACTGCACTAATGAGGATGGCTCCCAGAAGGGTCTTGACCCAAAACGTTATCCATTCCATCTCTCCAGAGATGCTGCCTGTCCCGCTGAGATTCTCCAGCATTCTGTGTCTATCTTTGGTGTCATCCGGCGTCTGCAGTTCCTTTGTTTAAGAAAGAACTGCAGATGCTGGTAAATCGAAGGTAGACACAAAATGCTGGAGTAACTCAGCGGGTGAGGCAGCGTCTATGGAGAGAAGGAATTGGTGACGTTGTCTCTCCATAGATGCTGCCTCACCCGCTGAGGTACTCCAGCATTTTGTGTCCATCTGCAGTTCCTTCCTACACATGTGTATTCCACCTCACTTCTGCAGTCGATGACTGGATCCCTGGCTCTGCTGACATTGAGGGAGAGATTGTGGTCTTGACATTAATGCTGGTCTTGCGACCAATGCCTGCCACACTGACAAAGGAAAAGAAAATAAGAACTAGCATCAGATCGGTGGCGTTTAAGAGGCTTTTGGGTAGGCATGTAGATATGGTGGGATGGAGAGATATGGGTCACTTGCAGGCAGAGTGGAGTGAATATCACCAGCAACTTGTCCTGGACCACCTGTATCAGAGCAAAGGCCAAGAGAGCACACCAACGCCTTTACTTCCTTAGACGGCTCAGGAAAGTCGGCATGTCCCCAACAACTCTCACCAACTTCTACAGATGCGCCGTGGAAAGCATTTTGTCAGGATGCACCGCAGCACGGTTTGGGAACGGCTCCGTCCAAGACCGCAGAAAATTGTAGAGTAGTGTGGACGCAGCCCAGATCATCACACAAACAAATCTCCCTTCCATCGACTCCATCTACACTTCACGTTGCCTCTGCGAGGACACCAGCATAATCATGGACCAGTATCACCCTGGTCACTCCCTCTCCCCCCCCTCTCCCATCGGGCAAAAGGTACAGAAGTGTGAAAACACACACCTCCAGATTCATGGACAGTTTCTTCCCAGCTGTTATCAGGCAACTGAACCGTCCTAATCACCAACTAGAGAGCAGTCCTGAACTACTATACCTCATTGGAGACCCTCGGACTATCTTTAATCAGACTTTACTGGATTTTATCTTGCACTAAATGTTATTCCCTTCACACTGAAGAAGGGTATGAAGATGGGTCCTGAAAGGTCCCCCATTCTTTTTCTCCAGAGATGCTGCCTAACCCACTGAGTTACTCCAGCACTTTGTGTCTATCCTCGGTATAAACCAGCATCTGCAGTTCCTTTCTGCACCCTTTGCCCTGTACCTGTACACTGTGGACGGCTCGATTGTAATCCTGTATTGTCTTTCCGCTGACTGGTTAGCACGCAACAAAAAGCTTTTCACTGTACTTCGGTACACGTGACAATGAACTCAACTAGTTTTCTTGGCAACGTGTTTGGCGCAGACATGGTGTGGCGAGGAGCATTGTTCCTGTTGCATCACTGCTTTACGTTCTCTGTTCTTTCTGTGTATTATATCAATGTCAACAAGGACAATCATTTAGGTGCCCAAATTATTTCTAATTAAAACTCTCCACAGAGCAGAGATAGTTAATGACTCTGCAGCACACGCTATTGTAGGATATAAGAGAGACAAACAATCACAGATCCCACATCGAGTCCTCCTTCAAATTACAATGAGAATAATAACGATGAGAAAAGGCCATTCAATCCATAAGACCCCATCTTGTTTCTCACAACTATTCCAGCATGCGTACAATTGTATTTTGAGTACGGCCAATATTTTAAGAAATAAACTGGGTAACAACTATTGTTTTATTTTTGATTCACAATCACTGATATTTTCATCTCTGGCCTTCGTCCAACCATTTGTCTATCCACCTATCCACCCCCACGCCTCACCTGCGCTCACAGCCAACAATTAACCATTGTGAGCTCCCCCATTCCTTGATCATCGTTGCTGGCTTTGGTTTTTACACACCTTTCATTCATTTGTTCTATGTACCTTTTCATATCTCTTGTTTCTCTCTCCCCTGTCTCTCAGTCGGATGAAGGGTCTCGACCTGAAACGTCACCCATTCCTTTTCTCCAGAGATGCCGCCTGACACGCTGAGTTACTCCAGGTTTCACCTATTACCTTCCAGGCTTTGGCCTCTCCTGTCTTTCCTCGCTTTGAGCTTTCCCCCCATCCCACTCCGTAATCAGTCTGAGGTGTCCCGGCCCAAAACATCCCCGTCACTGGCCCGCTGACTTAATGCAGCACTGCGCCTTTTCACTGCTATCATAGATTATTTGATAATCATTCTTTCCCCTTCACGTTCCAGATCTCTCCTTGCCTTTCACCTTTTTTTTAAAATTCCAAATCATTGGAAAATCAATGCTGTGGACTTCATCACCACAGTAAGTGGTGACATCAACAGAAGGTGGGCAAGACTGGTCCCATTGGTCTTCCCACAGCCCTGTGGTATATTCAACCGCACCCATTGAGTCAAGATCATTGATAAATTCTGTTGAGTTTACTGCAAAAATTGTGACAAGGGGTGAAAATTAAATATGAGCTTGTTCGGAGTGCATCCCGTTAGCCAGCAGCGTTCTGGCTATGTTCCAATATATATGTGACTCATAAAACAATGGATGCATCTTCATCTTGTCATCTGGTAGGCTATTTATTAATAGACCAACCAGGGGAAGGATAATGTGGTAACGATAAGGAACCTTTCAACTGTACCAAACATTAGGAGGTGCCTCTAACAGAAGCGTTGAGGAGAAAAGGTCAGAAAAGGAAGGATTACAATGTCTTTGGCAAAGATTTAGTGCTAAACTTTAAGAGACATCCACAATTTTGCTTGTTTGATTGAATGAAAGATACAGCCTGGAAACAGGCCCTTTGGCCCGCCGAGTCCATGCCGACCATCGATCACCCGTTCACATTCGTTCCATGCTATCCCACTTTATCATCCACTCCCTACACACAAGGGGCAATCTACAGAGGGTCAATTGACCAAAAAACCTGCACGTCTTTAGGATGTGGGAGGAAACCGGAGCACCAGGAGGGAACCCACGCGGTCACAGGGAGAACGTACAAACCCCGTACAGACTGCAGCCGTAGTCTGGATCGAACCCGGGTCTATGGCGCTGTGAGGCAGCAACTCTACCACTGTGCCACCGTGCTGCCTAAAACTATGGAGTTGCAAGACTGAACGTTACTGGCAGACAAAAGACACGAGACACTCAACTAACACTTTTACACAGAACACTGCTGAAAAACAGGCTTCCTTATCAGTTACTCCAGCACTGTGTGTGTCACGATATGGCCAGTGTGGGGAGCATTAAATGGACTTGCTCTGACTTCAAAGCAGATGAACTTGCTCTCTTCAAAGGAAAGGACAGAGGCTGCATTACCTTGGTAAGGCAGACCACATTACGCTGAAAAAGGCCATTGACTTAACCTTCACAATTCGGTAATAAGGAAGGCTAACGCAATGCTCGCATTTATTTCGAGAGGACTAGAATACAAAAGCAGGGATGTAAATGCTGAGGCTTTGTGAGGCACTGGTCAGAAAGGTCAGGACAGAAAGGTCAGTGTGGAAATGGGAAGGGGAGTGAGAGTGTTTGGCAACTGGGAGATCGAGTAGGCTATGGCGGACTGAGCGTAGGTGTTCAGCGAAACGATCGCCTAGCCTGCGCTTGGTCTCGCCGATCTATATCGGAGTCCACACCTGGAACGGCGGCTTTCAAACTTCAAAGGAAAGGACACGGGGTGGGTTAACTTGGTCGAGCGGCCCACATCATCCTGAAAAAGGCCGTTGATTGTGCGGTTCACCCTTCTAAAATGACTCCTGCAATGATGTCTCCCTCCCCCCCTCCTCCCACCCTGTCACCTGTGCCCTGCTTTCTGTTTGAACCAGCTTAATGAATGGTTTAAGGACTGGCGGGCTGCAATGTGACATTTCCAACCATTACTGGAAGTATGATGGATGGCACTGGCAGCACCTGCAAACAAGCCTCTTCAGAAGTTGTCAGCCACACTCTCACCCTCCATCTATCTTCTGCTCGCCGCGAACGGACCTGGCCAAAACCTCTTCAAATTGCTTCATTTTCTGGCCAGCGCGGGGAGAAAAAATAAACCGATCTGGAATATCCTCTGAACAATTGCCAAAGTGGAACGGAAACTAAGCAACAGCTAAAGGAATGATTGCACAAACAAGAGCTCTTGGCGTCTAGATCCTAAAATACATCCAATCGAACACCAACGCGCAAACAGCGGCTTTTCTCTCGGGGACCCAAAAAACCCATAAATGAGATAAATGCCACAAATAAACCCACAATGCAGACAAAAGGGGAAAAAAAAAGCTGGCTTCTGTGTTGATCATCGAAACTGGCAGATGTTCCCAGCAGGTGAAGCTGACTGACTAAAAGCTGAGCATTTAAGATGCAAGGCAGACAGATGCTGTTCAATGTAAGCAAGCCCCAGGCAGTGCAACCCAGAGGGAGCGATAGCAAGGAGCTAGAAGGAAAGACACAAAATGCTGGAGTGACTCGGCGGGTCAGGCAGCATCTCTGGAGAACATGGATAGGTGACAGATGACGCATGCCGATTTACATTGAAGACAGACACAAACTGCTGACCTGAAGTCTGAAGAAGGGTCTCGACTTGAAGCGTCATCTATTCCATTTCTACGCAGATGCTGACTGACCACTGAGTTGCACCAGCATTTTGTATTTGGGACCCTTCCTCAGACTGTTTGTAAGGGAGTGAGGGGGACGCTGAATGAGAGGAAGTGCAGGACAAAACCGGGCAAGTAATATGTTGAACTTAGACACAAAATGCTGGAGTAACTCAGCAAGTCAGCCAGCATCTGTGGGAAAAAAAAAAGAATAGGTGACGTTTCGGGTCGAGGCCCTGATTCAGGCTTCAGACCAGCATTCTGTGTCTATCTTCAGCGAAAACCAGCATCTGCAGTTCCTTACTCAGTCTGAAGAGTTGATGGGCAGATGGCTGGACATGGGCCAGGGATGAAGAAAGATGAAAGGTGTGAGATGAAAGGGTTAAAGAGATGCAAATTATGAAGCTAGAGGAAGGAATGTAGATGGAAGGGGGGAGAAATAGGGCAAGTCCTAGTTGGGCACAGGCAAGAGGGGAGGGGGGGACAAAAGGAGGGGAGGTGGGGGGGGGAAGGAGGGGACGGGGGGGAAAGGAGGGGAGGGGGGGAAGGAGGGGAGGAGGGGGAAGGAAAGGGGTAGGGGGATGAGGGGGGAGGGGAGGTTGCTGCACAAGCCTCTCTGGAGATGCTGCCTGACCGGTTGAGTTACTCCAACATTTGTATCTTCTCCTCCAACTCCTTGTTCTTCCTCTATCGCTCTCTCTCTCTCTCTCTTCTACCGCCTGGGGCTTTGTTTACATTTAACAACATCTGTCTGTCTTGCACACACCGAGCTGTTGGTTGTAGTCTATGGATTAACACTGAGGCCTGAAGTAAACCTTTTTTTCCCAAAATCTTTAATGACTTCAACACTGTGGTGTATAATTTTATTTCCAGTTTCAGTACTCGACAGGAGGACTACCATCATGGAAGTAAAAAAAATGCTGTCTTTGATCCTACAATGACCTTATAGAGGTGTGCAAAATCATGAGAGGAATAGATCGGGTAGACTTGCCCAGAGTAGGGGAATCGAGAACCAGAGGACATAGGTTGAAGGTGAGGGGGGAGTCTGAGGGGTAACTTTTTCACACATTGTTATGGAACAAGCTGCCAGAGGAGGTAGTTGAAGCAGGTACTATCGCAATGTTTAAGAAGCAATTTGACTGGTACATGGATAGGACAGGTTTAGAGGGATATGGGCCAAACAAAGGTAGGTGGGATCAGTGACGATGGGGCATGTTGGTCGGCGTGGTCATGTTGGGCCTGTTCCACACTGTATCACTCTATGACTCTAATTATCATTCATTAGTAGTACAGTCAAGGGTGATTCATTGTCATATGTCCCAGATAGAACAATAAAATTCTGCTTGCTGCAGCACAACAGAATATGTAAACATAGTACACTGTAAACAATATGATAAACGAGAGAGAAAAAAAAGTTCAGTGTATATACTGTATACACACACATATACTGTATACATACACACAAACACACGTACTCAAAAAACAAACAATATCAGTGGAATAATAAGTCTATGTCGTTCAGAGCTTATTTGAGGTTGTAGTGTTTAATAGCCTGATGGCTGTAGGGAAGAAGCTGTTCTTGAACCTGGACGTCACAGTTTTCAGGCTCCTGTACCTTCTTCTCGATGGCAGGGGTGAAAATGAGTGTGTGGCCAGGATGGTGTGGGACTCTCATGATGCTAGCTGCCGTTCTGAGGCAACGACTCTGATAAAGCCCTTCGATGGTGGGAGGCCAGAGCCGGTGATAGACTGGGGAGTGAAAGTTAGTAAATGCTCACTTAATTGCCAGTTGGATATGTGCTCTGTGCCTGTAGCCTGCAGTTGAAACAAAAGTGGTTGACCAGAGGGTAATGAAGGAGGATTTGCAAAGGCAAATCGTTGCTGAAGAAAATGAACATGTTCATAGTAAGAACTAATATTTTGAGAAGTTCGCACAAATAACAAAAGTCGCATGGAGTAACTCAGCAGGTTACTAAATAGGGGCAGCAAGGTGGGGCAACGGTAGAGTTACTGCCTTGCAGCGCCAGAAACCTGGGTTCGATCCTAACTACGGGTGCTGTCCGTACGATGTTAGTAGGTTCCCCATGTGATCATTTGGGTTTTCTCCGAGTGTTCCGGTTTCCTCCCACATCCCAAAGTCGTGTAGATTTGGAGGTTAATTGGCTTCTGTAATTTGACCCTAGTGCATAGGATAGAACTAGTGTACGGGTGATCACTGGTCGGCGCGGACTCAGTGGGCTGTGTTTTATCTCTAAACTAAACTAAACTCAGAGGGTCAGGCGGCATCTGTGGAGAACGTTGGTAGACAACATTTCAGCTTTGGAACCTCCCACAGACTGACTGCAGTGGTGTGGGGAGGGAGGGGAGAGGATGGGAGAGAGAAAGCTAGATGGGGCAGGACAAAGTTTGGCAAGTGATAGGTGGATACAGGTGAAGGGAGGGGGGGCGGGGGGTGGGGGGTGCAAGGGGGTTGATTGGCAGATGCTTGACCAAAGACCAGAGATGAAAAGACAAAAAGTGTGAGATAAGGAGATAAAGGTGGTCGAAGAACCGCTACACCATGCAATACGTTTGGAGCGAGCCGCCAGGTTAATGAGCAACAAAGTCAAAAGGTTCCTTCCCTTCCCAGACAGTGCCTTGGGATTAAGGATGACGGATGGGATGGGGCAAATGTCAACTTCAGCTGAATTTTTACGCTGCAGAAGGCGGTGTTATCCAGGACACTCCGAGAACCTCCTCGTCATCTCTGAAGAAGCTAAGGAATGTAACAAAGGCAAATGGAAAAGCACTTCATCTAAAATTTAACACCACGAAAAAGCTTTCAGCAGGATGTTGTGTTGGAATGGGACGAGACGTGCTTCACGTTAGGCAGTCCCACTGGTCGCTACTAATGGCGTGGAGCCCACAGGTCGGTCCAACTCCGACCCCAGTGCTTGTTCATCGCAACGTGGCAGTGAAGGACGACCCACAGCTCGGGTGCCATGGCCGCCGACCTTGCGGACCACTAGAAGCGCGGGCACGGTGGCGCAGCTGGAAGAGCCACTGCCTCTTCTGCCACTACGGGTGCTGTCTGTGTGGAGTTTGCACGCTCTCCCTGTGACCGCTGGGTGCTCGGGTTTCCTCCCACCTCACAAAGACCTGCAGGTTACCTGACATTACTGGCAGTAGTTCACAAGTCATAGGAACAGATTCAGGCCATTCGGCCCATCAAGTCTACTCCGCCATTCAATCATGGTTGATCTATCTATCCCTCGCAACCTCATCCCTTCTCCCCATAACCCCTGTCTTCCTTACTAATCAAAAATCTATCACTCTCTGCCTTAAAAATATCCATTGACATGTTGATTCAAGACCAGTATCACAATATTACAGAGACACAAGGAACTGCAGATGCTGGAGTCTTGAGCAAACCACAAAGTACTGGAGGAACTCCGTGGGTCGGGCAGCATCTGTGGAGGGAATGAAAAGGGAATTCCCACCACAGAAGTTGCCTGACCTGTCGAGTTCCTCCAGCACTGTGTATTTTGCTGAGGGCATTTTCATTCTGTAAACACTCATTATTTCACACTCTGCTTCTTACACACAAACTAATGGATGTGAAAAATAAAACACCAAGTAATGCAGGAACCTTGCAAACTAAAGTCAGTTCAAGTAATGGTCCATTAAATCGTTCGCAAGTTTTTGGCACTTGGTTTTCTAAATAATACTAGCGATTACTGTTACAGTAATTGCCAACTGTGTATTTAATGCAACTCAATTTAATGCAGACACACACTGCACTTGCATAACTTTCCTTCATGCCATCTGTAAGAAGAAAGTTTTGGTTTGTAAGCAAACACGACAATTTTCATTTCCAATTCATTGTGCTCCGTGAACTATTAACTCTGTGCTACTTCTAATCCTTTCATCGTGCGCACGGTTTTTCCAAGCCTCTATATCGCTGCTCCATTTTCGCTTCCTATTCCTGCAGCTTCTACTCGGTGTCGAAATCTGCATGATCAAATGCACAATCCAGGGCGGCACGGTGGCGCAGCGGTAGAGTTGCTGCCTCACAGCTCCAGAGACCCGGGTTCGATCCTGACCATGGGTGCTATCTGTACGGAGTTTGCACGTTCTCCCTGTGACCGCGCGTTTTTTCTCCCGGTGCTCCGGTTTCCACCCACGTTCCAAAGACGTGAAGGTTAGTAAGTTATTTGGCTTCTGCAAATTGTCCCTAGCGTGTAGGATAGAACGAGTGTACTGGTTTGTTGCTCTGTGCAGGCTCGGTGGTCTGAAGGACCTGCTTCCACGCTGTATCTGTTTCTGTGCCGTATGACTCTGTGGCTCTAAGAGGTGTTCTCAATGTGGAATCAATTACTTCACTGGCCTGCGTTCAGACTGACAGCAATTTTATCGTCAAGTCAAGTCAAGAGAGTTTATTGTCATGTGTCCCAGTTAGGACAATGAAATTCTTGCTTGATGCAGCACAACAGGATATTTTAGTCATAAATACAGACCAGATCAGTTTGTCCATATACCATATAATATATATATACACATATCAGTAAACAGATAAAGTGCAATAGGTTGTTATAGTTCATAGTTTGTTTGAGGTTGTGTTTAATAGTCTGATGGCTTTGGGGAAGAAGCTGTTCCTGAACCTGGATGTTGTAGATTTCAGGCTCCTGTACCTTCTACCCGATGGCAGTGGAGAGATGAGTGTGTGACCAGGATGGTGTGGGTCCTTGATGATGTTGGCAGCCATTTTGAGGCAGCGACTGCGATAGATCCCCTCGATGGTTTCAATTAGTCTCAAACAGAAAATTGCATCATGAGCAGTGTAAGTCCATTTACACTTTTGCGTGCATTTTATTTTCCCACAGGTTTTTAAATATTAATGATTTTATGAGCATTTATGAGGCAAAAATCCCATTACTTATCACTGTAAAATATTTACGGCAATAGCATAAAAATAAGGCGTGAAAACAATAGCAGTTTGACAAGCCTTTTTTAAGTTTATTTTAGTTTATTGTCACGTATACCGAGGTACACTGAAAAGCTTTTGTTGTGTGCTAACCAGTCAGTAGAAAGACAATACATGATTACAATCAAGCCATCGACAGTGTACTGATACATGATACAGGGAATAACATTTTAGCGGAAGTTAAAGTCCAATAAAGTCAGATTAAAGATAGTCCGAGGGTCTCCAGTGACGTAGATAGTGGAATGAAGGCAGCTCCCTTGTTACTTTCAATGTTAGTTTAATTTAAAGAAACAGCTTTGAAACAGGCCCTTCGGCCCACAAAGTCCATGCTGACTATCCATTATCCATTCACACTAGTTCCATCTTATCCCACCATCGCGTCCACTCTCTCCACACAAGCAGAAATGTACAGAGGCCAGTTCACCTACAAACCAGTAGTCTTTGGAATAAGGGAGGAAACTGGAGCAGCTGGAGAAAACACACACACACGCGGTGACGGGGAGAACGTGCAAACTCCGTACAGACAGCACCCGTGGCCAGGATCGAACCTGGGTGTCCGGTGCTGTGAGGCAACAGCTCTACCGCAGCGCCACCGTGCCGCTCTAACCCATTAGTTTGTACAATGGTCACATTTAGAAGTGGTCGGCAAAGCTCGAATACATCGGTGCCTCCGTGCTGGGAATATGGACGTGAAAGCGTCCTGAACGTGTGTACAGGGATGCCAATGCATGATTAGCCTCTGCCTGCCTCAGATTCAGACACCATGCGGATAACGCGGTGCCTAACAATTTACATGATTACAGCAAGCAGCCAGCAGTAACTACAAAGTGTGTCAGATTCAGATTCAACTTTAATTGTCATTGTCAGTGTACAATACAGAGACAACGAAATGCAGTTGGCTCTACACCTCTCCATATGGTGAGAGTCATGCACCACTTACAGCCCTCATAGAGTGACACAGCCTGGAAACAGGCCCATCGGCCCAACTTGCAGTTTCAGTTTAGTTTATTGTCACGTGTACAGTGAAAATCTTTTGTTGTGTGCTATCCAGTCAGCAGAAAGCCAATACGTCATTACAATCGAGCCATTTACAGTGTATAGATACATGGTAAGGGAATAACGTTTAGTGCAAAGTAAAGCCAGCAAAGTCCAAACGAAGATAGCCCAAGGGTCACTAAAGAGGTAGATAGTAGTTCAGGACTGCTCTCTGGTTGTGGTAGGATGGTTCAGTTGCCTGATAACAGCCGGGATGAAACTGTCCCTGAATCTGGAGGTGTGAATGAGCTCCAGTCATGTGCTACATCACCCTGCTTCATTGCATCTGGACTTTGCAAATCTTTTATTTCAAACTCTCATCCTTCCTTTGAAGTATTCAATATATAGTCCTATAGTCACACTTTCCCAGCCTTTGTCATTGCCTCATGCCCAAAATGTCCTCTGAAATTTTTCACAGAGTGCTGGAGTAACTCAGTGGGTCAGGCAGCATCTCTGGAGAGCAGGGATAGGTGACGTTTCACAGAGTGCTGGAGTAACTCAGTGGGTCAGGCAGCATCTCTGGGGAGCATGGATAGGTGACATTTTGGGCCATGAGGTTATAAATGATAGGAGCAGAATTAGGCCATTCAGCCCATCAAGTCACCATTCAATCATGGCTGATCTATCTCTCCCTCCTAACCCCTTCTCTTGTCTTCTCCCCATAACCCCTGACACCCGTACTAATCAAGAATCTGATCTGAAGCCGGGACCTTTCTTCAGACCGAGTTACCACAAGTCCATTTTGACTATTGATCTCATGTTGAAACTAGTTCTATGCCATCCCATTTTCTCATCCATTTCCTGCACTCCAAGGGCAACTTAGAGAGCCAATTAACCTACAAACCTGCACGTCTTTGGGACGTTCGAGGAAACGGGGGATGACAGAGAATAGTGTGCCAGTTCACTGCACCAGCACCTGGGGAAAACCCACACGGTAAAGGGAGATCATGCAAACTCCGCACAGACAGCACCCGAGGTAAAGAATGAACCCGGGTCTCTGGTGCTGAAGTAGCAGCGCTGCCACTTGCACCACTGTGCCGCCCTGATCAATAATCACTTCATGTAACTTGCTATCAAATGTTGTTTGATAACTCTCTTGTAAATGCCTCAGGTTGTTCAATGCTGTTGAAAAGAACATAATGATGTTATAACAAGGGGAAAGAATAAGCTCCTCATGCCTGCACTGCCTTTCTTCAAAATCCGGCTGATCCGCTTAGTTTGAGTTTAGTTTAGAGATACAGCACGGAAACAGATCCTCTGGCGCTGTAAGGCAGTAACTCTACCAATGCACCACTGTACCTTTAAGCCATTTGCCAGTACTGCCCTTGCATCCCTTGAAACCACATGTATAGAGGCTACATGTGGGAAGGAACTGCAGATGCTGGTTTACACTAAAAATAGACACAAAATGCTGGAGTAACTCAGCGGGTCAGGCAGCATCTCTAGAGAAAATGAATAGGTGACGTTTCAGGTCGAGGCCCTTCCTCAGACTGGTTCAGACTCTCAACCTCCTTGTCTTGGTTGCTTTAAGCCTTCTGAGCACTAGATATATGCAAAATAACAGTAAATATAAAACCTTGGTACATTACAAAAACAAATAGCGTGCTTTTAAGTGTACAATTAAGTGTAAGAAGCAAAGAAAAATCTTCACCACAATGCTGACATTATAAATGCGAATGTTAAAGCAGGGAAAATTATTCACTTCACAGCTGCTGAAGTGGATCACATATCGAGCGGTAGAGGATGTTCTTGAAACCTCCTTACAATGACAGTACAAAACAAAACGTGTGTGAGGGATGCTGGAGTCACTCAGTGGGACAGGTAGCATCCCTGGAGAGAAGGAATGGGTGACGCTATGGGTCGAGACCCTTCTTTCATGTTACTTACATCTTCCTCAGCGAGGAACGAGGAACAAATTCGTACAGTTAGAAGGGACAACAGGAACTGATTTTTAAAAATCCAAATGTGGAAGATCAAAATAGAGTAAAACAGTTTTAGGCAACCTCCACTCATCCCCCCTGCACCCTACATAAGAGTCATAGTCATACAGCGTGGTAACAGGGCCTTCCAGCCCAACTTTCCCACACTGACCAACATGTCCCATCTACATTAGTCCCACTTGCCTGCGTTTGGTCCATATCCCATCCATGTACCTGTCCAATTACTTCTTAAACGCTGCGCTAGTCCCTGCCTCAACTACATCCTTCGGCAGCTTGTTCCATACACCCACCACCCTTCTGCGTGAAAAGGTTACCCCTCAGATTCCTATAAAATCTTTCCCCCTTCATCTTAAATCTATGCCCTCCGTTCTCGATTCCCCAACTCTGGGCACGAGACTCTGTGTGTCCACCCGATCTATTCCTCTCCTGATTTTATGATGATGATGGATGGGATTTATATAGCGCCTTTCTAATACTCAAGGCGCTTTACATCGCATTATTCATTCACTCCTCAGTCACACTCGGTGGTGGTAAGCTACTTCTGTAGCCACTGCTGCCCTGGGGCAGACTGACGGAAGCGTGGCTGCCAATCTGCGCCTATGGCCCCTCCGACCACCACCAATCACTCACACACATTCACACACAGGCAAAGGTGGGTGAAGTGTCTTGCCCAAGGACACAACGACAGTATGCACTCCAAGCGGGATTCGAACCGGCTACCTTCCGGTTGCCAGCCGAACACCTTCATATGCCAGCCGAGCACCTTCATATGATCACCCCTCATCCTCCTGTGCTCCAGGGACTAGAGACCCAGTCTGCTCAATCTCTCCCTATAGCCCAGACCCTCGAGTGCCGGCATCCTTGTAAGTCATCTCTGTACCCTTTCCAACTTAACAACATCTTGTCCATAACACAATGCCCAGACTACACTCCCTCTTAATAGACACAACTGATCTGAATGGAACATCAACTCCATAACATGAGTTTGCAGATAACACTAGAAAGCTTACACCAGGCACTAAAGGTGGAATCGTAGATGATGAAGATGGTCAACGAATATTGCAGCAGGATCGTAGGCAAGTGGGCGGACGAATAGCTAATGGAGTTTAATGGAGATATGTGTGAGGTGTTGCGACTTGGGAAGCCAGCACGGTGATTGGTTGGGTCCTGGGGAAGTGTTGTATAGCAGTGGGATCAAGGTGTACAAGAAAATGGAATGAGCTGCCAGAGGAGGTAGTTGAGGCAGGTACTATAATAACATTTAAAATACGCTTGTGGATAGGAAAGGTATAGAGAGATACGGGTCAAATGGGACTAGCTTATTTGGGAATACACACAAAAACCTGGGTAACTCAGCGGGTCAGACAGCATCTCTGGAGAAAAGGAATAGGTGACGTTTCGGGTGGGGACCCTTGGTCAGCGTGGATGAGTTGGGCTGAGCGGCCTGTTTCCACGCTCCGCAAGTCTCTGACTCCACATTCCTCTCATCTGCGGTAACACTTCAAGCCATGCTTATGGAATATGGTTTCCAAGAGCTTTTCAATGCTTATTGGCCATGTGCGGCCTAAGATGGGGCAGGGGTGGTGGGGAGTTGGTGGGGAACGGAAGAGACAACGTCCCAGCATAAAAAGAAACCGATGGATATTTCCTAAGATGTTCTTTAAACCAAGGACACTTGCAGGTGTCACCACAAAGGTGCTTTTTTAAAAGGCCTAGTAAATTGAACGGCAAATTAGATTATTGAGGAAGCACAAACATTAAAGCAAAGAGAATGACTGTTACCGAGCGAACAGAATTGGTTGGTAATACGTCAGGTGCCTGTGCGTAGATTGATATCACTGCTTATCTCTTGTGAGGAGTGCGCATCAAAACAGGGGAAAATCACTTATTTCCCAACATTTTTATAGCGTAACAACAGACTGGAGGATTAATTGCTGGAATGACATTTTGTCATTGTGATTTTCACAGTTTGAGTACTCTGATGTTCAATGGTTCAAAGGTATGTTATTGTCATGTATTTTTAAGTACAGTGAAAGTATAATTTTTTTGCATACTGTTCAGTGACAATACATGAGGCACAATCATACCTAGTATAAGAGTGTAGGACAGTGGACCAGACTGAGACAGCATAAAAGGGTCCCCACATTTTAGGCACCAATTTCAAGCCTGAATGAGGGCCCGTTGTCCTGGCAACAGCACTGGTTGGGGTTGCAGGATTCGTCTTGCAAGATAAATACCTTCTTGAAGACTGATATATACTTTGTGAACACTATGTACAAAATTTAGTTTAGTTTAGTTTAGTTTATTGTCACATGTATCGAGGTGCAGTGAAGAATTTTTGTTGCGTGCTATCCAGTCCGCAGAAAACAATGCATGATGACAATCAAACCACTTACAGATACATGATAAGGGAATAATGTTTAGTGCAAGGTAAAGCCAGCAAAGTCCAATCAAGGGTGGTCCGAGGGTCACCAAAGAGGTAGATAGTACTGCTCTCTGGTTGTGGTTGCCTGATAAAAGCCGGGAAGAAACTGTCCCTGAATCTGGAGGTGAACGTTTTCACACTTCTATGCTTCTTGCCTGATGGAAGACGGGAGAAGAGGAAGTGGCCAAGGCGCAACTCTTCCAGGAAGGCTGAAGTCACATTCTAGATCTAGTCCAGGACCATTCTAGATCAAGACTAGGGGTCAGCACAGCTGTGTTCATATTGTTGCAAGCTGGGAGTTCCTGATTATTGTGATGAAGGTGAAGACTGCTTCTACGTGGAGGACAAAGGAGAGAAGCTAAAGGTCGAATCAACCACACAACACACTGCTGCTAGAACCTATAGTACAAGAGGTGATCTGCTCTTGCTAGCGGGTGGTGAAGGAGTTGACTGCATCAGGGAAGGCAGAAAATAACTAGTGAACCAAAACTCAGTCCAATCTCCCAGAAGGACACCAGGAAGGAGGAGGTAAAGCACATGTAAACAAACATGAGGGCCAGTAGAGATGTAGTAGAAGAAAATGGAAGTTTCCTGGTGGGGTTTCCATGGACAATTCACAATCTAAATTCAGAAATGCTTCACTTTATTTAAATATGAGAATATTAAAATATTCACTCAAAATATTAGATCACCAGACACTAAGAAACATGTTGTCAAATAATCCAAACATAATTTGCAGTTACTGGCTCTTAATACTGAACTATATTTTTGGAGGAAGCTACAAATCACAAGTAGAACTTCGAAACATGGCGTTATATTCTCGATGGCTCGGCTATTCTGGCAACCACACCACAGCCCATATCTCAGTGTCCCTATTAATTGGACATCTCAAGGACTTTAAACTCAAAACTTAATTAATTGCAGAAGTGAATCAATGAAAAGACACAAAGTGGTGGAGTAACTCTGCGGGTCAGGCAGCATCTCTGGAGAACATGGATAAGTGACGTTTCAGGTCGGGACCCTTCTTCAGGCTGAAGAACATCAATCAGAAGAAGGGTCCCAATCTAAAACGTGGCCTATCTATGTTCTCCAGAGCTGCTGCCTGACCCGCTGAGTTACTCCAGCACTTTGTATCTTTCCTTGGTAAACTAGCATCTGCAGTTCCTTGATCATTTCGCGGAACACCTTCGCTCAGCCCGCGTGAACCAACCTGATCTCCCGGTTGCTGGACACTTTAATTTCCTTTCCCATTCCTACACAGACCTTTCTGTCCTCGGTCTCCTCCATTGTTAGAGTGAGGCTAAATGCAAATTGGAGGAACATGTTTCGCTTGGACAGCTTACAGCCTGTACAGCTTACAGGTATAAATCTTGATTTCTCTCACTTCAGGTGGCCCCGGCATTCCCTCTCTCTCTCTCCATCGCTCCCCCACTCCAGTCGCACTAGCTTCTCATTTCCACCCTACAAACAGCTTGCGATGGCCTGTTTCCTTTATCATTGTTACTTTTTTACATATCTTTCATTCATTGTTCTTTATCTCTCCACATCACCGTATATATCTCTCGTTTCCCTTATCCCTAACCAGTCTGAAGAAGGGTCTCGACCCGAAACGTCACCCATTCCTTCTCTCCAGAGATGCTGCCTGTCCCACTGAGTTAATCCAGTTTTTTTGTGCCTATCTGCAGTTCCTAGCTGACTAGAGATTTCTATTTGCCAACTTTTTTCCGGATCTTAGTATTTCCCAATCTCCAAAAAGAGTAACACAAAGAACCACACCTCAATGTGCATTTCTACAATGTTATTCCTATCAGGATCATTATTTGTTCTGAAAATTGGATAGTTACAACAAGTACCATGGTTAAAACAATTCTGAAAATGGCCACCATGGGGAGGACTTTTATTGTAGTGCACTAATGAAAATTGTCGCAAATTGGAATCAACATTTGAGTGGTTGTCAGTCGGTTAATGTGACAAAAAAATGTAATTGGGTTTTTACTAACCACTTAAAACCATCCAGGGAAACCTAAGATGTTATGAACAAAGAGTGAAACTGCATCTTAGAAACATTTTAACTGCTGACTGCAATATACTATTTTCTCCCTGCAAGTTTTCAGTGTCAAAGGCAATGTAATTTTGAGCCTTCTTCCTTCAAAATATTAAAGGACAAAAGAAAATGCCTCGAGTCATTCTTATGCCCCTGTCCCACTTAGGAAACCTGAACGGAAACCTCTGGAGACTTTGCACCCCACCTAAGGTTTCCGTGCGGTTCCCGGAGGTTGCAGGTGGTTGCCGGAGGTTGCAGATAGTGGAAGCAGGTAGGGAAACTGACAAAAACCACCGGGAACCGCACGGAAACCTTGGGTGGGGCGCAAAATCTACAGAGGTTTCCGTTCAGGTTTCCTAAGTGGGACAGGGGCAATAAAGGAATGAAATGATCCAAGGGGAAAATAAGTGGGTGTTAAGATGCTGGCAATGGTTACTTCAGACATCTACAGAGGCAGGAAGCTGCCATCATTGAGATAGTCACGGTATTGAAGATAGACACAAAGTGCTGGACTAACTCAGCGGATCAGGCAGCAACTCTGGAGAAACAGGATGGGTGATATTTCGGCTCGGGAACCTTCTTCAGACCGAAAGCAGAGGGGAGGTAAGAAGGCCAGAACAAAGCAGGACCGGAAACAGATGACCAAGGAAGGGTGGAGTCCACAATGGCCCATTGCTGGCTGGGGAAGAGGTTATAAGGAAGGGAACAATTGAACTCTTAGGCCGATTAGGATGGAGATGTTGCACCTACATGTTATTAGAATATCTGTCGCCGTCACTCACTCAGGCAGTAATTACCTCATTCCCTCTTTTTTTCCCAATTGAAAGCAATACATTAAACAAGATGAAATTCATGTTTTAAGGATCTTGACAGGCAGTTGTGTGACAGTTTCTCCACAATTAGTTTAGCAAAATTGATGCATTATGAGAGATTTTTTCTCCTCTGCAAAGAACAGTGGGTATATAAACTAAATGAACAGGAAAAATATATCGTTGACGGGTTCTGAGAGCAAAATTTAATTCAGAGCTTGAAGTGTATTAAAAAGCTATGTTTTTTTTTTATATTAACACAAAATGCTGGAGTAACTCAGCAGGACAGGCAGCATCTCTAGATAGAAGGAACGGGTGACGTTTCAGGTCGAGACCCTTCTTCAGAATAAGGGGTAAGCCATTTAGAACGGAGACGAGGAAACACTTTTTCTCACAGAGAGTTGTGAGTGTGTGGAATTCTCTGCCTCAGAGGGCGGTGGAGGCAGGTTCTCTGGATGCTTTCAAGAGAGAGTTAGGTAGAGCTCTTAAAGATGGTGGAGTAAAGGGATATGGGGAAAAGGCAGGAACCAGGTACTGATTAATGATGATCAGCCATGATCACATTGAATGGCGGTGCTGGCTCGTAGGGCCAAATGGCCTACTCCTGCACCTATTGTCTATTCAGGCCTTGTTTTTACCTTGGCAGAAGCATCCTGAACTTTCTGCTAAGATTTAAACTCCAAGAAACTCCACGAGAACTGCTTCTAACTGAGCTGTTCTAAAAAGAGGGTTGGCTACAGCTAGCCATGGACTGATCTGAGGATGTGTTTTCTAGATGACCTGCAAAACTGCAGGTGGTGCCAATCCACTTAAGCTGCCAGATGGCATGTCCTCAGCTCACACACGTTCAACACTGCCCTCCTCCGCTCATCCATCATCATCTCCCCGCACCTGCTTTGCATCAAGGGATATGGTTATCACTTCATCCCCAAGCCTGCTTCCTCATCCGGAGCCAGATTAGTTTTCCTTTTTAGTTTTAGAGATTCAGCGCGGAAACAGGCCCTTCGGCCTGTCCGAGCAGAGATCCCCACACATTAACACCATCCTACACACACTGGGGACAATTTTTATATTTACCAAGCCAATGAACCTACAACCCTGCACGTCTTTGGAGTGTGGGAAGGAACGGTAGATCTGGGAGAAAACCCACGCAGGTTACGGGGAGAACGTAAAAAACTCCGTACAGACAGAGCCCGTGGTCAGGATGGAACACGGGTCTCTGGTGCTACAAGTGCAACTCTACCGCTGCGCTACCGTGACGCCCATGGTATGGTCAAGTGGAGGATGTATCATCTATCGGCCCCAAGATAAGACGCTTGCACTGACAGCTGAGAAGCACTAATGAGCAGCTACTAAACCCTGGCAGTAGAACCTAACTAAATGCCCTATAGTATCCACACCTGTCCAACTACACATGCAGAGCTGTGCAACTCTGACAATTAAATCAAGATTGTCATGCCATTCAAATGGCAAGGTTATAATGAGCTTGTCTTTAAAAGACAACGGCTGACAGACAAAAGACAATGTCTAAATACATAGGAAATGCAGTTAAAATTGTTCTAAACGCTCGTCACATCAATTAAGAGTCTGGAGATGGAATGGACACTAACTGATATGAGAATACATCAGCAGTTAGACACGGAGACTAATGCAAAATAAAAGATGCAAAGTGCTGGAGTCAGGCAACGGGTCAGGCAGTATCCTTCTTCAGCACCCGATTGAGGACTAATGCAACATTGAGACAGTGTGGCAAAAGTTATTAGAATCACAGAATGGCTGCAACACAAAAGCAGGACAATAGACCCATCCTGTCTATACTGTCAGTCACTTTCCACCACACGTTTGCCATAGCCCTGTAAATTATTAGAGTCATCGAGCACGGAAACAGGACCATTGCCCAACTTGTCCATGCTGACCAAGATGCCCCATCTAACTACCTCTCCAATTCACAAGTGTGTGTGCGTGTGCGTGTGCGTGTGTGTGTGTGTGTGTGCATGTGTGTGGTTTACATCTTCTGTTGTGCTGCTGCAAATAGAATTTCATTGTTCTGTTTGGGACATATGACAATAAAACACTCTTGCCTCTTGAAATACCATCGAGCTGGTATGCAAGCCACTTATCTACAAGCTGAACACTGCTTTTTATCAACGTCACTCCTTTAACCTTTCTCTCAGGCCACAATCAATGTCTTAAGAGAATTAATGCTTAAGAGGATGACTGAATATCTCTAAAACCTGGCCATAATCCATCCTTCTCAGGTTTAACGGAGGTGGGTCAGTAGGACAGGCGACTAAAGAGCCCATCGTAGCCATAGCAGGTCGCGGAAAAAACGGCGACTGGACCCCCCTATGACAATGTCTACGACAAGCTACAACAACCTACCACCTAGTCGAGGTCAAGCTACGGTAAGCCACAACAAGCTATGTCCCTGTTGGCGACAACTGAAGACTATTCACGTCATTTTACAATTTAACTTCTCTTCTCTTGACGCCGGTACCTGTCGCCGGTTGATGTAGGTAATCGCTAATGGTATTCGCCAAAGTCAGCGCCGGCGCCAACCTACGTCACCTGGCGTCAACCTACGACAGCACCTACATCAGGAGACGTCAAGCTACGCTCATTGGCGTCAACCCACATTGCCGACTGTCGCTGAAAAATGTTGAACAGTTTGAAAATCCAGCGGCGACCAGAAAGACGCTACAACTCTTTGGGCGACTGTGGAGACGACTCATGACCATACAGGCAACACCCCGGCAACCATGTGGCGACAGCCTAGTGTCACCTGTAGTCGCCTAAAAAATTGCCTCAGTGGGACAGGCCCTTAAGGCTAATAGGCTGACCATTATTACAAACACAAAATCGAGGCCTTAGTATTTAAGTTTAGTCTTTACAATGCTTTTCTTCCCCTTTTTGCAGAAAGTATCTATCTTTGCTGCACAATGACCTACATCTGAAGGGAGTTTCATGGTTTAATCCACTGGACAAACTCAGAGTTCAGTTCTCTGCTGCGCACCATTCTCCATTTCCTTTCTCCCCGCATCCATGGACTTTTAAGCCATTTTGTTTCGCATTTGTGTTAATGGACGAGCAAGAAATTGACTGGAGAGTTTCAAGTAACGCCCATCCTTCCTGAAAGAGTGTCAATACACGGGGCAGTCCCAGACTGCCGGTCATCAAATAGGCTGTCAAATCTTGTGATCTTTTGTCACTACATTTAGAAAATATTAGGCTTGTTTTGGCTGATAAAGTAGACCAATTCTCCAAAACATGGTCTCCTTTCACTGAATTTCTTCAACAACAGAATGGTTGAACACAAATTTAAAGCCAATGCTTACGATGGGTGAGTGGGGGGGGGGGGGGGGGTAAGGACAGTGGGGCATATCTCTGTTCTTTTTTTCTCCTTTCTCTTTTTTCTTCTCGCACTTCTTTGGTTGTTCAGGGGTCTTTTCTTCTCTCGCTTTTGTATTTTTCTTCTCTTTTATCTCTTTTTTAAAATGTATGTATCAATTTGTAAAATATTACAAATGAAGCTGTACTAACATTGTATAACTCTCATGCCGATTGCTTTATTCTTGTCCAATTGCTTCTAATAAAATAAATTAATTAATTAAAATTAAAAAAAATCTTGTGATCTTTTGCGGAGCTCTTTTAAACAGCACTATAGAGGCAGCAACATGTTTTATCACCACAAAAATGGACGTCGGCCGACATTTTAGTCATTTCTAGCACTCAAGATTTTTTCACTTTAACTAGCTGATTCTCACACCACAGTACACAAGCTTTGAAAATGTCATTTAGTTTAGAGAGACAGCGTGGAGACAGGCCCTACAGCCCACCAGCGATCACCCGGACACTCGTTCTATCCTACACTCTAGGAACAATTTACGGAAGCTGATTGACCTACAAACCAGCACGTCCTTGGAGTGTGGGAGAAAAATCAGAGCACCCAAAATCCCACGCAGGTCACTGGGAGAACGCACAAACTCCATACAGACAGCACCCGAGGTCAGGATCGAACCCGGGACTCTGGCATTGTAAGACAGCAACTCTACCGCTGCGCCACTGTGCCATCCCTTTTTTTTTTAACCAGCAGAACTTTCAAAACCTCAATATCACTGGGCAGCACGGTGGTAACAGCAAGCAAGAATGTCATTGTCCTATCCGGGACACATGATAATACACTCTCGTGACTTGACTTGCCTTACAGCGCCAGAGACCCAGGTTCCAGGAGGCATAAGGAACTGCAGATGCTGGAAGCTTGAGCAAAGGTACTGGAGGAACTCAGCGGGTCAGGCAGCATTAGTGGAGAGAATGGACAGGCAACGTTTCATGTCGGGACCCTTCCTCACATTGATTGGAGTAGGGGGAGAAAGTTGGAAAAGAGAGGTTGGGGGGGGGGCGGACAAGGCCTGGCATGCGATAGGTGGATAGACTGAGGGGGAGATGGTTGGCGGATGGGTGGAGAAAGTGATGAAAAGGATGACAGATAAGGAGAGGAGTGAAATGTAAAGCCAGAGGGAGGGATGTAGCTGGAAGGGAGCAGGGGGTAGGAGGGGGAGGGGAGGATAAAATGGAGCTAAGGGACTCGGGAACGGGTGATGAGTATACGAAGGAGTGGAAATGTGCAGAGTGATTGGGGGAGGGTGGGCAATAGTTGGTGAAATGAATACCGAGTTCAGTTCAAGTTACCAGGCATATTAAAACAAGTGTGAGTTCAGCGTAGGTCTAAGAGAAGACTCGCACGACTGAAGACTTTTTAACGTCGGGGGAAACCGAACCAGAGTAGTTTCCTTTCAACGCAGGGCATTAAACATTATTAGAGACCTGCAAATGGTGAATAACAAAGACTATGTCCTTCAGCAAGTTAGCAAATAAAACCATCGTCCTAGCTTGTCAGAAAATTAATTATACAAGGGCGAGGTTTTAAGCCTTAAAACTGGCATACGAATTAGCAAAATAACAAACTAAGGAGCAAAGTCTTTATCACAAAAATCCAGATGCCATCCTTTTGAACAGAAACATCAGCGGTGGGTTTCAAAGTTACAATCACAGGTAGGTTTAATTAGTAATATGCGTCCCTAAAGCATGTAAATAAGCAGAAATGAACATTAAAACACATTGAAACAGTTTTAGGCTGCTTGCAGCTAAATCTTTACAATCAAGAACAACGCACTCTCTGACTCAGATGAAGACTTGTGGTGCTATTCTTGAAAGTAGCATTGGGATCCAGGGATAAAATAGAGAGTGGTACTCCATTAATTTATTTAATTGTCAAAAAGTGACAGTAATATTCGCCTGGATTTGCATCAAATCGTGGATTTATACAAATTAACCAAACTGATTGTGAAACTGTGGTTCTGCAGTATTTTTTTTTTTTTGAGAATGAAAACACAGGTCCACCACCAATTTTCCAGCATCCTTGGTTCCAGGGCCCTTCCCGATTTTCCGTTTCGCCGGACCCGCAGAGGTCACGGCCTCCGAGAGGAGTCCAACGGTCTTGGAGTGGTCCGCCTAGGCTGCGGACGGGAAGAAATGCCGGCCCACAAAGTTGGCTGCACAAGTCAGTAATGGGAATGTATCTGCTGGCTCCGGCTGGGCCAGAGTTCCAGAGGCCCGGTCGCAGCAGGGAGATTCGACCCGCTGATCAACATGGAAGTCCTGATGAGGTCGAGATCGGCTGCCTCACCCGGCCGAGGCGCCACATTTTCAGGGGGACTTCCGGGGGGGATTTCAAGTGCACTCTCGTCCTTTTGTCTGTGTTAAAGGAGGTGCCGGATCACCAGTTGCCGATAAACCGGTGGTGGACTTGTATAATCCTTATCAATTTATAAGTTGCAAGATATATTTGTGTATATGTATAGATACATAATATATATATATATGGACAATAAGATATAAGAAATATTACTCAGACATCCTGTGCTTGTAACTTCAAGCCACTTCATCAATGAAATATATTTCGTAACGTGAGCTTAGAAACCAGTTTATGGTTATTTACCTGACCATGGTAAATGGCAAAGTTTGCTTATGCACACATTATAACACAAAATAAATGTCTTCGTTCAGCAAGGTTACTGTCCAGTTACAATTAAAACACAAAGTGCTTGTGTTATAACTCCAGGATAAGCACTCAACTAAGAAAACCAAGCCCAAAACCAAAGTATTATCTAACAAAGTACTTATAATAAATGACTGCATATGAGAAAAATAAACATTACCTACATAAGTACCATGCCTACACTGAAGTATTAATGAAAGAATAGAGTTTTTCCAATGTTTTAAACAAAATTTTTCCCTTAGGAACATTCCAAGAATGAGAGGGACAAAGTTTAAAGGAGATGTGTGGAACAAGTTTTTGTTAAACAGATGGTGGTAGGCGCTTGGAACGCAATGCCAGGGATGGTGGTGGGCGCTTGGAACGCAGTGCCAGGGATGGTGGTGGACGCTTGGAACGCACTGCCAGGGATGGTGGTAGGCGTAGGTATTAGAGTGGTGTTTAAGGAGCTTTTTGATCAGCAAAGGGATATTCAAGGAATAGAGGGTTATGGATATGGATTACATAGAGGCAGACGAGGTTAGACCTTTCTGTCCTAGATCTCCTCCATTGTCATAGTGAGACTAAATGCAAATTGTAGGAACAGCATCTCATATTTCTCCTGGGCAGCAGTGGTATGAATATTGATGTCTCAAACATCAGGTAGCCCCGGCATTCCCCCTCTCTCTATTGCCCTCCCACCCAAGTCACACTAGCTTCTCGTTCTCACCCTCCCACAATCAGCTAACAATGGCCTGTTTCCTGGATCATCATTACTTTTTTGCATATCTTTTATTCATTGTTCTTTATCACTACGTCATTGTCTATATCTCTTGTTTCCCTTATCCCTAACCAGTCTGAAGAAGGGTCTCGACCCAAAACGTCACCCCATCCTTCTATTCAGAGATGCTGCCAGTCCCGCTGAGTTACTCCAGCACTTTGTGTCTATCTTTGGTTTAAACCAGCATCTACAGTTCCTTCCAACACAAGGTTAGTTTGTCTTGGCATCATGGTTGGCACAGATATTGTGGGCCGAAGGGCCTGTTTCTGTGCTGTACTGTTCTATGCTCAAAATGAATTATCTAGTTATTGATCTCACTGTGGATAATTGCCGAGAAACTGCAATAGAAATTCCCTGTGTATAGTTTTGATGATAGTGAATTAAATAATTCAGTTAGAAGGGCAGCTTCATATTGTGCACATGATAGATTTTCCATCGAGTATTTCACTTGATGGTTTCTTTTCTGATAGGCATGTATTCACTGGAAATAATATTATTTCTCAAGACAGCATGATCGTTGCTCTTCTGTTCCAGCAATTCAAATATCAACTCTAAACGCTCATCATAATTTAGCCCAAGTGTTATAAATCATAATTCTGGCTTTCAATCAATATATACATAATGCGCACTCCAACTGAAACTGGATAACGTGAGAACTGGTTGTCTCAGAAGATATTTTGAATGACAGTGATTCTTAAACCTTGTAAAAATATAGCTCCAGTTTGCGCTAAAAGGAAAGGAGAAGGAGTTCAGGGCTATGAATTGACAATGTTAGGGGGAATAACTTTAAGGTGAAAGAGGGAAAGTTTAAAGGTGATGTTGGGGGCAAATTATATTTTTATACTGTGGATGATGGGAGCCTGGAACACGTTGCCAGGGGTGACGATGGAGGCAGATACAACAGTTTAGTTTAGTCTATTGTCACGTGTACCGATGTGCAGTGGAATGCTTTTGTTGCCTGCTAACCAGTCAGCGGAAAGACAATACACAATTGCAATTGAGCCGTCCACAGTGTACAGATACATGATCAACGGAATAACATGAATAACCTTTAGTGCAAGATAAAGTCCACTAAAGTCCGATCAAAGATAGTCCAAGGGTCTCCAATGAGGTAGATAGCAGCTCAGGACCGCTCTCTGGTTGTTGGTAGGATGGTTCAGTTGCCTGCTAACAGCTGGGAAGAAACTGCCCATGGTTCCACCATGGTGGCGTTTAAGGCTTTTGGATGGGTATAAAGATATGCAGGGAATGGAGGGATATGGACCACATGCAGGCAGATGAGATTAGTCCATCTTGGCACATGATCAGTACAGATATTGTGAGCCAAAGTGCCTGTTCCTGTGTTGTACTTTTCTATGTTCTAATGTGCTTCGACAAGATAAATAATTTTTCGTGAATAAATTGACCCTAAAATTCTTTCCAAATTCTGGACTTTGAGATAAAGTATTTTAATATAATAAATGCCTAAAGTTGACCATTGCAAGACAATTACCTTTCTGAAAATTGAGATGAAATTTTAGATTTCACTACTGAGTCTCTTCTCACCCATAGTGGGCCAGATGTTTTTTTTTTTTTTTTTAAATCACATTATTCTTGCTTTGATATATTTAGTGCAACAGTTGTTAAAACAGTGGCAATCTCACAAGCATTGAAGATTGAAGTGTTACCTACCGCAGTGTGAACTGGTTCACGGGCGAGCTGCTGGCCAGAGACACGTGGAAGGTGACAACCTCGCCTTGCTTGACGGGCCTCTGCAAGACGGAGATGATGACGTTGTTGTCCAGCCGCATCTCAGTCCGCAGCGGGTCGCCAGAACCCTGGCGCAGCCGCACGCTGCCGATACGGTGCAGGGAGTGGAGCGTCTCGTCAGCATCCTCGCGCCCAGGCCGGATGGCGTTGCCCTTGCGCACATCCTCCGCGTCGCAATCACCGTCCTCATCCGTGTCCTGCACCAAGTAATAAAGCTCCACCGGCGTCCCCTCGGACTGGTCGGTTATCCGCTTGCGACCCGGCACCACGGTGGGCGGGTTAAACCAAGAGGGCAGCAGCTCCAGTTCCACAATGCATAACCCAAGGTCTCCCTGCAGGCGGCAACTGTTTCTCACCTCCCTCGTTTCCCGAAAAGCATACACCCGTATACAGGGTAGATTATCGTGGATGCCATAATCATCCCAGTCTCGGCCCGTGATGTAAAACAAGATCTGCACTATCGGCCGATTAGAGTAGACCTTATCATCAATGATGTTGGCTTTGATCTTCCAGTTGAAGGTGAACTTATCGACCATGCTGAACGTATCAGAAGGTTGCAGGAGTGCTCTAGGGACAACCTGCTCCACAGTGTAAGGTCCGTAACTGGCGTTGATCACCGGAGGGTTCTTGGCCTCGTTGATGAAGAAGGGCTCCATGCGGAACTGCAGACTGGAGTTGCGCATGATTTCCTGGTTGGCTTCCTTGAGGAAAAATGAACTTGCAGCTTTCTGAACTCGGAAGTTCACCGGCAGGTACACAGGTAGCGACGAAAACCTCTGCGCACTCTCCCCGATCCCCGCGACCCCTCGGCTCTGTACAACTGGAGATAAACAAGAAAGACGTACGTGAGCAGCATTCCTACATTTTAGAAGTAAAATATTCTTTACATTCATCCTTTCATTGTTCAGATCACGTGTTCAGTTCTGTCATTATTTTGAACACGTTAACACGCGTGATCTACGCTCTCCTTTCACTCCCTATCATGAGGGAGAAGGCACACGAGTCTGAAAACCATGGCCACCAGGTTCAAGATGAGCTTCTACCCCAAAACCATCAGGCTCTTGAACACTACACAACATTAACCTCAACTATCAACTTGTATGGACTGTCTTAGATTACACTAAAAGCTGGCGGGGGGGGGGGGTTGCACTCTTATAATAGCAATAAAATTAGCATTGAGATCCGAATTGTACTCAATCTGTTCTACTAATTGAGCTCCTTCTCTTAAAACTACCACCTAATACAAGATTATCGAAACAGCCTCTCTTTATCCAAGCTCAGTCCTGACAAGAAAATGGTGCCAAATCTGGTGCCTCTGTATAGTGTCTCAGTGTAATATTACTATACTGCTGTACTGCATCCGAGGTGCGTAATCCACATGCATCCAAGTGCTTCTGTGTAGCGAATGATACTTGTACTGAGTTGTACCTTGGTACTTGTGACAAAAAGTGCCGTGGAAGCAAAGCTAGACACAAAATGCTGCAGTGAACTCTACGGGTCAGGCAGCATTTCATGCCAAGAAGGATACGTGACGTTTCGGGTTGGAACCTTTCTTCAGATCTGACTTGACCCGACCCAAAAGGTCACCTATCCTCTTTCTCCAGAGATGCTGCCTGACCCATTGTGTAACTCCAGCATTTTGTGTCTATCTTCGGTTTCAAAACAGCATCTGCAGTTCCTTCCAACACAAGTACCATTGAACCATTAAGCTGCTGATAAAAAAAATGCCTGCCACCTAAGGTTTCAAGTCCCCAAGGAGGTGAGAAATGGAAAGCAATTTGTTTTTGTTTTGTTTTACAAACTTCTATTGCTCCTATTACTCTCTCATAAAAATCTCTCACCTCCAAATGCTCAGAAAGGACTCTGAGCCATTTTATGCCAATACATTCAAAGAAGGTATAAAGGTCTCTATCAGCAGATCATCATTCCTATATATCGGCGAGACCAAGCGCAGACTGGGCGATCGTTTCGTTGAGCACCTACTCTCAGTCCGCCTTGGACAACGCGATCTCCCGGTTCCCAAACACTTTAACTCATCTTCCCACACTGACCGAGTGAGGCCACATGCAAATTGGCGGAACAGCATCTCATATTCCACTTGGCCATATATGCAACATCTACATCGACCTTTCTGGTCACGTCTTCAAAACACTCAATCAGCTTTGTGAGACCCGACCTCCCATCTACAACCCCATGCTGACCCTAATCCCTGATCAGTCCTTGTCTCTCTTAATGTCTGTACATGCTATCCCTCAGAATATTCTCTAATAATTTTTCAACTGCAGAAGTGAAGCTCACTAGCCTATAGTTCCCAGCATTTTCCCTGCGGCCCTTCTTGAATAGAGGCACAACATTTGCCATCCTCTGCTTCATTTGTTCTCTGCACCTCTCCATACCTCTAGTTTCCATATCCCCCTGACTCTTTTATGCCCCTGTCCCACTTAGGGAACCTGTACGGAAACCTCTGGAGACTTTGTGCCCCGCCCAAGGTTTCCGTGCGGTTCCCGGAGGTTGCAGGTGGTTGCCGGAGGTTGCAGGTAGTGGAAGCAGGTAGGGAGACTGACAAAAACCTCCGGGAACCGCACGGAAACCTTGGGTGGGGCGCAAAGTCTCCAGAGGTTTCCGTTCAGGTTTCCTAAGTGGGACAGGGGCATTAGTCTGAAGAAGGGTCTCAACTCGAAATATCACCTATTCCTTTTCTCCAGGGATGCTGCCTGACCCGCTGAGTTACTCCAGCGTTTTGTGCCTATCATTCCTTTTAATCCACGCAACAAAACCGAGGACAAAAGCATGTTCTCCAAAATGGTTGATTTGATCTGCTCAGTGGGAAAAATGACAAGTTCTTTCTTCATCTGTCAAATAATCGCTCAAACAGACCATCATGATGTGCTCATCCGATGATCTAATTGAGCAGTGACATTCTGAAATGACAGAAGTTAAGAAGTGTTTCCGAATGCATTACCTTTTCTCTGATACAGTAAAATGTCACTAATTTTAATCAATCAGGATTAACCATAGTTGACTAATCATTCGCTTAGGTTGGCAGTTTGTCATTCCAAATTTGATCCACAATATCTAATGCTTCTGCTCCACAGAAGAGCATAAGAAATAGGAAGAGAAATGGGCCATTCGGCCCCTCTAGCCAGTTCTACTCTCTAACAAGATTAAGGCTGACTTTTACCTCAGCCACCATTTTCAGGATTAAAGGACGTTCTTTTAGGATGGAGATGAGAGATGAGGAGAAATGTCTTTAATCAGAGGGTGGTGAATCTGTGGAATTATTTGCCACAGAAGGCTGTGGAGGCCAAGTCTGTGGATATATTTAAGGCAGAGATAGATAGATTCTTGATTAGTACAGGTGTCAGAGGTTATGGGGAGAAGTCAGGAGAATGGGGTTAGGAGGGAGAGATAGATCAGCCATGATAGAACGGCGGAGTAGACTTGATGATTCCCCATGACTCGTGATTCCTTTACTATGAAGAAATCTAGTGCTCTTTCTTTTGAGTCCAACCAGTGACTCAAACCAGTGGGCTGGGACCTCAACTTCCGGAGATACTCTTGTCTTGGGGCATGGAGGCTGGCGGAAGGCAAGGGGAGATGAGTTCACAGGCCGAGGTGTTCGGATCGAGGCTTCAGCAGACGTTGGAGGCCCTGGAGGCCCTGCAACAGCCTGGGGCTCGATTAGATCGGGTGACGTTGACAGTGGATGAGAGTACGGAACAGACGTGGCACGGGGCAACAGAGCAGCAGTGGAGGACATCGACACGTCACCTGGCTTGGACAACCACTGCATCGCTGACCCCATACCATCGCCATGACAACGGGCCTTTAAGGCCAGGTTAATGCCAATATTTCTAACAACTCTGAACTTGAAGGGTACAGGAGGTTCTGGAAACATGGTGACTCTTGCAAACTGCCTCGGTGTAATCCACTACCTGACACTCTTTTATTTCAGTATGATTGTGTCTAATATCTACTTTGAGGCTGAATCATGTGCAAAATAAAGAAATTCACTGTGCCGAGGTACATGTGATAATAAAGACCCATTTAGCCATTGACACTTGGGCAGGTACATAGATAGGAAAGGTTTAAAGGGATATGGGGCTAAAATGGGCAAATGGGACCAGCTTAGTTTAGTTTAGAGATACAGCATGGAAACAGGCCCCTCGGCCCACAGAGTTTGCGTCGACCAGCGATCATCCCGTATACTAGAACTATCCTACACACTAGGGATAATTTACAATCTTTGTCAAATCCAATTAACCTACAAACGTGTCCATCTTTGGAGAGTGGGGGGAAACCGGAGCACCTGGAGAAAACCGATGTGGTCACGGGGAGAAGGTATAAACTATGTACAGACAGTACCCGTAGTCAGGGTTGAACCTGGGTCACTAGCACCGTGAGGCAGCAACTCTGCTGCTGCGCCCAGATGAGAAATCCTGGTCAGCATGGACAAGTTAGGCCAAGGGGGCCTGTTTCAGTGTTGTACGACTCTCTAACTCCACATTCCTCTCCAACTGTGGCAACACATCTAGCCTTGCTTACTAAGTATGGTTACAAAGATTTTTTTCAATCCTTGTTAGCTACCTGCAATCCAGGGTGGGGCAGCGATGGTGGGGAGTTGGTGGGGAACAATAGAGAAGGGGTCCCAGCAATTTTTTTTAAATTGGATGGATCTTCCTGAGCTATTCCTTAAACCTGAGATACTTGATGTTTCGAGAACAAAGGTTCTTATCAGAAGGTCATTGAACAGCAAATTGAATCTCTGATGAAGCACTTACAATAAAACAAAATGAATAACTTTGAATCGGTGAAAGAAATTGGTTGGAGATTCCTCAGGTGTCTGTGAGTAGATTGATATCTTATAGCTTATCTCTAATAAGGAGAAGATATCTTGGTCAAAGTGGGCGAATTGGGCCAAATGGCCTGTTTCCATGCTGTGTGCCTCAGATAGTTAATGCTTTATCAGAAAAGGGTCTAGTTTCAGAGAACAGACAAAGAGGTTCATGTTCATAAGTTCATAAATTATAGAAGCAGAACTAGGCCATTCAGCCCATCAAGTCTACTCCACCATCAATCACGGCTGATTTATTTTTCCTTTTCAACCCCATTCTCCTGCCTTCTCCCCATAGCCCGACACCCGTACTAATTCAGGAATCTATCAATCTCCACCTTAAAATATTCATTGACTTGGCCTCCACAGCCTTCTGTGGCAAGGAATTTTGCAGATTCACCACCCTCTGACTAAAGAAATTCCTCCGCATCTCCTTTCTACAGGTGATATAACTAAGGGGACAGATTATATCGAAGCAATAGCAGATCTGTCAGCTGAACAACAATGGTAAGAAAAGGTAATGAATCATCTGATGAATAGAATATCTAAAATCAAATATATGGATTTCAGCATTGATTTCAAAATGGAAGGTAGGTTTTTTCAATCTTATTGAATTTAATAATGATGTAACAATGCAAGTAGGCACTGGTACTGAGGCTTGTATTTTGTCGTTTAGATTTTGAGAAAGGCCTTCGATGGGGAGCTCTAACAATGATTAAGCTAGTATTGGGAACTCCAGAGATGAGGCAATGATTTGTAAGATGGATGGCTTCAGAATGGAAAAGCACAAAGTGGGATCAAGGGCTCAGTGTTGACGGGAAGTGGATGGTGGTGTTGGCCAGGACGAGGGCCTAATGTTCACAACTCACCACCCGTGGTCCCATCTCTGGAATCAAAAGTGACAAATTCTAAATCCGTGGGTGATTCCAGATCGAGTGGGCACATTAATGCTGAGGAGGACCATGACAATTTAATGGAGGACCTCAATAAGATACGAGACATTTATTTGTCACATGTACCAAGTGGCACAGTGAAATGTGCGGTCACCATACAGCCATACAAATAATAAAGAGCACAGAACACGATAGAACAAGACATCCCCACACAGCGGGATCAAAGTTTCCCACTATGAGGGAAGGCTCCAAAATTCAGCCTCGTCTGTAAACTTACAGAATGGGGATCCAATTGGCAGATGAATTATAACATAGGTGAATGCTAGGCGGTACAGTTTAGAAGGAAGCATAAGGAATACCCCACATGTGTTCTCACCAGGGCCCAGCATAATTGCCGTAATACGCCAATTTCTATGCACAAATCCTCTTGCAATTAATGCCTCCACCGACTGCTTTCCCAATTGACTGCTGCACTGAATATTATACCCTCATTCTGTGCACTGCAGACGGCTTGATTGTATTCACGTGTATGAAGGAACTGCAGATTCTGGTTTACACCAAAGATGGACACAAAATGCTGGAGTAACTCAGTGGGACAGGCAGCATCTCTGGATAGAAGGAATGGGTGACGTTTCGGGTCGAGACCCTTCTTCAGACTGAAGGGTCTCGACCCCAAAATGTCACCCATTCCTTGTATTCATGTATAGTTTAGTTTAGTTTAGAGATGCAGCTCAGAAACAGGCCCTTCGGCCTACTGACTCCGATCAGCGATCCCTTCCCATCAGAACTGCCCCCTCCATCGACTCCTTTAAGTCAAGACTAAAAACTTATCTATACGCCCAAGCCTTTCCAGAAGCCCACTGAGCGAGGGCTATATGTATATATGTATGTAGTTTGTTTGTTTATACTATTCTTATAACAAATGTAAAGCACTTTGGCCAACGAGAGTTGTTTTTTAAATGTGCTATATAAATAAATGTGACTCGACTTGACTTGACTTGACATTAACACTACCCAGGACATACTAGGGACAATGTATGTTTTTTAATACCAAGCCAATCAACCTCTGTCTTTGGAGTGTGGGAGGAAACCGAAGGTCTCGGAGAAAACCCACGCAGGTCACGGGGAGAACGTACAAACTCCGTGCAGACAAGGACCCATAGTCAGGATCAAACCTGGGTCTCTGGCGCTGTAAGGCAATAGCTCTTCTGCTACGCCACTGTGCCACATTTACTCTGACTGGGTGGCTCACAAACAAAAGCTTTTCACTGTACCTCAGTATACGTGATAATAATAAATTAAATAATTAAATAAACTAAACTAAACCTGCAATGCAAAAGCAGAAGGTCAGTGTCTCACAAAGTGTTGGAGTAAGATTGCAGCATTTGCAGTTCCTGGTGTCGGCATCTCAATCTCAAGTGTTCTCTTGTGATTTTGTCTGGATTAAAAGAGATGTGGGGACCAACAGATGTCGTTAAATTAGTGGTGGACCTGTATTTTGATTTTTTTTTTTCTCCGCAATGACCAGACCAATTTAAATTTCCTTTAATATCTCGCTCTGATGGAAAATGATAATTTTATTCCCATCCAAACACAGGATTAAAAAATCATGGTTTAAATGAAGTAGTAAGAGTCATTTGATTGAAAACACAGCTGCATCAGTTTACACAAACTGCCTAAACTGCAGTTAATTTCCCTCTGGGTCTAGTGAAGGAAAAATTAAAAGTATGTGAACTAAAACCAAATTACCATCAAGCTACGTTAAAGTACATTCAAGAGGTGAGGAAGAGAGAATCTAAAATAAAATGAGATAGTAAAGGAAATTTTAAATGATCTGGTCATCACAGAATTTTTCTTTAATCAACGTACGCCCACCACCGATTTTACGGCAACTGGTAGTCCGACACATCCTCTAATCCGGACAAAATCACGAGAGAACACTTGAAATCACACTGGAAGTCCCCCAGAAAACGTGAAGCCTAGGCTGGGCGAGATGGTCGATCTCGGCCTCGTCGGGACATCTGTGCCGATCAGCGGGTCGAATTTGCCCCCTGCGGTCAGGGCACTGGAACTCCAGCCTGGCCGGAGCAGGCAGATCTGCTCCCATAGCCGACTCCTGAGGGCCGGTATCAAGCCCCCTCAGTGGCAGAGGCGGACCGTTCTGGTAACGCTGGACACGTCTCGGAGGCCGTATTAAAAACTGATATGAACTTGAAACACTCAACGCAAGGTACAAGACATAGAAGACCTTCCAACAAGATAAGGTGCCATGTATAAGAGCCAGGATTATTGCTCAAGGGAGCCTGTGATTCAAGAGCACAAACAATTTATCTGCTAAAAAGCATCTGTCAAAAGTTGGTCTCTAAGGACAGCGTTTGTTCCCTGAAATTACTCAGTAGCTGGCTGTTCCATTTCTGTCTGTACCAGGGGCAAATCCTCATTCAACTTTGTAACTTATTGTTGTGTTTAGTTTAGTTTAGAGATACAGCACAGACACAGCGCCTTCGGTCCACTGAGCCCACGCCAACCAGCGATCCCCACACGCTACCACTATCCCACACACACTAATTCACAATTTACAATTTTACCAAAGCCAATTGACCTACAAACTTGTACGTCTTTGGAGTGTGGGAGGAAACCAGGGCACCCAGAGAAGACCCACGCAGGTCATGCAGAGAACGTACAAATTCCGTACAGGCAGCACCCGTGAGCAGGATCGAACTCGGGTCTCTGGCGCAGTACGGCAGCGACTCTACCGCTGCGCCACCGTGCCGTCCCTGAATTGGACCAAGGGATTTTAAAAAAAAACAGGTAACGACAGGACTGTACAAGAATATGCTATAATGGAACAAGATAAAAATACAACGATGATTATAAAACAACGATAACATTTGAACTCTCATCCAGACACTGAATAAGAGACGTCCAATTGCCTGAGCAGTTCATGGCATTCTGGACTGGCAATTAAATCACAAGATAAAAATCTAAATCAATTATCCTCCTTGGCTTCACCGCCATACCCTTCTCTCATTCCTACACCATTATCTGCATATCACATTGTCCGCAAAAGGACATAGTAATTGCAACCAATTGTTTCAATTGCATTTTGCACCAGAGACTGCAATGCCTTTGTAACAAAAGAGACAATCAGTCAGAGCTCCACCTTTTATGGGAATAAATTGCAACTCGAGCCTCTGAATGTCACATGATTTTGAAGAGGCAACATGATCACATGAAGATTGAATTTCACGTTTTTGGCCAGAACAGATACAGTTATTGAATGTCTTTCACAAGGATGGCTTATTGCGAGAAAAGTGTCATCATAATGCAGCAGGCACGGGTCTAGAAACTGAAGCACATATCATCCATTTCTTCAGTTCAAGTGCAGTTAATGACAAGTGCCTTAACAGCATTGCGTATGCAGAGGGATCTTGGAGTCCAAGTTCATAACTCACTAAAGGTGGCAGCACAAGTAGATAGGGTTAAAAAAATTAAATTTAATTAAATTCCAATTAAATCTTTCCCCCCTCACTTTAAACTTGTGTCCGTCCTCTGGTTCTCGATTCCGCTATTCTGTGCAAGAGACTGATTTTTTCCCCCGATCTATTTCTCTCATGATTTTGTACACCTCTATAAGATCACCCCTCATCCTCCTGCGTTCATGAAATAGAGTCCTAGCCTGCTCAAAGTCATCCAAGGTGGCCCAGCCGCCGAAAGGACTCTCCCGACGCCGGGACAAGGCCAGGGACATCGGGCCTCCGTAGAGGCAATTGCGGTGGCCTCAATAGGCCTGACTTTGGGGGTGAACATGGGGTGGGGACTGGACATTGTGCCTTCCTCCACAGTGCTATCCACTGTGGGGGGATGATTTTTTTGTCTAATTGTAGTCCTGTAGGTCTGTGTCCAAGATGGCTGCAGTGAAGAGAGAGTGGACGCTGGCGCGCTTTGGCTGCCGCTGCTCTTTCTTCACACTGTGTTTTTGATTTTCTGTTTTGGGATTGAATTCTGTTTTTAATTTGTGTCTCTGTGATGTCTTTTTTACTTGTTCTATTCCGATTATATGTTTTTATTCCGATTACTATGTAAGGTGTCCTTGAGATGTCTGAAAGGCGCCCATTAAATAAAATTTATTATTATTATTATTATTATTATCCAAGAGCTCAGACCCTCGAGTCCTGGCAACATCAGAGTAAATTTTCTCAGCACCTTTCCAGCTTGACGACATCTTTCCTATAATTTGGTGCAGAGAACTGAACACAATACTCCAAATGTTTAAGAAGGAACTGCAGATGCTGGAAAATCGAAGGTAGACAAATATGCTGGTGAAACTCAGCGGGTGAGGCAGCATTTATGGAGCAAAGGAAATAGGCAACGTTTCGGGTCTCGACCCGAAACGTTGCCTATTTCCTTTGCTCCATAGATGCTGCCTCACCCGCTGAGTTTCTCCAGCATTTTTGTCTACCTACAATACTATATTTTCATTTATCTCCATTGTCAGAGTGAGGTCCAGTGGAAATTGGAGGAACATCACCTCATATTTTGCTTGGGTAGCTTACACCCCCGCGATATGAACATTGACTTCTCTAACTTCAAGGAGCCCCTTGCTTTCCCTCTCTCTCCATTCCCTCCCCCTTCTCCCACCAGTCTCACTATCTCCAACTACATTTTATCTCTGTGCCGCCCACTCCTCTGACATCAGTCTGAAGAAGGGTCTCGACCTGAAACCTCACCCATTCCTTCTCTCCAGAGATGCTGCCTGTCCCGCTGAGTCACTCCATCATTTTGTGTCTACCTACAATACCCTAAATATGGCCTTCCCAACATCAGATATAAATTTAACATGACCTCCCAACTTCTATATTCAATACTCTAACGAATGATGGCCAATGTGCCGAAAACATTTTTTGACCACCCTATCCACCTGCGATGCCTCTCGCAAATAAATATGCACCTGCATTACTAGATCCCTCTGCTCAACAAACACTCCCCAAAGCACTACCATTCACTGTGTAGGTCCTGCCCATGTTATCATTGCCAAAATGCAATACCTCGCATTTCTCTGTATTAAATTCCATCAAACATTCCTCAGCTCACCAGGCCAACCGATCAAGATCCTGCTGCAATTCTCTTATATCAAACGCCACGGCAGGCAAGAGGAGAAATGTAGACACAAGGAACAGCAGGCTCTGGTTTACAAAAAAAAGACACAAAGTGCTGGGATAACTCCACGGATCAGGCTGCATCTCTGGAGAACGTGGATCGGTAACTTTTTGGGTCGGGATCTTTCTGCAGAATGATTTTAGTCGGGAGAGAAACCTGGAAGAAGGGTTGAGATAGGACACAGTCTAGCAAGTGATAGGTGGATACAGACGAGGGTTTTTTTTGTTGGCAGCTGATGGACAAAGTCCAGAGATGAAGGGACAAAAAGGTGTGAGACGAGGATATCAGCATAGAAGCGGCACAAAATGTGGCCAGTGAAAAGGAATACAGGTAGTGGGAATGGAGGGGTGGGATAGAGGGAGAAATGGGTTCAAATCTAAGTGGGGCACTGGGACGAAGAATGGGAAGAAGTGGTGGGGAAGGAGGTGGGTTTTTTTTTTAGCTTATCTAAAATTGGAGACTTCAGTAGTTTAGTACCACAATGTCCTTCCACGCTGCCTGCAGCAACCTGCTTATGACAGATGATTAAAAAAATTATTTACTTCATTCCAACACAAGCTATCAAGAGCGATCAAAAGAAGAGGCAGATATTCATGTGCAAGGATGTAGACAGCTATTCCCATCTGCTGCAATGAGCTGATATGAAAGCAGGCGCTTATCTTAAAGCTTCTTTATCATTGCCGATGACAGCAATGAGTGAAAAACATATATTCCAAAATATAGTTCTTCACATCATTTGTCCACCAGAAACACGTTTCTCATTTCTCCCACAATATTTCTAGACGTGTGCTATTAATCTGCAGGCAGTAGGTGATTGTAACAGCAAAATGGCATTTTCTAGAGTTTACTGTAGAAGATGTTTCTATAGCTGCAGGGGCGGCATGGAGGCGTGGCAGTGGAGTTGCTGCTTTACAGCGCCAAGGACCCCGGGTTCCATCCTGACTACGGGTGATGTCTGCACGGAGTTTGTACATACTCCCTGTGACCGCGTGGGTTTTCTCCGGGCGCTCCGGTTTCCTCCCACACTCCAAAGACGTACAGATTTTGCAGGTGAATTGGCTTTGCTAAAAATTGTAAATTGTCCCTAGTGTGTAGGATGTCGGGGGATCGCTGTTCGCCGCGGACTCGGTGAGTCAAAGGGCCTGTTTCCGTGCTGTATCTCTAAACAGTATGTAGACAAAAATGCTGGAGAAACTCAGCGGGTGAGGCAGCATCTAAGGATTGAAGGAAATAGGCAACGTTTCGGGTCGAGACCCTTCTTCAGACCGATGTGAGGGTGGGGGGACAGGAAGAAGAAAGGAAGAGGCGGAGACAGTGGGCTGAGGGAGAGCTGGGAAGGGGAGGAGAAAGCAGGGACTACCTGAAATTGGAGGTCAATGTTCATACCGCTGGGGTGTAAACTGCCCAAGAGAAATATGAGGTGCGGCTCCACCAATTTACGGTGGGCCTCACTATGGAGGAGGCCCAGGACAGAAAGGTCGGATTCGGAATGGGGGGGGGGGGGGGGGGGGGGGGAGTTGAAGTGCTGAGCCACCAGTAGATCAGGTTGGATATTGCGAACCGAGCAGAGGTGTTGGGCAAAGCAATCGCCAAGCCTATGCTTGGTCTCACTGATGTAGAGCAGCTGACATCTAGTGCAGCGGATGCAATAACTGAGGTTGGAGGAGGTGCAGGTGAACCTCTGTCGCATCTGGAAAGACGGCTTGGGTCCTTGAATGGAGTCAAGGGGGAGGTAAAGCGACAAGTGTAGCATTTCCTGCGGTTGCAAGGGCAAGTGCCAGGAGAGGGGGTGGTTTGGGTAGGAAGGGACAAATTGACCAGGGAGGTAGGTGATTGTCAATTCGTCCCTTCCTACCCTTCCTTCCCTTGCAACCGCAGGAAATGCTACACTTGCCGCTTTACCTCCCCCCTTGACTCCATTCAAGGACCCAAACAATCTTTCCAGGTGTGGCAGAGGTTCCAAGTCAATTCTAGGAAGAAAACACAAGGAGATGCATGGTTTTTAGTTTCAGTTTTAGAGATACATGGTGAAAATAGGCCCTTCGGCCCACTGTGTCCATGGCGACTAGCGATCACTCCGTACTCTAACTCCATCCTACACACTAGGGACAATTTATACAGAAGCCACTTCACCTAAAAACCTGCATGCCTTTGGAGCGTGGGGAGAAACCGGAGCATCCGGAGAAAACCCATGCAGTCACGGGGAGAATGTACAAACTCCGTACAGACAGCACCCGTAGTCAGGATCAAACCCGGTTCTCTGGCGCTAGAAAGCAGCAACTCCACCGCTGAGCAACTGTGTCGCCCAAAATGCTGGCTTACAAAATAAAACAAAGTGCTGGAGTAACTCAGCGGGTCAGGCAGTATTTCTGGATCTCATTCAACTGTTCTGATGAGTCTAAAAGGCACGTACAGGCCAGAATGAGTCCAGATGGCAAATGTCCATCCCTGAAGGACATCAATGACCTAAATAGGCTTTTATAATAAAATCAGTGCTTTCTGCCAATTGTTAATGAGATTAGCCTTTTCTAAAAAAAAAAATCCAGATTTATTCAGACTTGAATTTAAATTCCCCAGGTGCTGCAGTGAGATTTGAACTCATGCCTCTAAATCAGCGATGCAAAACACATGCTATTAGTCCAATAACTTAATTAAGAGTCAAGAGTGTTTAATTGTCATATGTACCAAAATGGAACAATTACATTATTAAATGCAGTAACAAAAGAAATAAATTCAATAAATGAAAATAACAATATTAGTGCACTAATCGGTACTGCCGTTAGAGGTAAAAGCGTGGAAACATGCTTTTCGGCCCACTGAGACCGCGCCGACCAGTGATCTCCCAGTACACTAGCACTATCCTACACACTAGGGACAATAGTTTTTACAACTTACAGAAGCCAATTAGTCTACAGACCTGTGGAGTGTGGGATAAATTGGAGAAAGCTCACATGGTCACAGGGAGAACGTAGAAAGTCCGTACAGAAGGCACCCATGGTCAGGATCGAACCGGGGTCTCGGGCGCTGTAAGGCAGCAACTCTACAACTGTGCCACCGTGCTGTACTGTACAGGATGCTAAGACTTCAAACTGAAGGCATGAGAGAACACGGCTTCGATGGGCTGAATAGGCTTTCCTCATCATCACAATGCAATATGGAACTCGCCCGCTAATCTGATGTGAATAAAGAAACAGTAGAATACTGTTGAAACTGGGCAGCCACTGTGGCGCAGCGGTAGAGTTGCTGCCTTGCAGCACCGGAGACTCGGGTTTGATCCTGACTACGGGTGCTGTCTGTACAGAGTTTGTACGTACTCCCCGTGACCACGTGGGTTTTCTCCGAGAACTTCGGTTTCATCCCACACTCCAAAGACGTTTGTAGGTTTGTAGGTTACTTGGCTTGGTGTAAGTGTAAATTGTTCCTGCGTGAGTGTAGGATAGTGTTAATGTGCAGGATCGCTGATCAGTGCAGACTCGGTGGGCAGAAGGGCCTGTTTCCGCGCTGTACCTCTAAACGAAACTACACTAAATTAAAACGCTGCCTCGTCTAAAACTGGCAAAGGGCCTGATTGTAAAAAATGGCATCTCCCTCAAGACTCAGAGTAGCATGTCTTGCTCTGTGCTGTGCCCGGCACAAAATTAATTTCCACAATCTTAATGACTACATTAAATGGAAAGATAATAACTTGAGGGCCTGAGACTCCGATCACAATGAACTGAATTAGTTCCAGAAGTACATTCAAGGCGACCCAACTTTCTGATTTGAAATCCTAAACTTACACATTAAAGATAAGATGGGTCTCATTTGAACCCACGCCCTTTACACTTTCACATTACCGTATGGATTTACTGAAAAAATAAAATTCTAATAATTAATCCATGTATTCCTGTAGGATTTCTTACAGTAGTTAGTCAGTTTCAAATACATTTTAAACATGTAAGGCAGGCTATTTAAAAAAAAAACATGACTTTAAAAATGTTTCAATGTCAGAATCTACCAGTTTATTGAATAAACATTTAAGTTCAAGCTTTGTCGACTACTTACTGATTGACATGATCACTGACTAACATGCTAGAATATAGACATTTACCAATAAGACACAAATGTTAAAGCTGGGAAAATTTGAATTAACCGTGTCTCTTTCCATTCCAATACAGAATTCCACCATGGTATGGTCACTAGGTTCACAAAAATGCTGGAGAAACTCAGCGGGTGCAGCAGCATCTATGGAGCGAAGGAGATAGGCAACATTTCGGGCCGAAACCCTTTATGGTCACTGTTGCCCAAGGGGCTTTGCACAACAAGATTGCTAACTAATCCTTCCTCATTACACAATACCCAGTCTAGAATGGCCTGCCCTCCAGCTGGTTCTTCTACATATTGGTTTATAAAACTATCCCGTATATATTCCAGGAAATCCTCCTCCTCAGCACTGTTACCAATTTGGTTGGCCCAATCTACATGTAGATTAAAGCCACCCATGATAACTGCATGGTAGGGAAAAGTTTTTTTGCATGCAATCGAAATAGATCACATAATACTGTAAATACAATCAAGTTAAACTCAAGGGTGGCACTGTGGCGCAGCGGTAGAGTCGCTGCCTTATAGCGCCAGAGACCCGAGTTCGATCACAATGACGGGTGCTGTCTGTATGGAGTTTGTATGTTCCCTCTGTGACCGCATGGGTTTTCTCTGGGTGCTCCGGTTGCCTCCCACAATCCAAAGACATACAGATTTGTAGGTTAATTGGTTTTGGTGAAATTGTAAATTGCCCCTAGTGTGTAGGATGGTGCTAGTGTACAGGTGATCGCTGGTCGGCTCGGACTTAGCGGGCTGAAGGGCCCGTTTCTGCACGAAATCTCTAAAGTCTAACTGCAATAGAGATCAAAGGGGAAGATACAGAGCGCAGAATATAATTTTCAGCATTGTAACACACTGGTTTCTTAGACAAAGTCCAATGTCCGCAAATTGTGTAGAGGTGATTCGGACAGTACTCTAGCTTATGGATGGACCTGGTAGAAGCCTGGTAACAAGAGAGAAATAAGCTCTGATAAAATGTTACAAGGGGCCTAGATATGGTAGACAGTCAGAACCTTCCCCCCCCCCAGTATAAAAATATCCAACACTAGAGGGCATTGCTCTAAGGTGAGAGGGGGATTGTTTACTGGAGATGTGTTGGGGCAAGTGTTTTTTATACAGTGAGCAGTGGGGGTCTGGAACACACTGCCAGGAGTGGTGATGGAAGCAGTTACGATAATGATGTTTAATAGGCTTTTAGACAGGCATACAGAACAGCAGGGAATAGAGGGATGGGCAGATGCGATCAGTTTAACTAAGCATCACGTTCAACCCAAACATTATGGGCAAAAGGGTCCGTGCATGAGCTGTGCTGTTCTATATTCTATATTGTAAACTGGTCCCACGTCTGAACGAGTGCATTTTCAAAGCTTTCGTATCTTCCACCAGGCAGAAGAATGTATGTTGATGAATTCCCAATCATTCCTGCCCCTCCATCTTATTACACATTGGTCTGCAGTGGTTAGGTAATACGTGATTCTTTCAATGTTGAACATTCTTTGACATACACTCTGAACATTTCCTAAATGAGTGAGTCATTTGCATAGCAAACTCATTATCAAACTGAAGGCGATATTTCATTTCTTTTAACGTTTTGCTCTTTGTCTATGACTCGTACTTCATTTTGCCTCCACCTGACTGCAAGCGGCCTTAACAAGCAACAGCCATCCTCAAGTGTAATGGAATATTCAATCAGTTATTTAAGTATTTAAACAAAGATAGCAGTGGGACTATATCTTGCTTAAACGTGCCTTTGGCATCCGGCAGCCTGCAATATTGATGCAGCTCTGAAATGAGTCCCATGTTATTTGGATCATGCTTTACAGCCAATTCAAGTCTCCACTGGTTAATTAATAAATGAAAGATTAAAGTCCGTTCTGCTGTGTTTTGCACTCCCAAAGCAATCCCTGCCAAGCACTGCCTCAATCCTTGAATTCAACACACTTCAACATAGTCTAACCTCTCTGTAACTACATGAAAAAAACATTGATAATGTTAACCGACGCTTAGATCTGTAATCATCACAGATTCCTGCAAGTGTAATGTAAAGGAAGAATATAATCGCCGTGCAGCAACTTGTCAAATGATTTAACGCGACATTGCCGCCGTTCCACTTGCGTGCGGGCAGTAACTTCACCATCAACACGCCCATGATTGTGACTGGCAGTGTGCCTTGAAAACCCATTACGTACAGATGGTGAAACATTTGTTTTCAAGACAAACTTTAATTCAGTCTGCAATCAAAACACAACATATTTCAGTTTGGATTCTTTTTTTTTTTTCTTAGGTAACCCTTAGCCGTGCCGTATATAGTCTACTTAGGAGGTCATGGTTTAGTCTAGTTTATTATTGTCACGTGTACCGAGTTACAGTTTTGTTGCATGCTCTCCAGTCAGCGAAAAGAATATGCATGATTACAATTAAGCCGCCCATGGTCTCCAGATACAGGATTAAGAGAGGACAATAAGAGAATAGTGCAAGGTAATGTCCAGTAAAGTCTGATTAAAGATAGTCCAATGATGCAGATGGTAGCTCAGGACATTTTCTAGTTGGTGATAGAATGGTTCAGTTGCCTGATAACAGCTGGGAAGAAGTTGTGAAGTTTTGAAATAGTAAATTGGATCATTACTTTGTTTTTACTGACAATATGGTTAAATGTCAGAGGCTGAGTGTGACAATGGGCCTTCATGGCCAAGCTAAGGTTAATTAAAAATGTGGACATGGAAGGTACAAGATGGCACCTAAAACATGGCAACTCTTGTGGAACTGACTCAGAGCAGTCTACTGTCTTACACTCTCATGCTTAGTATGATTATGCCGAATGTAACAGCAAGATTGTCACTGAACTGCATGTAAAAATATAATTTCATTGTACTTATATACACATGACAACAAGGTACCATTGAAGTATCGAATATCGTATGGCAAGTAGACTACTTCAGAAACTATCTCTGTACAAGTGTCTGTTTTTGAATATTTCATGTAGTGTGTATATTTGTCAACAGAGCAATCGGAAAACGTGATATCCAACACAGAGACGTGTGCTCTATACACCCAGTTTCTGGCCATTTTAATTCCCCTTCCCATTCCCATGTCACCCCTTCTGTCTTGAGCCTCCTCATTACTAGAGTTCCTCCATTACTGCAAACTGGAGGAACAGTTTTTGTCTCCATTTCATCTCTAGTCTTCGTCACTCACTCCACCAGTCTGCCAATCAAACCCCACCTTCTCTCACCTGTATCCACCTATCACTCGGCAGGTGGAATCTTGAGCAAAAACACAAAGTGCTGGAGTAACTCAGCGGGTCAGGCAGCATCTATAGAGGACATGGATTTGAGTAGTTTATTGTCACGTGTACCTAGGTACAGTGAAAAGCTTTTGTTGCGTGCTAGCCGGTCAGCGGAAAGACAGTGTACAGATGCAGGATAAAGGGAATTACGTGAATAATCTTTAGTGCAAAATAGAGCCAGGTAAATCTGAACAAAGATAGTCCAATGGTCTGCAATGAGGTAGATAGTAGTTCAGGACTGCTAGCATGCTGACCGGTTGCATCGTGGCTTGGTACGGCAACTTGAGCGTCCAGGAGCGGAAAAGGCTGCGAAAAGTTGTAAACACTGCCCAGTCCATCATCAGCTCTGACCTTCCTACCATCGAGGGGATCTATCGCAGTCGCTGCCTCAAAAAGGCTGCCAGCATCATCATGAGTGTGTGGCCACACCACCCTGGCCACACACTCATCTCTCCGCTGCCATCAGGTGGAAGGTACAGGAGCCTGAAATCTACAGCATCCAGATTCAGGAACAGCTTCTTCCCCAAAGCCATCAGTCGATTAAACACAACTTCAAACAAACTCTGAACTATAATAGCCTATTGCACTTTATCTGTTTATTTATGTATGTATAGCTATATATTCTATGGTATATGGTCACACTGATCTGATCTGTATTTATGCCTAAAGTATTCTGTTGTGCAGCAGCAAGCAAGAATTTCATTGTCCTATCTGGGACACATGACAATAAACTCTCTTGACGACTTGGTTGTGGTAGAATGATTCATTTGCCTGATAACAGTTGGGAAGAAACTGTCCCTGAATCTGAAGGTGTGCATTTTCACACTTCTACACCTTTTGTGCACTGGGAGAGGGGAGAAGAGGGAGTGGCCAGTGTGCGACTCATCCTTGATTATGCTGGTGGCCTTGCCGAGGCAGCGTGAGGTATAAATGGAGTCAAAGGAAGGGAGGTTGGTTTGGGTGATGGTCTGGGCTGCATCCACAATTTGCTGCAATTTCTTGGGGTCTTGCAGATAGATGCATTTTGGGTCAGGAACCTTCTTCAAACTGAACATACATACCGGAGGATAGTCATAAAGATAAACTGATAGAGGCCCATCAAACAAAATAAGGCAAAGAACATTTCTTGTTATGTGTGCTAACTCCCTAACAGAATGCTAGTCGCTCGAGCCTGTTCAATATTCAACAAAACAATGAACACAGAGAGAACAATTGGATATATTTAGCAATTCACAAAAGGTTTTTCTACCAATATTATATAAACCGCATGTTCACTATCAATCTGCCTGAGGGTATCAGAAACTCTAAAACAGAATGAATAAATGATCCAAAAATGATTGGGTGGGAAGGAACTGCAGATGCTGGTTTAAGCCAAAGACTGACACGATAAGGTGGAGTACCTCGGCGGGTCAGACAGCATCTCTGGAGAAAAGGAATAGGTGTGGTTTTGGGTCGAGACCCTTTTTCAGACTTGGGTCAATTTTAAAATGGTTTTTGAGAAAAATGCACAGACGCCAGTTGCAATTAATTCAATGGAAATCAAAACATTCAAGTTCCTTGAAAAGGCATCTGCACGTCAACTTCACCATTAGAATGCCATTTTGAATTCTACTCCAATATGTCTCAGTGTTCCACACGTCACTCCTAGTCCTTCAATCAAGAGTGATTCTGTTAATTCCATGGACACCAATTTCATTCACTCTCGCCACGCTTCAGGTTAATTGGTCACGTTTGTTTAGGGTTTTGACGTCAGGTTGTTGACAATGAATCCGGGAGATTGAGACACAAATCAGTCGTAGGCTGGAATGGAGGTGACTCGGGTATCTCCACTCTCTCCCTCTTTTACCGTCTCCCTCTCCTCCTCCTCGCCCCCTCCTCCCCTTCTCCCCCCACTCCCCTTCTCCCGCTCCCTCTCCCCTTCCACCCCTCCCGCTTCTCCCCTCCCTCCCTCCTATCCCTATCCCCACTTCCTCCTTATTCCTCCCCCCTCTGTCCCCCGCCTCTTTCTCCCCTCCCTCCCCCTCCTTCTCCCCTCCTCCTGCAGTCATGATCTCCTTGAATGGTTGTAAATCAGGAGCCTGCACTCTCTCTTTTCCCCTCTCCTCTCCCTCCCCTCTCTACATCTTCTCCTCCTTTGTGGGTGCTTAAGGACTTTTAAGCCCGCCTTAGTCAGCCTCGTATTTTCCCAAGATTCACTGAGCAGTTTGGCTGAGCTGTTGCAATTCACAGTTGCCCTTCATTCACCTAAAGTGTCCATTTGCCCATGGACCAAGGGCCAAAGGGAGGGTCCATTTCAGCTCTTTACCCAGTGCCTTCCTGCGTGCATTATTTATGAAGAGTGCGGTCTTGCTCATTAAACCAGTCAGCTAGAGGGGACCCACTTTATCTGCCTCTCTATCTCACTGTCCGGAGATTTCACCAAGCAGGCAAGACTGGGTCTAACAAGGGCGCATGTTCATGCTCACTTGTACATTCAGCCATCAACTGCAGGAACAGTGTTTGCTGACACTTGGTGACACGCTGCTGAAAGCAATGCGCACCAGTCACAACTCACACCCCAGCAGCTTGCAAACACAAAGTGACTGCTTCAAAATCTTCTCCCCTGAACTTTGTTAGACCGCAAAATGCAAGCCACGAAAAAAAACCAATCTGCTCTGCTTGAGTTTGACGACCTTTGATCAGATCTTGGGGAACAGATATAGGTTTCACTCAGAACACCGGTCGAGAATGGATGGCATTGCTATTTATTCACACCACACAGTATCAAACTGATCGGCATTATAAGCCACAGGACCCTCATCAACAATAGGGAAAGGATAGCGAAGGCAGACAACTAGTAAATGGGCATGTGGGTTGTGCTAATGTGGTCACAACAAAGCTGGAGTAACTCAGCGGGTCAGGCCGCATTCCTGGAGGAAAGGAATAGGTGATGTTTCGTGTCGAGAGTCGGGGGGGGGGGGGGGGGGGGGAGTAGAGATACGAAAGGATACAAATGAAAGACCTGCGAAAGGACAGATCAAAGCCAGCAACGATGATCAAGGAAAGGTGGAGCCCACAATGGTCCATTGTTGGCTGTGGAGAAGGTGAAAACAAGTGAGACAAACCGTGAAACTAAGCAGGACGACAGCGAAACTAGTACGCCGACTTGGGTGGAGGAGGGAGCGAGGTGATGCAAGGGTTACTTGATGTTAGAGAAATTAATATTCATACTGAATCCACACCCTCCAGCGATTACTCCATACACTAACACTGGGGACAAATTTACAATTTTACTGAAGACAATTAACCTGTTCATCTTTGGAGCGTGGGAGGAAACTGGAGCACCCGGAGAAAAACCACGCAGTCACACAGTGAACGTACAAACTCCACACAAACAGCACCCGTGGTCAGGATCGACACCGGGTCTCTGGTTGTGTAAGGCAAAACTCCACCGTAGCGCCACCGTGCCGCCCTTAGTGTTAATCAAGTTTCTGTATCATCTTCTCATCCGAGAATATAAAAACTGAACCAAAGTAGCGCTTGGTAGATCAGTTTTAGCTGCCCACAATCTGGCCGTGGCCTTTCCAGGCGGCTCCGACAGGGGTCAACAGGTTGTTTTCAATGACATTTGGCCGGCCATGTGCAAGGAATCAAAATATCTTCTGGTAAAACAGAATAACATTCCAAGTTTATTTGAGATGCTCCTATCGTACGGTCAATGCTTTGAAAATGGCAAATGGACAATTATAGTGACACACAGAACTGCAGATTATACCAAAGTTATAGACATAAAGTGCTGGAGTAACTCAGCGGGTCTGGCAGCATCTCCGGAGAAAAAGGCTGGGTGATGTTCATGGTCAGGAAATCTCTTCAAACCCTTCTTCAGTCCCAACACGAAACGTCACCCATCCTTTTTCTCCAGAGATGCTGCCTGACCCGCTGAGTTACTCCACCACTTTGTGTCTGTCAATGGACAGTTAGACTTTTTTAATGCAAACTTTTGCCACAATATAGATTCCAATCAGCCCAGTAAATTGTATTATTTGTGATGCTACGGCCACTTCTTTGTGTGATTCTAATGCCTATTTTTGTTGGATTGGAACATAGGACAGTACAGCACAGGAACAGGCCTTTTGGCCCACAATGTCTGTGCCGAACAAAATGCCAAGACCAACTCTTATCTGACGACACATAATCCATATCCCTTCATGCTCTACACATCCATGTGCCTATCCAGAAGTCTCGTCAATTCCACAATCGAATCCTGACCTCAGGTGAGACTTTTGTGGAGTTTGCACGTTCTCCCTGTGACCACGTGGGGTTCCTCCAGGTGCTCTGGTTTCCCCCCACATCCCAAAAACGTGCAGCATTTCTGGTTAATTAGCTTTGACAATTATCCGTGGATGGTTGAGAAAGTGGGATAGCATAGAACTAGTGTGAATGGGTGATGGATGCTTGGCATGGAAGGGCCTGTTTCCATGTTGTATCCCGGTATATAAAATAGACTGCCAAGTTCAGAAGGTTCATAAGGTTCATTTATTGTCACATACACCAGTTGGTGTAGTGAAATTTCACTGGCCAGGCCAGTCATACAATTTAAAAAAGCAACAGACTCAAAAAACACATTTTAACATAAACATCCATCACAGTGACTCCTTCACATTCCTCACTGTGATGGAAGGCGAAAAAGTTCAAGTCCTTCCCTTTTTGTTCTTCCTTGGTCGGTGGCCTCGAGCCCCGCGTTGATGGGAGGGTCTTGACTCCCGTAGCCGGCGGCGTTCGGGCCCTCCGCATCGAGGCGTTCAGCTCCTGCACCGGGGGGATGTCAGCTCTGCCGCGCCGGGCGATCAAACCTCGCGTCGGGGCTGGACGAACCTAATGCGGCGTTGGAGCTCCCGACTAGCCTCTCCCGAGACTGTCAGCCCTTGATGGTAAATCAGTAGGCCCAGGCAAGGGGTCCACTCCGATGGTAAGTCCGCGCCCCGCGGTGGGGCTCACGACAGACCAAGGCGGCTTTTCAACTCCATCGATGGTAGGCCGCAGAGCCCGGAGAATGTGATCCGAAACTTGATCACCTCTCCGGGAAGGTAAGAAACTGAAAAAAAAAGTTTCCCCCTCCCCCCCCTACAACAAACAGAAGAACATTAAAACAAACTTTAAACAAACGCTAGAAATAACTAAAAGGATAAAAAAACGAACAGACTGCCGGAAGGGCTGCCATCTCCTTCCCCCTTCAAGTGGCAATGGTATAAAAAATGCTGTAAACATTTTTGCCAAAAACCTATGCTCCACTTATTTTAAAAAGAGAAACACATCACAGGCTATTTTCCCGCCCATCATGTTTCTGATTTTAGGCTCAGCATAAACCAAGTGCCTCTGGCTGTCTGCAGCCTCCCACTGTTATGGAAACATCCACTCCATTCTTCAGAGAAGAGCCAAGAATAAAATAATCCCATTCCACCTCGTCTACAAAGTGTCTCTGACAGCTTCGGACCAAGGGCGGGAAGCGATTGATACACGACCCTTTGGGCTCAAGCTTAACCTGTCGAACCATGAGGGGCCCAGATTCAGAAGAATACTTAAAATAAGGGCAGCCTATAGGCCTACCCTGTCTTAATCTGTGCCACTTCACGGGTGAGTGCACAGCCCACAAGATCTCGCTGTAAACATCTAGATGTCACCTTAAGAACCTGTTAAGCAATTTGAATTGCATAGAAAGGAACTGCAGCTGCTGGTTTATACCAAAGGTGGACACAAAATGCTGGAACAACTCAGTGGGACAGGCAGCATCAGAGTCAGAGGAGAGGGAAACGAGGAATTTCAATTCATGGGCTGAATGGATAAACAAGGGTGGTCTTCCCATTGGGAAAACCCTTTCAGGCTCTGGTCCAGGGCAGAAAGAGTTCCAGAAGCCAGGTTTGGAGGTTTCAAGGGCCTGTCCCACTTTCACGACCTAATTCACAACCTTTTTTACTCGTGGACAACTTTCATCATGTTGAAAAAACGCCCCGACCAACTTGATGCCACCAGTACCTACGACTAGCATCACGACCTGCTACAACCTACCTAAGACCTCCTACGACCTCGTGACGACCATGCTGCGAGTATGAGTCAAGGGCAAACTCGGCAGAGGTCGTGAATTAGGTTGTGAAAGTGGGACAGGCCCTTTATTTTCAGGTTTTCTACAGACTGTGAGGTGGAGAGTTCGAGGCATCGTAAATAAGCCTCGAGATTGCCATCCACCAGGCCCAAACCCCTCACCCTACCCGCGATCAACGTCGGAACCAATCCTTCACCATCGGGCAGGAGGTACAGAAGCCTCTATTAACCAGCCACCAGGTACCAACAACTGTTAGATTCTTAAACCAACCTGCACACCCCTATACCCATTCCTTCGTTATCACCTCGTCCACAGCCAACAATGGACCATTGTGGGCTCCACCATTCCTCAGTCTAATTTGTTCTGTACCTCTAGCTTCTGTCTCCCCAGACTCTCAGTCTGAAGAAGGGCCTCGACCCACAACGTCAACAGTTCATTCTCTCCAAAGTTGCTGCCTGACCTGCTGAGTCACTCCAGAATTCTGTGTCTATCTTCCAGCATATCCGTGATTCTACCTCAATTGCCATTTGGCCCATCGCATGCACTAGCGTGGACTTCTTCCCCCCCCCCCACAAATTGTGTGTTGCACTATTATCCTGTTTTTTACAGTCTTCCTTTTTTTTGGAAAGTTTAATATGTATGTAAGTTGATTTTTGTGTGCTTGTACGAGTGCATGTGCCCATGATGCTGCTGCGGCAAGCAAGATTATCATTGTACCTGCTGCACCTCACCGTTCTAGTGCATGTGACAATAAACTAGTGTTGACTTGATCTGACTGTAGGTTCAGCAAATCAACATTCAAGGATACTTTATTGTCCAGTGTACCTAGGTGCAGTGAAATGCTTTCCATACAGTCCAGTAAAATCAGACAGCACACCACACTCATTGAGGTTGTACACAAGAGTCCTGGTGCCGACAAAGTTAAAGTTCACTGAACAGGTCCTATCTTCTGACCGCCACCACACATGGCAGCAGGTTGACCCTGCCGTCCCCCCGTTTATTCTCGACGGCCCACCGCTGGGTTCCCACCTCTCTCTCAGTGGGGCCCCGCCTGGCTCTCAGTGCCCCTCCTCGCTCTCGGCAGCATTGGTCCCCCTATGCTATTGACGGTTCACCTCTCTGCCTCAGAGGGCGGTGGAGGCAGGTTCGCTGGATGCTTTCAAGTGAGAGCTAGATAGGGCTCTTAAAGATAGCGGAGTCAAGGGATATGGGGAGAAGGCAGGAACGGGGTACTGATGGGTGATGATCAGCCAAGATCATATTGAATGGCGGTGCTGGCTCGAAGGGCCGAATGGCCTACTCCTGCACCTATTGTCTATTGTCGATTGCCTCAGCCTCGCGATCCCACCAAAACTCTCAGCAGTTACACTCGCGTCCCCCCCCCTCTTGCGTCCCCCCCCCTTCATGTGTCCCCCCTCCCCTCCCGGGCCCCCCCTCACTCACGGCGTTGCAGGTCCCGTACACACCGCTGGCTCGGCACTGAGTGAGGAGTCCATGGCGGGTGAGCCGGGCCCACCACATAGGTCCTCCATCCTCGGTGTGCGAGTCCTCAGTCCGCTGGCGGGCTTGGCCTCGGCTTTTCGGGATATTCCCAGCGCGTGGGAATCTCCGCTCCCTACCTTTGACTCCACGATACATTCTGTTATCAGATTCACCATCCACTGCAGTCTGGCCAATCTGGTCAAGAATCTGAAAATACTTAAGGTTGCACAGTGGTGCAGCTGATAGAGCTGTTTCCTCCCAGCACCAGAGTCATGGGTTCGATCCTGACTACGGGTGTGGAGTTTGCATGTTCTCCCTGCGACCGTGAGGGTTTTGTCCGGGTGCTCCAGTTTCCTCCCACATTCCAAAATTTGCACAATAAATGTATTTCTAATTTATTAAAATATAGGGCAACTTCACTTATCCAAAACATTTTTCACAATTCATATTTTTCCCTTATTTGCCTAAAGAGCAGACTTTTCAGATGTTCCGAAATGAGATTGTAATTGTACCTTCCTTTTGCCTATAAATTCCAAGTCTTCCATTTACTGCCGAAAGTTAAAATACAAAGTAATCCCATTTCTTCCCACCTTATCCGTAATCAAATTTGTGTCCAAACTTTAATTCCAATGCCTGCAGCATATTGAAGGGATATGTGGAATCACACTAATCTGGGTGATATACGAATATAGCCTCACATTATATTTTAAAAAATCAACTTCATGCCCTCAATGCAATTGAGACAATCAGCTTCCTTTTTAACACTTGATTGCTGCTGTGAGAAAAAAGACCTCACCATTTTCCATTGAAAATTTGGAAAGAATGCTCCCAACCGCACTGAATAGACACTTATGGGGAACTAATAGTTGGGGAACTAATAGCAAATGGTTTGAAAGACTGGACACTGATAAGGTTCTGAATTGTAAAAGGAATGAGTGAATTTAAGATATTCAACAGAAGATATTCCTTAATAGGTCGAAATCTTGTTTGACAAATGAGAAAAATAAAGAAAATTGAAACTCTATGCTGGTGAAGATGGTACAACAAAGGTACGTGGAACAACAAGGGTGGCACAGTGGCACAGCGGTAGAGTTGCTGCCTTACAGCGCCAGGGACCGGGGTTCAATCCTGACTACGGGTGTTGTCTGTGCAGAGTTCCCCGTGGCCACGTGGGTTTTCCCCGGGAACTCTAATTTCCTCCCACACTCCAAAGACATACAGGTTTGTAGGTTAATTGGCCTTGGTTAAAAGTTGTAAGTTGTCCCTAGCATGTACGATAGTGTTAGTGTAGGTGGATCGCTGGTCGACGTGGACTCGGTGGGCCGAAGAGCCGATTCCCCTGACAAATCTCGATACTAAACTAAACAATGTAAGCATGGAATTAAAATGGTTCATAGAAAATGCATCATTTTCAACAGACAGATTTTTTAGTGAAGTCGAGAAATAAGTGCAAGTGCCAGCATAAATTGCCAGAAATGATGAACTTGGACACAGACCATGCGAGGGCTCTACAAAAATCATTTTCCAAATACTGGCCCAGCAACAGGGAACACAATGAGTTGATGAATAGGACTGCTGTGTGTGCCAACACACACCAGATGGGCTGAAATGGCTCCTGCCACGCTAACAGGGAATATGTGGGAAATCTGGAACTTGCTGGTGAAGCTGTAGGTTCTGATCAGAAACTGGACCAGTCCATGCAGAAGTACAAGATTGTCTTTGGCAGCTGGTATAGCTTTGGGCAAGGATTTGTTGGCTGTCAAAGCTTCCATGGGAGCTTTGTAGAACAAGGGCCACAAGAGGTCCCATCACTACTCAAGCTGTGCCTCGGGAGTCCATCGCTTCAGGTCAACAGATAAGATAACTACGGACACTGGGCAATGCTCATCCCTGCCAGCTAATTATCCAAATCCATTCTGTTGTGATGCAAATGCACACATTCAAATGAGCATGGACCAGAGCCCAAACACGGACCTCAAGTGTAAATTGTAAAAGGCTTGAAGAAGCATTACTGAGGCTTAAGCCTCAAATTCAACCAGAAACGTTTAAGCAGCTTATGCCTTATCAGTTTATGAAGTGGAAAATGCACAAATGAGATAAAGCAAACACTTTACTTCAAACATCTCCAAGATTAGCAAAGAGGGTGAAATAGAACAGAAAAATATATTTTACCTGTGCAATAATTCAGCAAGCAAGGTACTGAAGTCAAATGGCAGGAAAGTAATTTAAGATATGATTGAAAACCACAACAGGTTGCTTTCTGGAATAATTACTAGTTACTACTAGTTAATATTAATGTACTATTATATTAACTAGTTAATAGTAACATGTTTAATATTAACTAGTTAATAGTTACCATTGTGTTCACAAAGGATGGCGGCCATTTGAGTCCAGCCTTCAATGAATTTAGTTGGTCAGATGTAGGTGCCAAACAGGGGTCCTACTGCAGTTCCCAGTATTTATGGGCTATTGCTCAGAAGGGCCATTATATTACCTTCTTCAGTCTGAAGAAGGGTCCCAATCTGAAACGTCACCTATCCATGTTCTCCAGACATGCCGCCCGACCCGCTGAGTTACTCGAGCACTATGGGTCCTTTTGTCATCACAATGGTAACTGGCAATGGCCTGCAATGGTCTTTGAAGCAACATTTCACACAACAAAATACCTTTAGACTCTTTAACAAAATGTTGTACAAGACAGAGGACATTAAAATACAAGAATTGATCCATTGATCAAGTGTGAGAAATGGGCATTTTGTTAAAAAATGATTGACTGTCCAACTTGCCCTTGAGGGGACAGAGGGAAGCTGGTGATGGCAGACGCAAGAACAAGGGACGGTAAGAGAGTTGACCATAGTCTCACCTTCCGCTCTGCCAGGGTCGGCTACGGGAGGAGCACCCCCCGGGCACAGAAGCAAAAAGTGGCTGGACAAGGAGGAGGATGACTGTTCGCTGGACGATCCGGACAGAAGTGATGGCTGTAGTCACTATAAACATGTCTGTGGTGCTGTACGGCAGCAACTCTACCGCTGTGCCACTGTGCTGCCCTCAACCCAGCTTAACCCTCAATCCTTAACTCTGACTAACCCAGCTTCCAGCTTGAAACCAAAGCTCGACACAAAATGCTGGAGTAATTCAACGGGGCAGGCAGCATCTCTGGAGAGAAGGAATGTGTGACGTTTTGGGTCGAGACCCTTCTTCAGACCCATTCCTTGCTGATGCTGCCTGTCCCATTGAGTTACTCCAGCATTTTGTGTCTACCTTCGATTTCCTACACATTGAAAGTAAAGCTATTAACTCCCGAGGAACTGATACAGATGCTCCCCGATTTACGATGCTTCGACTTACGATATTTCGACTTTACGATGGTGCAAATGATCGGCAACGGCAGCGAACCGCAGCTCACTTCCGGCCACGCGATCAAATTGTATTAAATGCATTTTCCACTTCCGATATTTTCGATTTACGATGGGTTTACTGGAACTTAACCCCATCATAGATCAAGGAGCAGCTGTCTTGGTTTTATTCACATCAGTGCATGTCAGATTGGTTTATATGAATTACTGTTAAAATATATTTTCTTCATTTATGGATAGGACAGGTTTAGTGGGATATGGACCAAACACAGGCAGGTGGGACTAGTGTAGATGGGACATGTTGGTCGGTGTGGGCAAGTTGAGTCGAAGGGCCTGTTTCCACACTGTATGACTATGATTAAATAACAACTGGAGGGAACGAGGTTGGTTCTTTAAGTAAAACTGAAGGATGTAAAAACTACATTCACGAAGTGTTAATGGAGTCTCCCATTCTCAAAGGGAGCTGTCAGATATCTTCAGGAATTTCTCTCCTTGTACCTCACAAATACCTACACCACACAATGCCAAGCACAATCCCTCTGAAGTCATCAAAAGGCTTGAATATCCTTACTATCATTCCATAATTGATTCTGGAGGCCATGAACTAACATCACTGGAGTGGCTCTCAAGAGAAGTGAAGAGTTGTTCCATTTGGTTGGGACTCCGTTTCATCCGACAATCATTGGCTCAAGCCAAAATAGGATGAACAACAAACTCATCCAGGCTCAAGAAATGACATTCTTCCTGAATGTTGGGAAAGTTCTCCCTGTTTTTGATAAGAACATGCCAGACTTCAGAATAAATTCCATTCCCAAACACAACTGTTTTTAGATTAGTTTAATTACAGCGTGCAAACAGGCCCTTCGGCCTACCGAGTCCACACCAGCCTGCGATCCCCGCACACTAACGATATCCTACACCCACTAGGGACAATTTACAATTATACCAAGCTAATTAACCTACAAACCTGTACGTCTTTGGAATGTGGGAAGAAACCGGAGAAAACCCACGCAGATCACGGGGAGAATGATCAAACACCATGCAGACAGCACCTGTAGTCAGGATCGAACTCGTGTCTCTGGCGCTGTAAGGCAGCAACTCTACCGCTGCGCTACTGTGCCGCCCTATTCTAGATTTAGAAACAAGGACTGCAGATGTCACCATTTCATATTCCCCAGATGCTGGCTGGTTTACAAATAAAAGACAACCTGCTGGAGTTACCCAGCGGGTCAGGCAACATCTCTGCAAAACGTGGACAGGTGACACATTGTGTCGGGAAGAAATCACCTCTCCTCCAGAGATGCTGCCTGAGCAGCTCCAGCACTTGGCGTCTTCTTCTTCTATTCTTGATTTACTTTAACTAACATAAATTGAAGGATGGTTAGCTCATGAAACGATTCCTTTCCTCTGCAGTTTGATTCAATTTCTAATAACAAAGTGATTGCTTTAGGCTTCAATCAATTCAGGATAGCAGGTTTATAATAACATACATGGAGTACCTTTGAATTGACGTTTTTAAAAAAGCAGAATTACAACCTATGTCTCGGTGAAATATCACTTTTATATCACAGGACAGATTAATTCACGCCTGGAGAATTCTTTTCTATTGGAATTATGAAACCAATCAGTTCTATTTTGCCTGGTAGAATCCATCAGTACCGATCCTGTGAACCTCATTAATTACTATGGCTTAAGTGATGAACTGCTATTTAGGTAAATAAAACCTGAAGTTGTTATCATTTCTCCAGTTCAGTAAACGTATGGAGACTTTACTCACAATAAAGCAGAACCTCCAGCAGTAGGCATCAAACAACACTTGTTTTTGCACTTGTCTGGGTCTCCGGGTAAACATTGCCGCCTAGAAACTACTTTGAACTTCAATGAGCATCAACAAAGCATTGATCAAATGCCACACAATTATCACAGCCAACTGATATGGGAAGAGATAATCAATTATGTCTGCTTATGTCTGACTGGGACAATCACCCCGTTAACTATTGCCCCTGTCCCACTTAAGAAACCTGAACGGAAACCTCTGAGGACTTTGTGCCCCACCCAAGGTTTCCGTGCGGTTCCCGGAGGTTTTTGTCAGTCTCCCTACCTGCTTCCACTACCTGCAACCTCTGGCAACCACCTGCAACCTCCGGGAACTGCAAAGTCCCGGGGCGCAAAGTCTCCAGAGGTTTCCGTTCAGGTTTCCTAAGTGGGACACGGGGAATTACACTATCCTACACACTGGGACATTTTACAATTTTACCGAAGCCAATTAACCTACAAACCTGTACGTCATTGGAGCATGGGAGGAAACCGGAGCACCCAGTGTAAACCAACGTGGTCACAGGGAGAACTTACAAACTCCGTACAGACAGCAGCCGTAGTCAGGATCGAATCTGGGTCCCTGGGGTAAATATTACAGCATTTAAATCATGCAGCAACACACAACACCAAGCAGTGAATCTTGATGGCGGAGATTTGACTTTTCACCTCGAGAGCTAAAAGTCTACACGGAGGAAAAAAAAGCCTGTTCCAATAGACAATAGGTGCAGGAGTAGGCCATTCGGCCCTTCAAAGCAGCACCGACATTCAATGTGATCATGGCTGATCATCCACAATCATTCCCCGTTCCTGCCTTCTCCACATATCCCTTAACTGGTTACCAAACTCGCAGAACTGGGTCTTTGCGCATCCCTCTGCAACTGGATCCTCGACTTCCTCGTCCACAGACCACAGTCTGTTCGTATTGGTGGAAATGTGTCAGCCTCAATAACAATCAGCACGGGAGCACCTCAAGGCTGCGTGCTCAGCCCCCTGCTGTACTCACTCTATACCCATGACTGCGTAGCGAACCACAGTGCGAACTCCATCATCAAGTTCGCTGACGACACCACTATTGTGGGGCGTATCACTAATGGGGATGTGTCAGAGTACAGAAGAGAGATCGAGCAACTGTCCATATGGTGCCAGCGCAATAACCTGGCCCTCAACACCAGCAAAACCAAGGAACTGATTGTGGACTTTGGAAGGAGTAGGAGGGGGACCCACAGCCCCATTTATATCAACGGGGTCGATGGTTGAAAGGGTCAAGAACTTCAAATTCCTGGGCGTGCACATCTCTGAAGATCTTTCCTGGTCCGAGAACACTAACGCAATTATCAAAAAAGCTCATCAGCGCCTCTACTTCCTGAGAAGATTACGGAGAGTCGGATTGTCAAGGAAGACTCTCTCTAACTTCTACAGGTGCACAGTAGAGAGCATACTGACCGGTTGCATCATGGCTTGGTTCGGCAATTTGAGCGCCTTGGAGAGGAAAAGACTACAAAAAGTAGTAAACACTGCCCAGTCCATCATCGGCTCTGACCTTCCTTCCATCGAGGGGATTTATCGCAGTCGCTGCCTCAAAAAGGCTGGCAGTATCATCAAAGACCCACACCATCCTGGCCACACACTCATCTCCCTGCTACCTTCAGGTAGAAGGTACAGGAGCCTGAAGACTGCAACAACCAGGTTCAGAAATAGCTACTTCCCCTCAGCCATCAGGCTATTAAACCTGGCTCAGACAAAACTCTGATTATTAGCAACCACTTTCTGTTATTTGCACTACCAGTTTATTTATTCATGTGTGTATATATTTATATCATGGTATATGGACACATTTATCTGTTTTGTAGTAAATGCCTACTATTTTCTGTGTGCTTAAGCAAAGCAAGAATTTCATTGTCCTATACAGGGACACATGACAATAAACTCACTTGAACTTGAACTTATCTTTAAGAGCCCTATCTAGCTCACTCTTGAAAGTTTCCAGAGAACCAGCCTCCACCGCCCTCTGAGGCAGAGAATTCCACAGACTCACAAATCGCTGTGTGAAAAAGTGTTTCTTCATCTCCGTTCTAAATGGCTTACCCCTTATTCTTAAACAGTGGCCCCTGGTTCTGGACTCCCCCAACATCGGGAACATGTTTCCTGCCTCTAGCGTGTCCAAATAATTTTATATGTTCCAATAAGATTCCCTCTCATCCTTCTAAATTCCAGTGTATACAAGCCTTCTTTTTACAAGGGAAGAACACTGAGAGAGGAAGTATTTCAGTGTAGCCTTTACTGGTGTTTTTGGCTTTCTGCATCTGTCTACATTGATGGCAATGGATCAGTTCAAGGAGCTCAACTGTGCAGTCTGCAGACCTGAGTAAACAGCAAACTAACAGCTGTCACGCTGGGCGGCACGGTGGCGCAACGGTAGAGTTGCTGCCTTACAGTGCTAGGAACCCGGGTTCAATTATCACTAAAGGTGCTGTCTGTACGGAGTTAGCATGTTCTCCCCATGACCACGTGGGTTTTCTCCGGGTGCTCCAGTGTCCTCCTACATTGCAAAGACATACAGGTTTGTAGGTTAAATCAGCTTTGGTAAAAATTATACATTGTCCCTAGTGTGTGTGGGATAGAACTAGTGTGTGGGCGATCGCTGTTCAGCCCGGACTCAGTGGGCCGAAGGGCCTGTTTCTGCGCTGCATCTCCAAACTAAATTCATCTGTGGGAACTGATTCCCAGTACAGTCAAGGGCGTGACATAGACTTTCATTTCATTCCTTCTATTACAGTTAAGTGAACATTTTCGATGTAGGACGTAATCAAAAGCAGCAATGACATGTCAGAAGATTAACAAGTCTTCCAGTTCACATGTGAACGGCCCCGGAAATACCAAAGTTCAATTCTGCCTCAAGTTACATTTGTGAAGTGCTGTCTTTGCATTTAAATGACAATGTAATTCTGCCTGATTTACAGGAGGGCACCAGCAACTGCGTCATTCACTGCGATTTTCTCAGACGGTGCATATGTATTATACACTTTACACAGGCAAATCCACGTTTGTACTGTTAATTATCTTGGTTTAGCCTTGCTCGTCTTAACTGGCACAAAGACGCATATAAGACAAAGGAAAGTAATGACTGGTTGCCAGCCACTTTAACTCCCCTTCCCATTCCCACACTGACCTTTCTGTTCTGAGCCTTCTCCACTGACAGAGTGAGGCCAAACATAAATTGAAGGAGCAGCTTCTCATATTTCACTTGGGCAACTTACAATCCAGCAGTATGAATTTTTATTTTTCTAATTTCATGTAACCCTTGCTTTCCCTCTCTCTCCGTCCTTCCCCCCACCCTGGTCGTCCTACTAGTTTCACTGTCTTCCTGCTGAGTTTCACCGTTTGTCTCAATCGTTATCACCTTCCCCGCAGCCACCAGAAAGCTCCACCTTTCCTTGATCATCGTTGCCGTGTTTGATTTGTCCTTTTGCATACCTCCATTCATTTTTTCTACATGCCTTTTCATATTTCTCCCCTGATCCTCAGCCCGTTCGTGGAGCTCGGATTCAGCCGCGGGACTGACATTACTTACCATCGCCCGGCAGGGTCACAACATCCGAAGCCTGGATCGCCTCGGCGCAGAGGGAGAATAAGTAGGGAAGAGACAAAGACTTAAGAGTTTTGCCTTCCATCACAGTGAGGAGGTGCCTGGTGAACTCACTGTGGTGGATGTTAATTTGTGTTTATTGTGTGTTTTTGTCATTTTTACTATATGTAGGACTGCAAGGCAACAAAATTTCGTTCAGACCGCAAGGTCTAAATGACAATAAAGGCTACTTTGACTTTGACGAAGGGTCTCGATCCGAGACGCCACCTATTTCTTTGCTCCAGAGATACCGCCTGACCCGCTGAGTTACTCCAGCATTTTTTGTCTGCCTTCACGTTAACAACTGGCCCTGGTCTCATGTTGATCATAATGCACCAACAAAATGTTACGACATTTGCGACAAGTCCCAGCATATTGTATCATTTATTCAGCTTTGTATCCGTTTTGTCATGTTCTTCTCACTGCACCTGCTCAGGTAAGAAATTTGATGATCTACTTTGTCACTCGTTCTATCCTACATCTTAGCTTTAGTGAGTGCCCGAATCCTTTTCATAGCGGTGGAGTTTAGGCTTGCAGCATGGAAACAGGCCCCAAGCCCGCGGCGACCAGCGTTCAACCCGTACACAGGCAGAAGGCAGGAACGGGGTACTGATTGGGGATGATCAGCCATAATCACATTGAATGGCGGTGCTGGCACGAAGGGCCAAACTGCCTACTCCTGCACCTATTGTCTACACTAACACCATCCGACACACATGGGGAAATTTACAATTGAGAGCAATTAACCAGCAAAACTGCACGTCTTTGGAGTGTGGGAGGAAACCGGAGCATCTGGAGAAAACCCACGCGGTCACAGGGAGAACGTACAAACTCCACCCAAACAGCACCCATGGTCAGGATAAAACCCGGGTGTCTGGCACGGTGAGGCAGCAACTCCACCACTGCGCCACTATTCCGCCCTCTCATGACTTGGTGACCATCACGTGGTCCTAGTATTTTTTGGATTGTTTCGCAATGCCCATTTTATACGTTGTGGCACAACACATAGATTTGAACATTTTGGTAAAACTATTGTCGCCCTGAAAGATTAGTTCAATCTACTAGAATCAAATGGATTTCTAATGGTGGGATATTGAAGAAAAAGTGCTTAGAGTTTGCACAATAACCTCTCGAGAATACTGCAGGTTGTGGTTGATTTGTAGCCACATGGCTTCTTTCAATCAGCCTGCTGAAGGACTGCGCTGACCAGCTGGCTGGAGTCTGTACGAGGATTTTCAACCAGTCTCTGGCCCAGTCCACTGTTCCACCCTGTCTGAAGTCCGCAACCATAGTCCCCTTGCCCAAAAAACCCCACATTTCCAGCCTCAACGACTACCAGCCAGTCGCACTCACACCAGTGGTGATGAAGTGTTTTGAAAAACTGGTCCGGGGTCACATCACATCACTCCTGCCCCGAAGCTTTGACCCCCACCAGTTTGCGTACAGAGCGAATAGATCTACAGAGGACGCTGTAGCCACAGCTCTCCATGCTGCACTGTCCCACCTGGAGCAGCGGGGGAGCTACGTGCGGATGCTCTTTGTGGACTACAGCTCTGCCTTTAATACCATCCTTCCCCACAAACTGGTGGACAAACTGGGGGACTTGGGACTTCCACACTCCACCTGCATGTGGATAAACAGCTTCCTGTCGGGTCGCAGCCAGAGAGTCAGAGTGGGCCATCACACATCCACGGCCCTCAGCCTCAGTACCGGCTCTCCACAGGGCTGCGTGCTGAGCCCCCTGCTCTACACCATCTACACACATGACTGCACCCCCGCCCACCACAGCAACACCATTGTCAAATTTGCGGATGACACTACGGTGGTGGGACTCATCTCCGGGGGGGACGAGTACGCCTACCGGGATGAGGTGGAGCAGCTGACAGTGTGGTGTGGAGAAAATAACCTGCTCCTCAACACCTTAAAGACCAAGGAGATAATAATAGACTTCAGGAAGAATAAAACGGACATGGTACCATTAATTATCGGAGGGGAGTGTGTGGAGAGGGTGGCGGATTTCCGCTTCCTGGGAATCCATATTGAGGAGGACCTGACGTGGAGCGTGAACACCTCTGCGCTGCTGAAAAAGATCCAGCAGAGACTGCACTTCCTGAGGGTGCTCAGGAGGAATAACATCACTCAGAGACTGCTGCTGTCCTTTTATCGGTGCTCCATTGAGAGCATCCTAACATACTGTGTATGCGTATGGTACACCAGCTGCACAGCGGCTCAGAGGAAAGCGCTCCAGAGGGCCATTGACAACGCCCAGAGGATTGTCGGCTGCCCTCTCCTTACCTTGGAGGACTTACACAGTTCCCGCTGCATCAAAAAATCCCAGAGTATTATAAAGGACATTTCCCACCCCGGACACTCCCTGTTTGAACTGTTACCGTCAGGCAGACGGTACAGATCTACAAGGACAAGGACAAACAGACTTAAAAACAGTTTTTACCCCACTGCTATAAAGGCACTAAATGTAGCTGCCAAGGAACGCAGGGGCGATACATACTAAGAGACTGTGAAATCGACAGAAGGATGTAGGGCTGGGTGTTTATGCGTGCTATTTTTATGATATTTATTTTAGTTGTTTATCTTTTTTAAATATTTACCTTGTATGTATCGTTAGCTTTTAGAAATGTTTGAATGGTGCACTGACTGGATGACATTTTACAATTTCGTTGTACATGGTTCATGTTACAATGACAATAAAGAAACTATTCTATTCTATTCTATTCTATTCTATTCTATTCTATTCTATTCCATTGGCACTTCATTTATCTCCTTGGATCCCTTCAAACTCAGGATCTCAAGCAGGGCAGTCCACACATTTTCTGGCAACCAAGGCAGTGTTCACTGTTGCTGTTCAACCTCAAGTTGTCATCCATCACAAGTTCCTAAATGTTAGCAGCAGAATTAAGCCCTTCGGCCCATCAAGTCCACTCCGCCATTCAATCATGGCTGATCTATCTTACCCACTCAACCCCATTCTCCTGCCTTGCCCCCAGAACCCGACACCCGTACTAATCAAGAATCTGTCAATCTCTGCCTTAAAAATTACCAATGACTTGGCCTCCACAGCTTTCTGTGGCAATGAATTCCACAGATTCACGACCCTGACAAAAGAAATTCCTTCTCATCTCCTTTCTACTAAAGAAATTCCTGCCCATCAAGAGTAAAGAGTGTTTTATTATCATATGTCCCAGATAGAACAATGAAAATCTTACGGGCAGTAGCATAACTGAATATATATATATATATACACAGTAAACAAGAAAATAAACAAGAAAAAAAGTTCAGTGCATAAATATATACATACTCACACACACATTTTACACACACACACACACGTACATATACACACATACATATATACATACATACACATACATACATGTATATATACACACACACACGTACACTTAAAGGACAAGAGTGCAATAATACCAATAATAGTCTATTGTAGTTCAGAGCTTATTTGAGGTTGTAGTGTTTAATAGCCAGATGGCTGTAGGGAAGAAGCTGTTCCTGAACCTGGACGTTACAGTTTTCAGGCTCCTGTACCTTCTTCTCGATGGCAGGGGTGAAATGAGTGCGTGGCCATGGCTCATCTCCTTTTACTAAAGAAATTCCTCCTCATCTCCTTTCCCCGTCCATCAGAGTACCAAAGGTAATTACCTGTCACCCGTCATTTGTAAGGCCCTTGCCATTTGATGGGCAGGCACAAGGCATGTTCCCCCTGCATTGTCAGCTGCCGGTAACATTCATTTCTACAATTGTCTGGTTTTTAATCCAAATCCTAACCTTGACTGCACTGGTAATCACATCCAGAACCGCAGACAAGCAAAAGAACATCATTCCAAAATACAAATGTAAATATATTCTGTTATCGTCACATATTCTGAGGTACAGTGAGAAGCTATTTGTTGCATGCTATCCTGTCAGCGAAAAGACTGGACATGATTACAATCAAGCTGTCTGTCCGCAGTGTACACCTACGGGGTAAAGGGGATGGTGCAAGATACGTAGACAAACACTGCCTGCATTCTTAGATTTTTGCCAAGTACTTGGCTATAGAAGTAACAAAGACAATTACAAAAAAATAGACAGATAAAGATTATAAGGTCATAAGGGATAGTAGAACTAGGCCAGTCGGCCCATCAAATCTATTCCGCCATTCAATCATGGCTGATCCATCTCTCCCTCCTAACCCCATTCTCCTGCCTTCTCCCCATCACCTCTGACATTCGTACTAATCAAGAATTTATCTATTTCTGCCTTATAATTATCCACTGACTTGACCTCCAAAGCCTTCTGTAGCAAAGAATTCCACAGATTCACTACCCTCTGACTAAAGAAATCTCTCCTCTTTTCCTTCCTAAAAGAAGGTCCTTTAATTCTGAGGCTATGAATAGTCCTAGACTCTCCCACTAGTGGAAACATCCTCTCCACATCCACTCTGTATGTTTCAATGAGGTCCCCCCCCATTCTTCGAAACTCCAGCGAGTACAGGCCCAGTGCTCATCATAGGTTATCCTACTCATTCCTGGGATCATTCTTGTAAACCTCCTTTGGACCTTCTCCAGAGCCAGCACATCCCTCCTCAGATATGGTGCCCAAAATTGCTCACCATATTCCAAATGTGCCTTATAGAGCCTCAACCCCCAAGAAGAGGGTCAAAGATATGGAACAAACGTGGCAAATGGGAGTAGCTTAGATGGAGCATCTTGGTCGGATGGATGGGTTGGGCCACATGCTGTGTGACTGTGATTCCATCTCCCTTCTTTTTGTTTAATATCTAATTGACATTGACACATACCAGGGTACCAACACACAGGCGAGAGTGCGATCCTGACCTACCATGTGCCTCGTTGGAGACCTACGGACTATCTTTAACTGGGCTTTATCTTGTACCAAACGTTATTCCCTTTATCCTGTATCTGTACACCCTGGAAGGCACAATTGTGATCAAGTATATGCCTTTCCGCTGAAGATAGACACAATAAGCTGGAGCAACTCAGCGGGTCAGGCAGCACATCTGGAGAAAAGGAATAGTGACGATTCGGGTCGAGACCCTTCTTCAGACTGAGAGTCATGGAAAAGGCAAACAAAAGATATAGGCGGTGATATAGAACCAATGAATGAAAGATATATGCACAAAAGTAACGATGACCAGTTAGCACACAGCAAAAGCTCTTCACTGTACCTCGGTACAGGTGACGATAATAATAAACTAGGCAGCAACGCAGGTCAGGATTGAACCCGTATCTCTGGCGATGTGCGGCATCGGCTCAACCATGTGAACGTTTTTGCCTTTCTGATTCTCATTTTGGGATGTCGCTGCAGTCGCGTGAAATCCCCGCTCACTCAGGAGTGGCCAGGACGCCAAATTACCACGGTGAGCATTGAACAGGAACTGCCATATTATGTTCAAAAGGGAACTGTAGATGCTGGAATATCGAAGGTACACAAAATTGCTGGGGAAACTCAGCGGGTGCAGCAGCATCTATGGAGCGAAGGAAATAGGCGACATTTCGGGCCGAAACGTCGCCTATTTCCTTCGCTCCATAGATGCTGCTGCACCCGCTGAGTTTCCCCAGCAATTTTGTGTACCTGCCATATTATGTTGGTTTGTTATCACTGAATGGAACAAAACAGGAAAGTACACAGTAATACATCACGATAAATGCAACATTCACAGTCTGTGTAATGTTATTATCTTTATAAAATTGCACAATACAAATTATACCAATGAAGGAAGTGATTTGGACCAAGTTCTACGTTGGTTGGAGTTCCCCGTAAGGAATAATCTATTCTCTTACATCTCCACTCTCTCTCTCTCTCTCTCTCTCTCTTTAGTTTAGTTTAGAGATACAGCATGGAAACAGGCCCTTCAGCCCACCGAGTCCGCAGCAACCTGCGATCCACACACACACACACACACACTTACACCATCCTACACACAAACACACACACTTACACCATCCTACACACACACACACACCCACACACACCCACACACCCACACACAAACACACACACTTACACCATCCTACACACACACACACACCCACACACACACACACACCATCACACACACACACACCGTCACACACACACACACACACACACACACACTTACACCATCCTACACACACCATCACACACAAACACACACACTTACACCATCCTACACACACACCCACACACACACACACACACACACACCAATTGATCAATTTCACCAAAGTCAATTAGGCTACAAACATGTCTGTCTTTAGAGCGTGGGAGGAAACCGGAGTTCCCGGAGGAAACCCAGACAGTCACGGGGCGAACATGCAAACTCGGCACAGACAGCACCCGTGGCCAGGATCGAACCTGGGTCTCTGGCACTGTAAGGCAACAACTCCACCGCCGCGCCACCGTGCCCCCCTATCTTCTCGTATCATCTCTTTTTCAAATAACCAACCAATTGTCGTTTAAATGTTATTGTTTCTGCTTCAATAACCCTGCGTGGAAATGCATTTCATTTCTAATAACTCCTTGAAGAAAGCAATTCTTCCAACATCCCACTTGGTATTTGAAGACACAGACTCGTTCCCTTATCAGTTTGTCAACCAGCAGCAACAATCTTTCTCACTCTCCAAGGACACTTTAACATTTCAAAAATCTTTTTATCAGATCACCATATCTTATATGATCTAATAAAAAAAGTCCAAATTAGTTTTCCCTTTCTTCATCAACTCTATTTCCTCATCTCCGGCTGCATTGTTCAGAATCTTCACCGCGCCATTTCCCAGTGGTGCGATTTCCACTCTGCGACGGGGTGCCTGGGAACGCAGTGCCACACCAACTGTGACCTAATCAACACCCTGCACACATTCAACGTGGCTTCACTGCTTTTACATTCAAAGCCATTGTTGTCAAGATTCAAAATTCTAGGTGTCATTTTTATTTATGTACCTGTCGGCCATTTGTACGAGCAGTCCTCGACTTTAACTGGGTTTAACAGTTAAAATGGCATTTCTACAATTGTCATTTTTCTCACCAAATCGGCGCAGCGGTAGAGTTGCTCCCTTATGGCGCCAGGGTCCAGAGGTGCTGCCTGGAGGGAGTTTGTACGTTCTCCCTGTGACCTGCAGAGGGTTTTCTCTGGTTTCCTCCCAAACTCCAAAGATATACAGGTGTATAAGTAAATAGGCTGCAGTAAAATTGTAAATTGTCCCTAGTGTGTGTGTGGAATAGTGTTATTAGTGTGCGGGGGTCTCCGGTCAGCACAGACTCGATGGGTCGAAGGGCCTGTTTCCGCATTGTATCTGTAAAGTAAACTAAAGTACAAGGCCCTGCATCTTTTTCCATTTGGCCATTTTACTGCCCAAACAAAGTGCCTGTTTGGCATCGCAAAGCCAAACGTGTAGTGCATAAGCAGGCAGACTTCTAATGATCTCATAGAGAGTAATCTCATGATCTCATAGAGTCAACAATGGTGGCAGACGCCAGAGTAAAGGGCCGGAGAGAGGACTGTGGGTCTTACCTTCCCTGCCCTCAGGGTTGGCTGCAAGAGGTGCACCCAGAGGACACAGGCTGAAGGACGGGACAGGCGAGAACGACAATCCCGATGGAGGCGATGGCTGCAACGGGCCTGTATGGACCGTGAAAATGGCACTGAAACCTGGACTCAATGGCCTGTTTCCTGCTATCAAACCACTGTATCTAACCCTCGTTAATTTGTATACCTCAATCAGACCCCTCCTCAATATCCCCACCTCCAAGGAAAGCATGATCAAATGACTCCTCATAATTGAAATATTCCACCCCAGAATCTCCTCTCAAAGCCTGACAATTATTTGGTCTGGATATATGCAGTCTCGCAGTTTTAGATATATTATTATCTTAAGGATAAAAATTACAAGCTGTCCTGTCAAAGATGTTTTTTCTCCCTCGTGCTTAACTCCAGATCTCCACTCCACTGTCCAATCTCCCAAACTGCAGCCTGACTAATGTAGCCAAATCTATTTTGCTTTCCACAGATTAAAATGTCTCCACCACTTACCACTATGAAATTACAAGGTTATGTAAACATCAACACTATTTCCATGCGTTTAACTGATAAGAAAACCAGCCATTTTCAGTGTAGATTTTACTTGCTTCCAAAGATATTACAGTCATCACAGAAGCAAGCCCGCACAGCCAACCCGAATGTCGACGTGCGTGTAGGGAGGAATTGTTGATGCTGGTTTACACCGAAGATAGACACAAAATGCTGGAGTTACTCAGTGGGGCAGGCAGCATCTCTGGAGAGAAGGAATGGGTGACGTTTTGGGACGAGACCCTTCTTCAGACCGAGTCTGAAGTCTGAAGAAGGGTCTTGACCTGCAACGTCACCCATTCCTTCTATCCAGAGGTGCTGTCTGTCCCGCTGAGTCACTCCAGCATTTTGCTTCCTTCTTGAATGCAGACTTGAAGTGTAGATTTTGCTTTAGGAAAAGATAAAATAATTGTAAAAAACCTACATGTACTGAATGTTCAATAGCCTAGCTTACTCAATCATTGCTCAGATGACAGACTTGCCATGGTGTGAATCACCCTTCAACTGCATGTATATCCTCCTTCAGATTAGACCCAAATGTAAATATTATCTAAGTATTCCCACCAAGGTTCTATATAATTGCAGACACAAGGAACTGCAGATGCCGCTCTAAAGAAAAGGTAATTAAAACTAGAGGGCATGGGTTTAAGATAAGGGGGTAGGAGGTTTAGGTGAGATGCGAGGAAGAATAGTTTCACCCGTAAGACATTGGAGCAGAATTAGGTGCTTCGGCCCAACGAGTCTACTCCGCCATTTGATCGCGGCTGATCTATTTTTCGATCTCAACCGGCCTTCTCCCCATGACCTTTTGACACCCTAACTAATCAATAACCAAATATGACCACAAATTGTCTCCCAGATGATGGTGGGAACTGGAACGCACTGCCAGAGACTGTTGCAACATCGAATAAGTATCAACATGAGCATTTGAATCACCAATATACAGAAGTTTGCCAACAATGTACTGATAACTGGGATTAGTATCGATGACGATGGGCAGCATGGACTTGAAGGGCCAAATTCCCCTTTCTTTGCTCCACCACTCTATGACAGTGAAACAAGGAATGCCATCATTAACATGGTTACGAAAATACACACAGCAAACTATGAAACAACACCAGATAGAAGACCATGATGTCTGGATAACACTCGGGCCCAGAAAAGTTCAGAATGGTGCTTAAATGTGGACATTCCATGCTTTTCAGCTAATGCAATCTGTTTCCAAGATGGCGCCCAAGCCAGGCGACTGTGTGTGGGCGCTGGTCACTGAAGTGGGTCTGCGATCTCACATTACAATCGCTCCACACTTTTAAATCTCTACTCCGACAGCAGCATTTCTGACTTTAACTATTCTCTTCTTAATCCACTCGCGTTACTCCCTTTGTCAGGGACGCATCTGTACACTGCAGACAGCTCGATCGTAATCATGTATTGTCTTTCCTACCAATGGTCGGCATGCAACAAAAGCTTTTCACTGTACCTCGGTACACGTGACAATAAAACTAAACTCAAATTGAATTGTAAGTGGAAATGCTGGATAATCTCATTTATTTTATTCTACATGCTTCTGATATCGGGGAAATTTAATATCTACCATTAAATAATGATTCCAATATACGTGGATAATGATGGCCATTATGGACCCCACTGTACATCCATCCACAGATAAACAAACACACAATGAAAATAAGAGTCTGGAAGTGATAAACAATTACAACACTAATCTCCAATTTGTGTACACACTGTTATGGTCATAATTACAAACACAAACAAAGACAGAGACATTAGTCACTGTGATCCAGTCACAAGGCGCTGTGTGCTGTAATAAAAGTCAATTGAACGTTGCAGTAATACTTAAAAGATAAAATGCCTTTCAGCTTAGCTGTGGCCCATTGACTGGTACAGAATTAACAACCCGTGAAACTCTAAAAACACAAAGCTTCTGCTTAATGATGGGCCTTTTGAGTCCATTAATTTTAAAGGGAACCTTTTTATGTGGTTTTGGGTCACATCTCTTTAATAAAATACCATGACGATTAGCTACGGAAACCAAGGAAATTGTCCACTCAAATGCTTAACTCCGCAAAGAATGTCCAGAATCCATGTCCTTCTTAGCATTATCTCTAGGCTGACTCGTAGCTAAAAAGGCTATAATCTGACATCCATACTAGGAGTTTTCAAAGTAGATTAAGAGGGCACGTGCAAAGTAGAAAGATAAAATGGAATCAGTACTTCAAGGAGGCAAGTCACATTTTAGGATTTATCTACAGATTGGGCCTAGAAACTGGATTTTCTCTTGTCTAGTGTGTTTAGTTGTAGTTTAGTTCAGAGATCCAGGGCAGACACAGGCCCTTCGGCCCACCAAGTCCATGCCGACCGTGATCCCCGAAAACTAGCACTATTCTACACATTAAGGGCAATTTTACCGAAGCCAATTAACCTACAAAACCGTACGTCTTTAGAGCGTGGGAGGGAACCGGAGTACCCAGAGAAAACCTGCGTGGTCACAGGGAGAACGTACAAACTCCATACAGACAGCACCCGTAGTCAGGATCGAGCCTGGGTCTCTGGCGCTGTAAGGCAGCAACTCCACCACTGTGCCACCATGCTGCCCAAAGAGGTTGTGCACCCTGTGTTAAAGTATTTTTGAATGCAACATACTGCATACAGCAATGTTGCAGTTGGTCGTCAGTCAGCGGTTTCTCGCCCAAAGGGTCAGCGGGGCCGGTGGGAGGGTGAACTGAGGTGATGCCTCCAGCTCCTTCCAGGTCGGCTGCAGGAGCCCCCTGGACACAAAGATGGCGAGGGGAGGGGAGGGGTGAGGAGAGGGGCATCGGTGCGCGGGAACTGCTCCAGTACATCGAGCGCGCGGGCTGATCGGACTTTGGATAATGGCGGCAAAAAAGGCGACGCCAGCACGTGTTATATATGCCGAAAGGATTTCACTGCGCAGTTGCACGTGACAAATAAACATCATTGAAACATCGAATGACAACGAATGGCCCACAGAAAACCATGAAATCGATCAGTGTGTAACTGTGTTTATGTTCTCCCTATGAAGAGAAAAGTGCAAAATTGACCAGCTTAAATTCAGCATAAATGCTTAAATGTTGTTACTGTGCCGTGAACAGAGGGGGGGAGCTTTGAAGATGGATATTTGCAGCTGCGTGCAATTCTGACAGCACTGCTCGATATGGTCCCCTCAGTTCACCGGCAGCAGTTCACACTCCACCAGGATTTGCTCCGAATTCTCCAGGAAAATCGGGATGCTGCCCTCTCGGCAGTTCGCTCTTCCCCTTGAAAAGGTTACACTGCGCGGCAACACGTTGGTCTGATTATTTAAGAAGGAACTGCAGATGCTGGAAAATCAAAGGTAGACAAAAAAGCTGGAGAAACTCAGCGGGTGCAGCAGCATCTATGGAGCGAAGGAAAAAGGCAACGTTTCGGGCCGAAACCCTTCTTCAGACTGATCGGGGGTGGGGGAGGGGGGGCGGGGAGAAGAAAGGAAAAAGGAGGAGGAGCTCGAAGGCTGGGGGATGGGAGGAGACAGCAGGAGGGCTGAGGAAGGGGAGGAGACAGCAAGGACTAACAAAATTGGGAGAATTCAATGTTCATGCCCCGCAGGATGCAGACTCCCCAAGCGGAATATGAGGTGCTGTTCCTCCAATTTCCAGTGTTGCTCGCTCTGGCCATGGAGGAGACCCAGGACAGAGAGGTCGGATATGGAGTGGGAGGGGGAGTTGAAGTGTTGAGCCACCGGGAGGTCAGGTTGGTTATTGCGGACTGAGCGGAGGTGTTCGGCGAAACGATCGTCCAACCTCCACTTGGTCTCACCGATATAGATCTGCTGACATCTAGAGCAGCGGATGCAGTAGATGAGGTTGGAGGAGGTACAGGTAAACCTCTGTTGCACCTAGAACGACTGCTTGGGTCCTTGAACGGAGTCGAGGGGGGAGGTAAAGGGACAAGTGTTGCATCTCTTACGGTTGCAAGGGAAAGTGCCCGGGGAGGGGGTGGTACGAGAGGGAAGGGAAGAATTGACAAGGGAGTTATGGAGGGAGCGGTCTTTGCAGAAGGCAGATATGGGGGGAGATGGGAAGATGTGGCGAGTGGTGGGGTCACGTTGGAGGTGGCGAAACTGACGGAGGATTACTTGTTGTATGTGACGGCTGGTGGGGTGAAAGGTGAGGACCAGAGGGACTCTGCCCTTGTTGCGAGTGGGGTGGATGGGGAGAGAGAGCAGTGTTGCGGGGTATGGAAGAGACCCTGGTGCGAGCCTCATCTATGGTGGAGGAGGGGAACCCCCGTTCCCTGAAGAATGAGGACATTTCAGATGCCCTGGTGTGGAACACCTCATCCTGGGAGCAGATGCGGCGTAGACGGAGGAATTGGGAGTAGGGGATGGAGTCCTTACAGGAAGCAGGGTGGGAAGAAGTGTAGTCCAGATAGCCATGGGAGTCAGTAGGTTTATAGTGGATGTCAGTCAGAAGTTTATCACCTGCGATGGAGATAGTGAGGTCAAGGAATGGTAGGGAAGTGTCGGAAATGGTCCAGGTGTATTTGAGTGCCGGATGGAAGTTGGTGGTGAAGTGGATGAAGTCAGTCAGTTGTGTGTGGGTGCAGGAAGTGGCACCAAAGCAGTCGTCAATGTAGCGGAGGTAGAGGTCGGGGATGGGGCCTGGTATGTATTGAATAAGGATTGCTCGACGTAACCGACAAATAGGCAGGCGTAGCTGGGGCCCATGCGTGTGCCCATAGCTATGCCTTGTATTTGGAGGAAATGGGAGGAGTCAAACGTGAAGTTATTGAGGGTAAGGACCAGCTCCGCTAAGCGGAAGAGAGTGTCAGTGGCTGGGTATAGGTTGCTTCTCTGGTAGAGGAAGAACCGGAGGGCTTTGAGACCATCCTAGTGGGGGATGGAGGTGTAGAGTGACTGGACGTCCATGGTGAAGATGAGGGGGTGAGGGCCTAGAGAATGGAATGCGCGGAGACGACGGAGAGTGTCTGAGGTGTCTAGAACATAGGTAGGGTTGGATCTAACCAAGGGGGATAGGATGGAATCAAGGTATTTGGAAATGAGTTTGGTGGGGCATGAACAGGCAGAGACAATGGGTCTACCGGGACAGTCAGGTTTGTGGATTTTGGGGAGAAGGTAAAATCGGGCCGTGCGGGGCTGGGGAACGATGAGGTTGGAGGCTCGGTCGGGTAGGGCGTGGGAGGTGATGAAGTCGGTGATGGTGCTGGAGATGGTGGCCTGGTCAGTGGGGTCATGGTCCAGGGGTAGGTGGGAGGAGGTGTCTGAGAGTTGGCGTGTGGCCTCAGCTTTGTACAGATCGGCGCGCCAGACTACCACGGCACCTCCCTTGTCGGCGGGTTTGATAACCCAATCTGGGTTGTTGTGGAGTGATTCGATGGCAGTGTGTTCAGGGGGGGAGGAGAGATTGGAGTGAGACAGGGGAGTGGAGAAGTTGAGGCGGTTGACGTCGCGACGGCAGTTATGGATGAAGAGTTCTAAAGCCGGAAGATGGCCACGAGGGGGGTTCCACGAGGAGGAGGTGCGTTGGAGACGGGAAAAGGGGTCATCAGTGGGGGGGCGAGGACTCCTTCCCATGGAAGAAAGCTGTGAGGCGGAGGCGACGGTAGAAGAGCTCCAAGTCGTGGTGGGCGCGGAATTCATTGAGGTGGAGACGGAGGGGGACAAAGGTAAGACCTCTGTTGAGGACAGACCGTTGGGTGTCGGAGAGGGGGAGGTCGGGGGGGGATGGTGAACACCCGGCAGGGATGGGGGTTGGGGCCGGAGGAAGGCAGGTGGGTGGACTGGGGACGAGGCGATGTGTGGTGGGGGGTGGGGGGTGGTAGATGGTGGGGGGGGGGGGGGGGGGGTGGGTGGTCAGGGGCTCCGATTAGTTTAGTTTAGAGGTACGGCGCGGAAACAGGCCATTTGGCCCACCGAGCGCGCGCCGGCCAGCGATCCCCACACATTAACACTATCCTACACACACTAGGACAATTTACACATACACCAAGTCCATTAGCCAACATACCTGTAAGTGTTTGGAGTGTGGGAGGAAACCGAAGATCTCGGAGAAAACCCAGTGGTCACATCAACAGATGGTTCTCCTATGTAAGCAGTGTGAGCACCTAGTGTGAGCACCTAGTGTGAGCTCCTAGTGTGAGCTCAGCGCTCGTCTGGAAGTACAGAGTCATGCAGCGAATGGTGGCATGCCGTTTTTTTCCAAGTGATCCGGTTTCCTCCCACACTCCAAAGACAAACAGGTTTGTAGGCTAATTGGCTTCGGGTAAAATTGTATATTGTCCCTAGTGTGTGTGTGTAGGATAGTGCGAATATGCGGGGATCGCTGGTCGGCGCGGACTCGGTGGGCCGAAGGACCCGTTACGGCGCTGTATCTCCAAACTAAAACGCAGCTCCCACTCATACCCTCTTCCAGCTGAGACTGCACAGTGAGCAGGTGAGGGAACAAAGACAGACACCTGTGACTTATGGTACATCACCCAGATCAGCTCCAGGTTTACACTTTACAGTTACAGCGTGGAGGTTCGTCGGAGGGCAAAGAGGGCCACTGAGAATGAGGGGTGACCCGGACTGTTCGGTGAACTTTGTCAGTGCCAAAACGTGACAACACTTGTGTACTGCCCGGGTGAGGTCTGATACATGATTTTACTGAATTGTATGAAAAACAAAGCATTTCGCTGTACCTAGGTACAGGTGATAATAAAGCAAAATTTATAATGTAGCCAATAAAGTATAATGAAGAAGGGTCTCGACCCGAAACGTCGCCTATTCCTTCTCTGCAGCATTTTTGTCTACCTTTGATTCTTCCAGCATCTAGAGTTCTTTCTTAAACATGAAGTATCATTCAATCATTGAATCCAATCTCAAGGGAATATTCCCCTCAACAGGCCCAGGGCAGTCACATGAAGCCAGCCCATCCTTACGGACACAGTACGTGTGTGTGGATGTGACAGTGTGGCCACAGTGTATGTGTGTGTAGATGTGGCAGTATGGCCACAGTACGTGTGTGTGGATGTGAAGGCACTACAGGAAGCCCAGTGTTGTCACCAAGCCATTGAAACCCATCAGAAGGGAAATGACAGTAGAATGCAGTGTTGCATTCATTGATTGCACTTTGTTATAAATGATTTTCAATACGCAAGTCAGGGAGAAGATTGCTTTAATTTAGCACACAAAACATTTTGCAATTTGTGGAGGGTGACATTGTCAGCAGTGATGTGCACTCTGTTGGCACCTCGCTCAGTAAGATGCAAATGGTTGATACTTGATTGCCGCTGGCTGTTGCTGAATGTTCCTCATGTGCAACGGGTTGCAGAGTCCGTGCAAGCATGGCCAGGGTCAACTGTGCTGGGTAATTGGGGAAGGAATGAGCACAACCTCAGATGCGGAGATCAATTCACTCTCCGAGTTCCAGCGGCTCTCTCTGAAGGGGAGGCTGCTTTGAGGGTCTGCAGAATACGAACAAGATTGCCCTCTGTGTCCTGCTTCCCAGAAGCAAACCTGCAATCACTTATTACAATCAAGAGGCAAGGGTGGTTTATCGTCATATGTCCCAGAGAGAACAGTGAAATTCTTACTTGCAGCAGCACGACATAATATGTAAACACAGTACTCCATAATCAATATAATAAGCAAGAAAAAAAATGTTCAGTACACTGAAATAGTGCAAAAAGACAAAACCAATCCCCAAAGAGTATGTAGTTCAGAGCTTATTTGGAGGTTGTAGTGTTTAGTCGCCTGATGGCTGTCGGGCAGAAACTGTTCCTGTATCTGGACGTTACAGTTTTTGCTCCACTCTTTTAAACCTTTCCTCATTGGAGACTATCACGAACTATCTTTAATTGGACTTCTTCTTCTTCTTCTTGCGTGCACAGCCTAAAGTTGTGAGATAACTTGCTCTGTTTGATCTTCTGTTTGCGCACGGCAGGTTGATTGCATTCGTCGAAACAGGGTGGACCACGTGAAGGTTGCAATCTTCCACCCCTTACTTGACTTTATCAGCTCTGCCTTTAACACTGTCATCCCCGCCAGCTTGATCACCAAACTCAGCGGACTTGGCATCTCCACCTCCCTCTGCAATTGGACACTGGATTTCCTCACCAACAGACCACAGTCTGTCAGGGTCAACAACCTCACCTCCTCCACTATAACACTGAACACCGGCGTGCCACAGGGCTGTGTGCTCAGCCCTCTCCTCTACTCCCTCTTCACCCATGACTGCATCCCTAAGAATGGCTCCAACGCCATCATTAAATTTGCCGACGACACCACGGTGGTAGGGCTGATCAGTGACAACGACGAGTCAGCCTACAGGGAGGAGGTCCAGCACCTGACAACCTGGTGTGCCAACAATAACCTCGTCCTCAACTCCAAGAAGACGAAGGAAATTATTGTTGACTTCAGGAAGAACAGAGGGGGCAGACATACCCCCATCCATATAAACGGGACTGAGGTGGAGCGCATCTCCAACTACAAATTCCTCGGGGTACACATCTCGGAGGATCTGTCCTGGTCCCTCAATACCACCAAACTGATCAAAAAGGCGCAGCAGCGCCTTTACTTCCTGAGGAGGCTAAACAAAGCTCACCTGTCCCCCCAGATCCTGACCAACTTTTACCGCTGTACCATCGAAAGCATCCTGACCACCTGCTTCACGGTATGGTACAGCAGTTGCACCGTAGTGGACAGGAAGGCACTACAACGGGTGGTGAAAACCGCTCAGCACATCATCGGTGCCCCGCTCCCTGCCATGGATGCCCTCCACCGAAAACGGTGTCTGAGACGGGCCAGGAAGATCATCAAGGACCCCTCTCACCCTAACCATGGACTGTTTGCCCTCCTCCCATCAGGGAGGCGGTACAGGAGCCTCAGGTCTCGAACTAGCAGGATGAGGAACAGCTTTTTCAACAACACACTTACATTGCTGAACTCGGAGTCCCGTCGCTAGATATCTTTGGTCTCTCCATCCACATTGTTAACCAGTACTCTTCTTATTCTAATGTATGCTTGTTCTGTATTTTTTTTAATTCCTATCTTGCACTATGACTATGACCATACGCTAAACTGCATTTCGTTGTACCTATACTTGTATCTGTGCAATGACAATAAAGTTGAATTGAATGTATCCTGCACAAAACATTGTTCCCTCTGTACACTGTGGGCGGCTTGATTGCAATCACATATAGTCTTCCCGCTGACTGGATAGCACGCAACAAAAAAGCTTTTCACTGTTGCCTCGGTCGGTACATGTGGCAATAAACTAAACTGAACTAAACTAATCAGTGACTCAATGTTATTCATTTTGCGAGATAAAGGCTACGAGAACAGGTGAAACACCATTATTCAGATGCATGTGAACACAAGGGACTGCAGATGCTGGTTTACAAAAAAAGACACAGAGTGCAGGAGTAACTCAGCACGTAAAGTAGCATCTCTGGATACCAGGGATGTGACGTTTCAGAACTGGAACTGTTACCTGTACAAGTTCTCCACAGATAATAATAATAATAATGGATGGGATTTATATAGCGCCTTTCTAATACTCAAGGCGCTTTACATTGCATTATTCATTCACTCCTCAGTCACACTCGGTGGTGGTAAGCTACTTCTGTAGCCACAGCTGCCCTGGGGCAGCCTGACGGAAGCGTGGCTGCCAATCTGCGCCTACGGCCCCTCCGACCACCACCAGTCACTCACACACATTCACACACATTCACACACAGGCAAAGGTGGGTGAAGTGTCTTGCCCAAGGACACAACGACAGTATGCACTCCAAGCGGGATTCGAACCGGCTACCTTCCGGATGCCAGCCGAACACTTAGCCCATTGTGCCATCTGTCGACCCAATATACTGCCTGACCTGTTGATTACTCCACACTTTGGGTCATTATTCAGATGCAGTTCCTCAAGCAAGAGAACATGGCAATGCTGTGATCACTTCTGATTAAGATGCACAGAATATGACAGGGTGTGTTAATATTAAGACTGCATTGATTGTCCCCCCCCCATCTGCATCTCTTAGAATGGTCAACTAGTTCATGTTGGATCTCGTGATACAGTCTAGATCGCATGAACCCACCCAAGTCATCATACTAGTTTCACTGTCGTCCTGCTGAGTTTCACTGCTTGGATCACTCATGAACACCTTCTCCTCAGCCAACAATGGACCATTGTGGGTTCCACCTTTCCTTGATCATTGTCACTGGCTTTGATTTGTATTTTTGGACATCCTTCATTCATTCGTTCAATTCACCTTTTCACATCTCTCGCTTCCCCTTCCCCCGAGTCTCAGTCTGAAGAAGGATCTCGACCCGAAATGTCACCACTTCCTCTTCTCCAGAGATGCTGCCTGGCCCGCTGAGTTACTCCAGCATTTTGTGTCTATCTCATGATTTAACACGAGTTCTACATGGATTTTCTCATCACAGTAGGTGTCGACACCACTGGTCTGAAAAGTTGGTTCTTCGATGCATCTTCTTTGCAAGCCAAGTTACTACATACAGTGAGACATGCAGCAGTCTTGACTGCATGAACTGGCTACAATGGTGAACACCCAGCATAAACGTTGATGTCGGGTGGAGCTGCTGCCTTACAGCGCCAGAGGCTCGGGTTTGATCCTGACTATAGGTGATGTCTGTACGGAGTTTGTACCTTCTCCCAGTGACTGCGTGGGTTTTCTCCGGGTGCTCTGGTTAACTCACCTATCCCAAAGGCACAAGGGTTTGTAGGTTAATTAGCTTCCATAAATTGTCCCGTGTGTAGGAAAGAACTGATGTACAGTGTTCACTGGTCGCCGTGGATGCCGTGGGCCAAAGTGCATGTTTCGTCGCTGTACCTCTCAACTAAATTTTCAAAGCTTTTGTTCAGTGGTGTGAGAATCATCCAGTTACAGTGAAAGGATCAGGAATGATTAAGATGTAGGCCAAGTAATCCATTTTGTGCTGTTTTAAAGAACTCCGTAAGAGGTCCTAAGATTTGACAGCCCCTTTAGTAATCGACAATCTTCGACTTCCCCATGTAACGATACACTCTTAGTTTAGTTTATTGTCACGTGCCCCGAGGTACAGTGAAAAGCTTTTGTTGTGTGCTAAACACGCACTCTTTCAGACAGGATGGGCTTTACTGAAAAGCTCCATGCCCGTGTCATAAGGTCAGAAGGAATAGGAGTAGAATTAGGTTCATGTGGCCTATCAAGTCCACTCCGCCATTCATTCATGGCTGATGTATCTCTCCATCCTAACCCCATTCCCCTGGCTTCTCCCCGTAACCTCTGGCACCTGTACAAATCAAGAAGTATGGGGATCGCTGGTCGGCACGGACTCGGTGGGATGAAGGGCCTGTTTCCATCCTCTATCTCAACAACTGAACTAAACGTGCAGGTTGATCCTGAAGGCAGTGACTCATTGGCTACAGTCTCCAGCCGGGGGTAGCATAAAGGCCCAAAGCAGCAACATTCTGGTGGAACAAATGTCACGCCCGTGCTGACCAGATTACTCACTTTTCTTGACCGTCAGCCCCTGGGTTTGACATTCATTGTTAACATGTTAGGTCCTTACAGGGGTGCATGCAACGAGAGACATTTGCAGTGTATAACACCCTATAACTGTGCTTAAATGCAAGAGATTTTACCCATGTAATACAGGGCTGAAGCAATAGATTTTACTTTGAGGGTCACGAGACTTTGGATCCTGTTCTTCAAGGAACGGTGGAAACGGACTCTTGGAGGTAGGTGGTTTTGGAGATATTGGCTGAGGTGTAAAAATCAACCAGGTAGAACTCCATTCTACTTCCTTGAAATAGGACAATGGGATTTTATCTCTATTAAAGGTGGTTGGATGTTATTTCAGTCTTGTAGTCCATAGCACCACATCTCAAACAGAGTACAGCACAATGGCATGCCAATGGACCAGGCCCTTCAGCCCACTCCGACCATCGATCACCCTACACATGGGGACAAATTTACTGAAGCCAATTTAACAACAAACTGACATGTCTTTGGGATGTGGGAGGAAACTTGAGCACCAGAAGGAAGCCCACGTTATCAAAGGGAGAGCATTTAAACTCCACAGAAACAGCACATAGAGAGAACATGCAAACGCCACACAGACAAACGCCACACAGACTGGATCGAACCTGGGTCTCTGGCGCTGTGAGGCAGCAGCTCTACCACACTACTTAATCAGTTTTTCTTCAATATTCCCAAACTAAGATATTTCTTAACGCTGTGTAGGGAGGAACTGCAGCAGCTGGTTTATATCGAGGAGAGACACAAAATGCTGGAGTAACTCAGCGGGTCAGGCAGCATCTCTGGGGAAAATGGATAGGTGACGTTTCAGGTCGGAATCCTTCTTCAGATTCATGTTTCGGGTCAGAACCCTTCTTTGGAATTCCAACACGAATCATCACCTACTCTTTTCCTCCAGAGATGCTGCCTGAGCCATTGAGATACTCCAGCTTTTTGTGTCTGCTTCTCAATATTTTTTCATTCCTCACAGCGGAGGCGGAACAAAATTAGTTTTAAACCATGAAGTCAGAGGCCAGCTTCACTTAAATTCTTCAGTCTAATGCATCACCCAGCCTGACCTGATTTGGCCACCTCTGTGACATTAGTGCTGCCATTTGCAGCCACAGATGACGGAATTGATATATTTACATCAACTGCCCAGCGGGCACTGAAGGGGCATTTGTATTTCCTTTGCTGGGGAGAATAGTTAGCAAGGTCCCCTAATCTTCGACCTTGTATATCTAAAGTGCAGTTCTGCAGGGGCATAAATGGGTATGAATACTGATTTATCTAACTTCAAGTAACCCTTGCATTCCCTGTCTCTCCATCCCTCCCCCACCCAGCTTCAAAGCCGTCTTATTGAGCTTCATTGTCAGTAACTCGTTCTCACCCAGCACACAGCTACCAATGGCCTGTTTCCTTTATCTCCGTTACTTTTTTTGCACATCTTTCATTCATTTGATCTACATCTCTCCACGTCTCTCTCCCCCCTTTCCCCTGACTCTGAATCTGAAGAAGGGTCTCGACCCGAAACGTCACCTATTCCTTTTCTCCAGAGATGCTGTCTGACCCGCTGAGTTACTGCAGCTATTTGTGTCGATCTTCCATTTGAACCAGCATCTGCAGTTCCTTCCTACGCAAAATATGGTGCTGGATTTAGATAAATCCAGGTTAAACTTCAAACATTCGAAGGAAAATGGCACTCTGGGACAGTTATTGCAATGACAGAGCCAGTTCTCACCTGGACATGCCTTCAGGTATTTATGGAGAACTTTATAGAGAGCTACATAAACACTTTCTGACACCAACGTGTACATGTTAATGGATAGCATATAGCAAACTGGAGCAAGATATCAAAGAAGTTATATAACCATGTGATCGATGGTCAGCGTGGACTCGGTGGACAAGAGGGCCTGTTTTCATGCAGTACCTCCAACACTAAACACTGGAAGCACAAAATTAAAGATATTATTCTATGATACATTCATAGTTCATAAGAGCAAACGTATTTCATTCGGCCTATTGAGTCTACTCCACCATACAATGACGGTGGATCTATCTTTCCCTCCCAACCTCATTCTCCTGCCTTCTCCCCATAACTTTTGACACCTGTACTAATCAAGAATCTGTCAATCTCCGCTTTAAAAATGATTTGGCCTCCACAGCCACCTGTGGCAATGAATTCCACAGATTGACCATGCTCAGGCTAAAGAAATTCCTCCCCATCTCCTTTTTAAAGGTGTGTCCTTTTATTCTGAGGCCGTGCCCTCTGTTCCTAGACTCTCCCACTTGTGGAACCATCCTCTCCACATCCACCCTTTGGAAACATAGTCTGCGCTGACCAGCGATCCCCGCACACTAGCACTATCCCACACACACACACTAGGGACAATTCCCATTTATACCAAGCCGATTAACCTACAAACCTGTATGTCTTTGGAGCGTAGGAGGGAACCAAAGGTCTCAGAGTAAACCCACGCGGTAACAGGAAGAACGTACAAACTCCGTACAGACAGCACCCATAGGCGGGATCGAACCCTTGCTTGTGCCTGATGGAAGTGGGAATATGAGGGAATGATAGGGACACAACCCAGTCTATCACACAGACCAGACTATCGCACAGACCAGACTCCTCACCATTGACTCCATCCACACTTCATCGGGAAATCAGCCAAAATAATGGCAAACCCTGCTATTCCCTCTTCAGTATTAAATAGCATGTTCCAAAGACAAGGGATAAAGCATAAAATATTACAATAGAAGGCATAAAATATCATGATTTAAAAGCTGAACGCAAGACAGCAGAAGGCTAGTATGAATCATAAATGGTAGAATGGTAGAGCTGGGCCAAATAGCCTTTCTTTACGTTGCAAATTCCTTGTAATTCCGAAGGGCCTGTTTCTGCGCTGCATCTCCAAACTAAACTAAAAGAAACATGGTTATTTTTCCAACAGCTTCTTGAAAATACCAGAGGTCAAAGTATGTCATTAGCAACAGATGTTGTAAGCAACCACGGAGGAGTCTGTTGTGGTTAATATCTGCTTACTTGACATCCTCTTATGTCTAACTTTGCTGCAAGTTCAATGCAACAAGCAATGGCTTGTTCGCTGCAGTGAGATAAGAACTACATTTAAATATGATCAAAAGGAAAGTGATCAAATGTTTCAGAAAACAATACAAAATTAAGTAGGCTACACAACATAGTCCAAACGCTGCGAACACAACTAAAAAAATCGATAATCGTCCTAAATAACTCAATGCGGCTGAACGATGGCTCATTTTAAAAATAGACACAAAATGCTGGAGCAAACTCAGGCAGCATCTCTGGAGAAAACGAATAGGTGGCATTTTGGGTCAGAACCCTTCTTCAGATTGAAAGATAGAGTTATGGGGAGTGGGGAGACAATGGATGCAGAAAGGGGAAGAACAAATCAGGGGTGACCTCAGGAAGTGTGGAGTCCACAATGATCCATTGTTGGCTGGGGCAGATGTGCTAACGAGAGGGATACAAGGATGCGGACAGTGGAACTGGTGGGACCACTAGGGTGGGGGAGGGGAGAATGGGAGGGGGGAGGATTGGTTTAAGGGCCTGTCACGCAAACGCCGCGCAAAGATTTTGTCCATACCAAAATCCTGGGGCGCCGCGCGTCACTACCTACGTCACCATGCACGCACCACGTGCATGGCACGTCGTGCACATCATGACACGTAAATAATGTCGTGTAAATTATGCGCAAATTACGCTCAAGTGTGACAGGCCCTTTACTCTTTTGGGCTTTCAATAAAAGGTAACCACTTTGCATTAATCTAATAAGCACGTCAAATTATTTGCAATTAATATGAAACCGCCATCCAAAGGCAAGCACTCCATGGTATCTGTGAATGATTACTGTCTGGTTTGAGCTACCTGCAGAAGTGAACAACGGCCAGCTTCCAAGGGTCACCGTCTCCACTGATTTCAGTAATCTTTACGCCTTACAATCCGTCCTCGTCAGATATTTCAGATAAAAGTGGAAAACATTTGGTTTCACTGAATAACAGTGTTTTGTACTAATCTGCCGCCACTGAAGGATGACATTATGTTTCCAAAAAGAAGGCAACCTTAATTTATTTCATACTGTATCGGATGTCTCCAAGTGAGTTACAGCCAGCCCTGTAATCTTAAAGTATAATCACTGAGGTACTGCAGAGGACTTGGCAGCCAACCTGCTCACAGTTCAAGCTCCTGAGAAGAAGAATATGATTGTGACCAAATAATTTGTTACTGTAATGTTGGCCAAAGATTAATACAGGACACGATCACTGGAAATAGCTTTAGACTTTGGAGATACAGTGCAGAAACAGGACCTTCGGCCTCCCGAGACCACACCGACTGGCGATCACCCCCATACACTAACACCATACACAAACTAGGGACAATTTACTATTTCACCAAGGAGCATTAACCTACAAAGCTGCACGTCTTTGGAGTGTGGGTGAAAACCGGAGCACCCAGAGAAAACCCACGAGGTCACAGGGAGAACGTGCAAACTCCGCACAGCCAGGCACCCGTAGTCAGGATCAAACCCGGGTCTCTGGCGCTGTAAGGCAGCAACACTACCGCAGCGCCACCGTGCTGCCCCACACACCCTGCTCCTCTTGGGGGAAAAAGTGCCACTGAAATATTTTAAACCCACCTGGGAGAGATGGTGTTTAAAATCTCATCAGAAAGCCAGCAAGTCTGACCAGGCAGCATCGCCAGTGCTGCATGGGAGAGTCAGCCCAGAGTCATATATCCTCAAATGGAGACGCAAGGAACTGTAGATGCTGGTTTACACCAAAGGTAGACACAAAATGCTGGAGTCTGAAGAAGGGTCTCGACCCAAAACGTCACCCATTCTTTCTATCCAGAGGTGCTGCCTGTCCCGCTGAGTAAACACAAGGAACTGTAGATGCTGCTTTACAAAAAGACACAGAGAAAGGAAGACACAAAGTGCCAGAGTAACTCAGCGGGTCAGGCAGCATCTCTGGAAAACGTGGACAGATGATGTTCCGGGTCGTAAACCACCTGACCCGCTGAATTACTCCGGCACTTTGTGTCATCCTTTCTCTGCTCAAATCTCTGGGATGTAACGGGAATCCAGATGAAGTGGACGAGGGTGAGATTGTTATGAGTGGAGCCACAACTATCGATAAGGGAATAACGTTCAGTGCAAGGTAAAGCCGGCAAAGTCCGATCAAAGATAGTCCAAGGGTCACCCATGAGGATATAGGTTTGTTGATGTGATCAGGGAAAAGTGGGATTTCATCTGTGTAAAGGGCCTGTCCCACTTAGGCGTTTTTTCCGGTGACTGCCGGTGACGGTCCCAGTCATAGCAGGTCGTCGAAAAAGCTGCGACTGAACCACCCCGTACGACAATGTCTACGACAACCTACCACCTAGTCGAAGTCACCTACTGACAACTGGCGACCCATTAGGACGTCCACCTTCAACCACACCTACGACAACCGAAGTCAACATGCGTCCACCCGCGACAAGCTATGACAAGCAACGACCATGTCGTCAACAACTAAAGACCAACTGAAGACAATTCAGTCGCCGGTACCTGTCGCCGGTTGACGTAGGTAGTCGCCAATGGAATTCACCAAAGTCAGCACCCGGTGACAACCAACGCCACCCGGCGACAACCTGCGTCACCCTGGCAACAACCTACGACACGGGAAGACAAGCTACGTCAAGCCCACAGTCGCCAAAATGTTTTGAACATTTCAAAATCCAGCTGCGACCAGAAAAACGTTACGACTCTTTAGGCGACTTGAGGATACGACTCACGACGATACAGGCGTCACACCGCGACCATGTGGCGACAGCCTAGTCGTCTGTGGTCGCCGAAAAAAATCGCCTAAGTGGGACAGGGGCTTTACTGTCCACAAGTTGGGGAAGTCCTGAACAAGGGGTCACAGTTTAAGGATAAGGGGGAAATCTTTTAGGACCGAGATGAGGAAAACATTTTTCACACAGAGAGTGGTGAATCTGTGGAATTCTCTGCCACAGAAGGTAGTTGAGGCCAGTTCATTGGCTATATTTAAGAGGGAGTTAGATGTGGCCCTTGTGGCTAAAGGGATCAGGGGGTATGGAGAGAAGGCAGGTACAGGATACTGAGTTGGATGATCAGCCATGATCATATTGAATGCGGTGCAGGCTCGAAGGGCCGAATGGCCTACTCCTGCACCTATTTTCTATGTTTCTAAGTGGGTACGCATCGCAGCCATGTAAATTATGTTGGCGGCAAGAAGCTAAAATCACCTTAACCCACAAATCTTTCCAATCTCTTCCAGCTGAATAAAATGCCTCACGAATGAAAGAAAGGAGAGGTAAAAAAATATTCAAAGTGAATAAAAACTTCCAATAAATTATTTTAAAAATCATTATCAAATGATCTTTTCGCACAAAATAAAATTTTCAATATAATGTATAAAAAACAGTTGTTCGTTTTGAGTGCCTATAAATGTCTATAACCAAACCCATACTGCAGTAGAATTGACAGCTCCTTATCTGGAACCGCAGTGCTTCCATTATTCCATTCCCTATCTTCGAAGGCAGGTAACTAAATTATACATTAGTCTGTGTTCAAAAAAAATCTCCAGTCAGATGATTGTGACTTTTTGAAATGTTGATCTTTCTGAACACAAGCTCGGTTTTGCCAGAGAACAAAATAATTCTTATTTCAGCTTTGATCTCCTCAGCTTTTGAATTCTGTTCTTCGTTTACTTGCTTGTTGCTGATCTAGAGAATGGATTTTATCCTTAAATGTACTTTTGACTTCAACCATTGTTGTCCAGGTAGACGCCTTTATTTCCAAAGAGTGATTTTTTTTTTAGGATGTCAAACACATTACAAGAATAAGAGTCATTGAGTCATACAGTGTGGAAACAGGCCCTACGGTCCAACTTGCCCGTGCCAAGCAACATGCCACATTTCCACTACCAGTCCGGGTGCACCGGTTTCCTCCCACATTCTAAAGACACGTGGATTTGGAGGGGAATTAGCTTTGATACACAAAAAAAATATTGTAAATTGTCCCTGGTTTACAGGATAGTGCTGGTGTACGCAGAGAGCTGGTTGGTGCGGATTCAGTGGGCTGACGGGCCTGTTTTCGCGCTGTATCCCGAAAACTAAAAACGTGCAAACTCCGTAAAGACAGCAGCAATAGTCAGGATCAACCACGGGTCTCTGGCGCTGTAAGGCCACAACTCTACCGCTGCACCACTGTGCCGCCCATAAGAGAGGAGGGATTAGATTTTAGGATCCAGCCTGTAGGAGCCATTTATGTTTAGGCTAGTGACTGTTGGCATATTATATTATTTTGTCTGATGGGAGAGGAAGGAAATGAAGGATACCCGCCACTCATCATGAATCCTGCATTGAGGTATCACTCTCCACAGATACATGCCTCCTTACAGAGAGCTGTTGTATCTCATTACTGGACGCGTGTAGCTGTGTGTCACCTGCTTCCAACCATGCTCTCCATTATCCCCCAAAGAAAAATGAAAAGGGGGAAAAAAAAACTTACATTCCTCTGAGAAAGGATTTTAAATGTGACCTTTGATGTTTAGCGAACAAAACTAACCGTAGTGAAGATATTTCATTTTTGTGGATTCAGCATGACAAAGATTATGTACTCCACGGCTGAATTACTGAGCATTTCATAATTTCAACGGCTTAAATGATGTTTAGCTGCTCGTGAACTATTCAAAGAGACATCCGTAGGCGCATGGTACAAGGTCTTCAAATTTTTAACAAAATCGCCCACAATAAAAATGATACAGATTTAATTCTTTGAGCCAGGCAACAATTTCAATTTGGTTACCTTGGTTTTAGCTCCAATTCATTGTCAGCTCACCATAGTTTCGTATAAAAAACACTCGTAGATACAGAAGATTCCTTCGCGTTTAGTCAGTCAAAGAGTCATACAGCAGGAAAACAGGCCATTCGGCCCAACTCATCCATGCTGACCTAAATGCCACAATTAAGGAAGTCCCATTTCCCGCTTTAGGAATGCATCCTTTCACTTCTTTCCTGTCCAATTGTTATTTCATTGAATTTTATTGTATCTGCTTCAACATCTTCCTCTGGCACTTCATTCCAAATGCCTACCGCCCTCTGTTTGAAAATGTTGCTCCTTAGATTCAAGTTAAACCTTCCCCTATCTGGCTTAAACCTATGCTATCTAATTCTTGCTTGCCCTACTCTGGGAGACAAAAGATGTGAATTCACACTATATTCCTCTGACGATTCTTCGATAAGATTAGCTTCATTGGTTCTATCCTTCCCCTCACCACTTTCCTATGGAAATTAATATTTTTGAAATTTCTACCTTGTCCCAGTTCTGACGAAATATCATTCATTGAAAGGTACTGCCTGACCTGTTGAGTGTTTCCTGCACATCCCGCTTTGGGAATCATAGTTGGTCTATATAGTCCAACATGCCTTTCCCGATTTCGGAAGATTTTTTTTTGAGGATCTACTTCTTAACTACACAGACATTCAGCTATTAGGCTTGGATAAAGCATGGAAACAGGTCCCAAGAAGGTGCCGACCAGCGATCACCCCGCATACTAGCACCATCTTACGCACTAGGCACAATTCTACAACCTACCAGTCAATTAACCAACAAACCTGTACGTCTTGTGAATGTGGGAGGGAAAACCGGAGCACCCGGGAAAATCCCACGCGGTCACGAGGAGAACGTACAAACACCATGCAGACAGCACCCGCAGTCCAGATCGAACACGGGTCTCTGGCGCTGTAAGGCAGCAACTCTACCGCTGCGCCACTGTGCCGCCATTTGCAAATTAAATGTCAAACACATGTCACACAACAGACGCTGAGATCTTGTAAAATAAAAATTTACTTCATTTCCTCTCAAAGAATGAAAATATGTCACTCGGTAAATCTGTAAGCTTACAAAACAAAAATGCCAAGCGTTATCAATAAGATCAGACAGACCAGATTTTAAGCACAGCTGTTCCCCCTGAAAGCTCAACAATGTACTTCTATGCAAAGCCAACTATGTCTAACTGGAGGTGACAGGCGGACTCTCCTTCATGCAATTTTCTTTAACTTTATTCTCTTAAGATGCTCAGAGACTTTAATAGTTACTCTCATCTTTCAGACCAGAAGAAACCCAGACATGGATGAACAACACAAGCCAGCTGAATGATTAAACTCTCCCCTTCAAAGAATACTTTCAGCACCACAGACAGTGGCTAGCAACATATGGAAGAATATTCATGTTCATTTGATGAACAGGCAATCAAATATTTTGGGTTCTAACAAGGAACTGCAGATAGACACAAAAAGCTGGAGTAACTCAGCGGGTCAGACAGCATCTCTGGAGAAAAGGAATCGGTGACGTTTCGGCTCAAGGCCCTTCTTCAAACTGAGAGCCAGGGGAAAGGGAAACCAGAGATATAGACAGTGATATAGAGCAAATGAAGGAAAGATATGCAAAATGTAACGATGATACAGGCCATTGTTAGCTGTGGACTAGGTGATTAGTTTACATACAATGAGACACAAGAAGATGACTTTGAGACTAGTAGGACGACTTGGGGTTGGGGCGGAGAGAGATGATTGCAAGGATAATTTGACCTTAGAGAAATCAATATTAATTCAGTCTGAAGAAGGGTCGCGACCCAAAACATCACCCATTCCTTACCTCCTGCCTGTCCCGCTGAGTTACTCCAGCATTTTGTGTCTACCTACAATATTCATACCGCTGGGTTGTAAACTGCAGATATTGGATGACATCAAAGATAGACACAAAGTGCTGGAGCAACTCAGCAGGTCAGGCAGCATCTCTGGAGAACATGGAAAGGTGACGTTTCGGTTCAGAACCCTTCTTCAGACTGATGTTTCCTGCCCATTTCTAACTCGTGTCATCCATGAACTGGATACTGTAATTGGAGGATGGGTGGCTCTGTGCGTGGAAAAGCTTTCTCGTAGCCATAGTCACACAGCACCCAAACAGGCCCTTCGGCCCCACTTGTCTATGCCAACCAAGATGCTCCTTCTATGCTAGTCCCACCTGTCGCCCATATCAGCTATAACCAAAATCCGTAGATAGATACAAAATGCTGAAATAACTCAGGACAGGAAGCATCTCTGAAGAGAGGGAATGCATGACGTTTCAGATAGAGACCCATATTTCCTACACATAACCAAAATCCATTATGAGGTCCGTAATAGCGAAGGTAGAATGAAGTACTTTTCTTCAGCTAATAAAAAAATTGCTACGTTGGGCAAAAAGAGGCCGCTATCAATGATTATTGAATGTCAGAACGTGGTGTGGTAAAACCTCAAACATTCACACCTAAATATCCGAAGCGGAGGAACTAATTGAAGACCCAGGAGTTGTTCTCCAAGCCCTTCAGCTTTGAAGGACATGGGAGTTGCTGAAAGAGATCTGACTAGAGAATGGGAGATCTGGCCACCTCATGCACAAGTCGCTAATCAAACCCACATGTGTCTGCAAATTCATTGACCTGAACCAAACCTGGAACCGTATCATCACATCTTGCCCCCGACACAAATGCAACAGATATCTGCAGGATAAACAGTGGCGCAGCAGTAGAGTTGCTGCCTTGAATTGCCAGAGACCTGGGTTCAATCCTGACTACAGGTGCTGTCCATACGGAGTTTGTACGTTCTCCCTGTGACTGCACGGGTTCTCTCCAGGTGCTCCAGTTTCCTCCCACATGCTAAAGATGTACAGGTTTATAGGTTAATTGGCTTCTGTAACTTGTAAATTGTCAGTAGTGTGTAGGATAGTGCTAGTGCTGATAGCTGGTTGGGGCGGACTTGGTGGGCAAGGGGCCTCTTTCAGCACTGTATCTCTAAAATCGCTTCTTTTTAAAAATAAATGCGTTAGATTATTCTCAGGATATTCATGTTTCACAAACAGCCGAATATATGGGCAAAATAATAATGGAGTGATATCACACCTAGATACACATCATCAAAAAGTTATCTAGTCCACAAATTGTTCTGGTCTTACATTCAAATGAAACGAGGCTTGTATAATTTAAAGACAACTGTGCCTCTCTTTGGCTTTCAGTAACTTTAGAGGAGGGTTGAAGAAAGAGGTTATTAAAGTTGTCACTCAACTATCTTCCATTATAAAGTGTTAGTTACTGGAACGGACTTTCCTTTATTTTGTTTTCCACAAGTTTTTTTTTCTACACACCTGTACATTATTTCAACAAATCAATTAGTTTTAACATCCAGATATTGACCCGACAATGTGTTGTTTCCTGCCTTTGAAAAAGGAGAACATGGATAGAATCTCCCATAATCAATGTGCACAGTTAAAGGTTAATTGTAAGGCTTGTGAACCAGTAGTTGCTGGCTTAAGTTTTCAACGTTCTGAGCCTGCATGTTGCAACTGCCCTCTTATTGCCGATTCATAAGCGGCACGGTAGAGATGCTGCCTCACAGTGACACGGGTTTGATCCCGCCTATGGCGGCTGTCTGAACGGAGTTTGCACGTTCTCCCTGTGACTGCGTGGGTTTCCTCCCACACTCCAAAACCTTGCAGGTTTGTAGGTTATTTGGCTTCGGTAAAAATTGTAAATTCTCCCAAGAGTGTAGGATAGTGTGAGTGTATGGGGGCGGCTGGTTGACGGGGAATCAGTGGGCAGAGCGGCCTATTTCCACGCTGTACCTCTAAACCAAAACTAAACTACACGTGACTACAAAAAGTTGCCGTGCGAGCTAGAACTGTAAGATTTTACCATATAATCCAACAACATCTATCCTTCCCTTACACAGTTAATCGATTGATTTTTTAAACGAGGGCATTAGCCTGTGATTGAAATTGCCCCCGGCTATCAGAATGTTCTCATTGCTGGTAATACAGTAGGACTATTGATGATTCAACTGATTCAGGAGAGAACAGAGATGGACGTGATTGCAATATGACTCATGTCTGTGTAATGTCTAAAGTCAACTATGGACTGCTGATAAGCCACTGCACTGGTATGGTTTATGATGAAGGTACTGCTCTCCTCACGATGATTTGAGATGGATTTAAACGGCTTGACAATTTCCAATTTGAAGACAAAGTGCTGGAGTAACTCCGCGGATCAGACAGCATCTCTGCAGAGCATGGACAGCTAACGTTTTGGGTCAGGATGCTCTGAAGAAGATTCCCGACCGGAAACTTCACCTATCTTGTGTTCTCCAGAGATGCTGCCTGACCCGACGAGTTACTCCAGTGCTTCGAGTCTTTTTTTGTAAACAAGCATCGGCAGTTCCTTGCTTCTTCCGGCTGAGTTTCCAGTAGACATCAGTGTTAAAATTGCACGGTAAAGACCCTGTCCCACTTTCCGAGTTACTCACGAACTCTCCCGAGTTTTCCCCTTGATTCGAACTCGGAGAATTACGGTAATAGCCGTTCGAAGGTACTCGGGGCTATTTTTTTTTTAAAAACTCGTGGACATTTTTCAACGTTGAAAAAAAGTCCCGACTTACCTGATGCCCCGAGTTCCTACGGCTGGCATTACGAGACTCCTACGAGCTCGCTACCGACATTCCCCGACATTCCCCGAGTTTGAATCAAGGGGAAAACACGGGAGAGTTCGTGAGTAACTCGGGAAAGTGGGACAGGGTCTTAACTCTGAAAGTCAGGCCCAACCTTATTCACGGTCAAAGGAGTCTCCATCTCCTGATGTAATTGAAGGCTATAATACCAAGTTACCTTGGATTTGCACTCAGTGACCTATCAAACCTCTGTGATATTGTAACCATAAAGTAACTCAGCAGGTCCGGCTGCAATTGTATTCCTGGAGAACATGGATACTTTCCTATAGTGTAATTTTACTGGATAGTATGCAAAACAAAGAATTTCACTGTACCTAGGTACATGTGACAATAGAGTATCATCATCAGCGGGGCACAGAAGTGCAGCGGTAGAGTTGCTACCTTACAACTCCGGAGACCCGGGCTCGATCCTGACTACGGGTGCCGTCTGTACGGAGTTTGTAGTGAACCATGTGGGTTTGCTCTGGTTTCCTCCTACACTTCAAAGACGTACAGGTTTTAGAGTTTAATTGGCTTCTGTTGTGTGTCTGCGTCCACGTGCGTGCTGGTGTACGGGATGATCATTGGTCGGTGCAGACTCGGTGGGCCGTAGGGTCCGTTTCCATGCTGTATCTCTAAAGTCTAAAAATCAACATTTGTATATGAGAACCAAAATTCAACCTGCCTTCTGGGCATACTATTGGGGTTGGCTCTTCATTAAACAAAAGGAACCATTCAATTTTATTTCCAGGATAATCGCTGTTTTATATCTCAAGTGGTTGGAAAACCTATTGCACGATTCCCATTTTAAATCTGAAATCTAATTTTAAACCAACACGGAATTTAAAGAGAATGAACATTCATCAAATTTTATTAACATCTTGGAAAGTACAGAAACAGCAATGTAGAGGCTCTTTTATTCCCTTTCCTACCCATCACTCTTCTAGCCACCAAATTTATTTTTCAATTTTTCATTGAAGTAACTGTGCTGGTGAAATTAAAAGCAACAAAAGAATAGAAACATAGAGAATAGGTGCAGGAGGCAGCCATTTGGCCCTTCGAGCCAGCACCGCCATTCATTGTGATCATGGCTGATCATCCACAATCAGTAACACGTGCCTGCCTTCTCCCCATATCCCTTGATTCCGCTAGCCCCTAGAGCTCTATCTAACTCTCTTTTAAATTCATCCAGTGAATTGGCCTCTACTGCCTTCTGTGGCAGAGAATTCCACAAATTCACAACTCTGGGTGAAAATTTTTTTTCTCATTTCAGTTTTAAATGGTCTCCCTTTATTCTTAGACTGTGGCTCCTGGTTCTGGACTCCCTCACATTGGGAACATTTTTCCTGCACCTAGCTTGTCCAGTATATGCATATGTATATGTATGTACGTGTTTTATATATATGCAGTGCACATACATATATACGTGTACATATATATATTATATGTATCTGCGAGTATGTGTGCATATACATACACACTGAACTTTTTTTCTCATTTATTATATTGTTTACTGGATACTATGTTTACATATCCTGTTGTGCTGCTGCAAGTAAGAATGTCATTGTCCTATCTGGGACACATGACAATTAAACACTCCTGATGCATGTTTAAAGTGTTAAGTGTGGTTGATCATCGCATGTACTGAACCAGAACAATGAAATTCTTCCTTGCAGTTGCGTGCCATATCTATATCTCAATAGCCCCAAGTCCTATAGCAGCCGAGACAGTATGTAGTTTAAAGCTTTGTTGACGTTCAATAGCCTGATGGTTACAGGCTTGGCTAATTGTGCTTTGCTAATGGATAGTGTAAATGTATGAAATAGAATATCTATTTGATTAGACACAGAGTTAAGTTATTACATCACATGATAAAGTATAGCCAATGTTAGGTATATTGATGGGAGAAAAAAAAATTTGGTGATAACTTTAGCTTAATTTTTAATTGATACGCATCTACATATTTTTGTCTCCAAAGATAGTATTCGGTACAACTATTCCAAAAGTATTCAATAATAATGGATTTATTTTTCTAATCTGCTTTCCTCGCCAAGAACATCACATACAGGAGCGGCCATGATTTATTTCTCCGTGATCTATAGCTACTGTTCAAATAATATGACACAATATTTTAATATTTAATGTAGTAGGCTATAAATCTTTGGGATAAATACTCGAAATATTTATCGTGGGAGTCATTTCCCTGTGTATCCATAAGTATGATTGGTTTTCTTTTTGTGCATTTACAGAGGATGGAGTATGATAGATTTTTCTCCGATATGCCCAAGATTGAATAATCAGTTTGAGAAACAGGAGATCAGGAAAGTTTCTTCACCCACAAGAGACCACAATTTACACCTCGACAAATTAAATCAACTGAAATTTAGGTTGGATCCATATTAGATTTTTTTTAAATCTCTAGTAATAATAATAATAATGGATGGGATTTATATAGCGCCTTTCTAATACTCAAGGCGCTTTACATCGCATTATTCATTCACTCCTCAGTCACACTCGGTGGTGGTAAGCTACTTCTGTAGCCACAGCTGCCCTGGGGAAGACTGACGGAAGCGTGGCTGCCAATCTGCGCCTACGGCCCCTCCGACCACCACCAATCACTCACACACATTCACACACATTCACACACAGGCAAAGGTGGGTGAAGTGCCTTGCCCAAGGACACAACAACAGTATGCACTCCAAGCGGGATTCGAACCGGCTACCTTCCGGTCGCCAGCCGAACACTTAGCCCATTGTGCCATCTGTCGCCCCACCCAGGTAAATGCTAAACAAAATGCTTTTAGCTTTGGCGTCATAAAAGGAAGTGCAAATGTTGGTTTATACCAAAGAGAGACACAAAATGCTGGAGTAATGGATAGGTGACATTTCGTGTCAGGGACCCGTCCTCAGATTGATGATTGGGACCACGTGGGTTTTCTCCAGCTCCCGACCTTCAGTCTGAAGAAGGGTTCCGACAGGAAACATCATCCCTCCATTTTCTCCAGAGATGCTGCCTGGCCCACTGTGGTACTCCAGCATTTTGTGTCTGTCATGATTTATTTTATTGTTGCCCTCATTTTCACAGCTCAGTCACTGAAGAATTCACCTTATACATTCCTTTTTTGGGAACTGTGTGCTGATCAAACGGTGCACGTCATGGTGGGTTTTCACCTCCACAAGATCTGTACAAAACAATCCCACTCTAGTGGCAGTTAACCAATGATGAGCGTTTGGCACTGGGCCTGTACTCGCTGGAGTTTAGAAGAATGAGGGGGGGACCTCATTGAAACATACAGAATAGTGAAAGGCTTGGATAGAGTGGATGTGGAGAAGATGTTTCCACTAGTGGGAGAGTCTAGGACTAGAGGTCACAGTGTCTAGAGGTCACAGCGAATTAAAGGACGTTCTTTTATGAAGGGTATGAGGAGAAATGTCTTTTGTCAGAGAGTGGTGAATCTGTGGAATTCTTTGCCACAGAAGGCTGTGGAGGTTGAATCAGCGGATATTTTTGAGATAGATAGATGCTTGCGAAAGAAGGAATTGCAGATTTAAACCAAAGATAGGCACAAAAAGCTGGAGTAACTCAGTGGCAGCATCTCTGGAGAGAAGGAATGGGTGACATTTCAGGTTGAGACCCTTCTTCAGCCAGATAGATTCTTGATTAGGACGTGTCAGAGGTAATGGGGAAAAGTCAGGGGAAGGGGGTTAGGAGGGAGAGATAGATCAGCCATGATTGGATGGCGGAATAGACTTGGTGGGCCGAATGGCCTAATTCTACTCCTATCACATGACCAGAGCGTATCTCTGGTTGTCTTTGGGGTGGGACAAGGAATTGATGGCGGACATAGCTATGCCAACCTGGAGAGAGAATCATTAATCGTGTGCTTATCACTCACATCACAGGGCATAATTTGAACAGTAGAGTGGCCTTGCTGGTAGCGATGCTGCCCCACAGCGCCAGAGATCTGGGTTCGATCCTGACCTTGGGTGCTGTCTGGGTGAGGTTTGCACGTTCCCCCTGCGGCTGCGTGGGGTTTTTCTGGATGCTCCGGTTTCCTCCCACATCGCCAAAGACGTGCGAGTTTGCAGATTAATAAATTGCCCTCCCAATTGGTAAAAATTGTAATTATAAAATCTGTAGAACTTGCTCCTAATGTATAGGGAATGGATAAGAACATGGGATAACAAAGAACAGGTGGTCGATGATTGGCGTGGACTCGGTGGGCTGAGGAGCCCGTTTCCTTGCTGTATCTTAGATTGGTTTCGTTTGGCGATACAGCGTGGAAACAGGTCCTTTGGCCCAACGGGTCCATGCCGACCAGCTATCTCTGTACACTAGCACTATCACAAGGGACAATTTACAATTTCACCAAAGCCAATTAACCTACAAACCTGTCTGTCTTTGGAGTGTGGAAGGAAACCGGAGCGCCTGGAGTTAAGCCACGTGGTCACGGGGCGAATGTACAAACTCCGCACAATCAGCACCCGTAGGCAGGATCGAACCAGGGTCTCTGGTGCTGTAAGGCAGCAACTCTGCCGCTGAGCCACCGTGCAGCCCCTACCTCAAAACTAAACTGCATTATCGATCCCCACATTTCAGAATCAGCGTCCATAGCAACAGAATGAATGAATACTTTATTGTCACGTGTGGCACGTCACAGTTAAATTCTTTGCATGCTTACCCAAGGTATGCAAATAGTCGCCATGAAAGGGCACTGACAAAATGACAAGGTATACACAGTAGCCGAGCAAGCTACCCATTTGTTCTTCCCCTCCCCCATGCCAGGTCTCCCTTTGTTCTCCTTCCCCCTCGCTGATGGCGGTCCCCCCCCACGCCGTGTCCCCATTTTTCCTTCCCTCGGCAGCGCCGTCCTCACTCCCACGTGGACCGACCTCGTCAGTTAGTCGACGACAGCCCTTTACTGCCCTAAATCAACCATGGCCTTCATTAACCACTTGTGTCATTTACTGTCAAATTATATCTGTGCAGCGGTATGATCCCCGAGGGCATAATGAGGAAATGGTTTGAAACTCATTTCCCATCATATGCTTAATGATCAACTGACAGAGAAAACATTCATCCCATCAGACAGGCCGGGATTTGATCTAAGTTTCCAAAACTTAAAAGGACCATGTGTAACCGACTACATCAGTCACCTTCAGTCACGCTGCAAGCTTATGATGAAAGCCGATAATATTCATGTTATTTAACGAGGATCATTTTACCAGGAGGTCTGAAGCAGTCACCAATAAATATAGATGTGGTTAGAGGATTAGATTTAAAGGCATTGACACGACTGCAGTGGGACCACTGATTACTGAACAGTATCTAATGTCTAGTCCTCATTAATGAGGGCAAATGGGGGAAATATTAGATCAGCAAAATTACTGAGTTGTACAATACACTGCCTAATACACTGTGGATCAAAGATACTCGAGCCTTTTACGATCTTTGCTGTGGAGCAGGTAACCTGACACCCACTGGGATTCAAAACCCTTTCTGCGCTAGTTTCTGAAAGCATTATGGGCCTGTCCCATTTACGCGACTTTTTCGGCGACTGCAAGCACTTGTCATAGGTCGTTGCAGGTCGCCGAAATTTTTCAGCATGTTGAAAATCCAGCGGCGACCAGAACAAGGTACGACTCTTTGGGCGACTACTCGCGACCATACAGGCTTCACCCCGCGACATGTCGCCAGGGTGTCGCCTGTATGGTCGTGAGTCGTCTCCTCAGTCGCCCAAAGAGTCGTAGCGCCTTTCAGGTCGCCGCTGGATTTTCAACATGTTGGAGATTTTCGGTGACCTGCAACGACCTATGATGGGTGCCGGCAGTGGCCGAAAAAGTTGCATAAGTGGGACATAGTATAGTAGGCCCCCCTCGGTCATGACTGACCATGGGTGATGCATCCTGGTCGGATGCAAGCCTGGACAGATGTCATATGGAGGACAGGCTGTTGCCCGTGCAGCACGTCCCCCCTATCCATGTTGCTGATTAATCCAAAGGAACAGCAGGGTCGTTACAGTTTTGCACCAGCGCCGTCGCAGGAGCTGCCAGAGCGAGGTTGTAGACAGCGACGAACTGCCTTAGGGGCTCCGACTCCGGATTTTCTTGAGGTTTACTCCAGGAGCCTTTTCCATGACTGGATACAGCCACAAGGCAGTGGAGGTTTTAAATCAGAGTTTGCCCTCTCCTAGATGGACTGCATTCCCAGGCTGACGAGCCCCATCTGCCTGAGACTCGTGGGGGCGGGAGCGTCTACCTTCCAGTGCAGGTCTATAGCACCTGCCCACTGCCCAGGGACAGGCCCATTGATGAAACACCTCATCCCAAGGAAAATCTATGGGGAGAGTGTAGAGTAGCACAGTGGCTTAGCGGTAGACACTTCTACAAGCCCAACCCTCATCCTCCTGTGCTCCATGGCATAAAGTCCTAGCCTGCCCAACCTCTCCACATAGCTCAGGCCCTCAGGTCCTGGCAACATCCTCGTGAGTCTTCTCTGCACTCTATCGTGTTTGGCTGCAGATTAGTCACATGGCTATTGGCGGTGTTGATTATTTGTTCAATACGTTGAGATTTAAACAGCAATGTAAAATCTATGCGGCTTTGCGGCAATTATCTACTCACCACCTTGATGAACCTCAACGGTCCTTTATATCCTTTAAAACCTTTTAAATCTTTTTGCCAGATCATTACAAACCCAGTGGTGAACTGAGGCTTCCTGTTCATGTCAAGTGGGAGAAACTAAAGTTCTCCACAGACCATTCAGACAGAGGAAAGTCGGAAATGATTGAGGTTGTCGAAATTTTACTCCCCAATACGCAGGATCAAATACAAACTGGATATTTCCCCAGAAATTGTGGGAATCCAGCCAAAATACACTCATTTGCATCCAACTGAAGCATAACCTGCAATATGTTGATATTTTTATGATAGGCACAAAATATTTGGCCTCATAAATTTTGCTTTGCCTTCCTCCCACAGATGCTGCCTGACCTGCTGAGATACTCCAGCACTTTGTGTTTTGCTCAGAACTCCTTCCTTGCTTCCCTGGGGTGACAGGGTGCCGCAGCAGTAGAGTTGCAGCCCCAACACATTTCTCATTACGAATTACTTGCAAGATTTAAACCACTTTTTTGTTTTTAAACACTGCAAACATAGAACCAGCAGCCACTGTAAAATAAACCTAGCAATTTTTAGTCATCCCACTTGCTCATTTACATGCCCAAGTTGTGGTGACTCTCAGTTGAATCGCAGGGGAAGGTGTTCAAACGATTCAAGCAGCTTTCTATATCACTACCACATCTGACATCTTGGTCCAACATCCAAGATGGCAGACAACCCTGGCGACTCTTTGTGCGCTAGTCACAGACGTGGCTCTGTAATCACGCTTTACAATCACTCCACACTTTTAAATCTCTACACCGTCAGCAACATTTCTTCCTTTAACTACGCTCTTCTTTATCTCCTCTCAGATCTGTCTATCTCCGACTCCCGGGAGCAGAAGACCTCCACTATCTACCTCATTGGAGATCCTTGCACTTTCTTTGATCGGACTTTACCTTGCACTAAACAAGATTCCCTTTATCGCTCGATTGTAATCATGTATAGCCTTTCCGTTGTCTGGTTAGCACACAACTTAAGCTTTTCAACCTAACTTGGTACAAGTGACAATAAATTAAACTTAAACTCATCTGCTTCACCACATGTTGAGAGGCATGAATCAGTCTTTTGACCATTCTGTTACAGACATGATGGGGTTTGACAACACCTTTCCCGCACTTGACATCAGAATGAATCGTGACCGTTACTGTGCCACACCACACCGGCAGCCTTATCAGCAAGGACCAAGCACAAGCAACGTTTGAAACTGGTGTTCTTAAGCATTTGGGAGATTATAGTCATAGAATGATACAGTGTGGCAGCAGGCCCTTAGGCCCAACTTGCCCACACCGGCCAACATATCCCATCTACACTAGTCCCACCTGCCCGCATTTGGTCCACATCCATCCAAACCTGTCCTATCCATGTACCTGTCTAACTGTTTCTTAAATGTTGGGATCGTCCCTGCCTCAACTACCTCCTCTGGCACCTGGTTCCCTACACCCACCGTGTTAAAAAGTTACCTCTCAGATTCCTATTAAATCTTTTCTCCTTCACCTTAAAACTATATCCTCTGGTCCTCGATTCACCTACCCTGGGCAAGAGACTCTGTGCATCTGTGATTCAAAATTCAAGAACAATTATTCAAGAACCAGAGGAAACAGGCATAAGGTGAGAGGGGAAAGATTTAATAGGAACCCAAGGGGAAACTTTTCACAAATGGTGAATGGAACGAGCTGCCAGAGAAGGTAGCTGAGGCAGGTACTATTGCAACGTCCAAGAAACATTTAGACAGGTACTTGGATAGGATAGGTTTAGAGGGAAGTGGGCCAAACACAGGCAGGTGGGACGAGTGTAGATGGGACATGTTGGTCAGTGTGGGCAGAAGGGTCTGTTCCCACAATGTTTGACCCTATTTGACAAGCAGCTTGAGCAAATAAACAGACATTTTACACAAGCAGCAATCCCACAAAACTTTATGAACATCTAATCATCTTGAGCACAAGTAGCTGAAAACCTGATCGTCAATATAGACGATAAATTTTGCAATTAATCTTAATGAGAAATGTGTTTGTAGCCATCCTCACCAAGCATCTGCTTCACCAGTGTAAGAATATGTGGGAATCTGAACACTCAGTGCCCAGTAAATAACTCAACGCTGGATGGTTTACTCAACATTAAAATGTGGGCAGGATGGAACTGCAGATGCTAGTTTACACCGAAGATAGACACAAATCGCTGGTGTAACTCAGCGGGTCAGGCAACATCTCTGGACAAAAGGAAAAGGTGACGTTTTGTGCCACGAACCCTCTTCAGATTCAGTGTCAGGGGAGAGTGAAACTAGAGGTATGAAAAGGTAGACAACAAATCAGAGCCGGCGCCGATGACTCCAGAAAATTGGAGACCACAATGATCCATTGTTGGCTGTGGAAGATGTGATAACAAAGGGAGAACTGGCAGGGTGACTGCAGGGGAGGGGGGGGGGGGGGGGAGGATAGGGAATGCAAGGATTAGAGAAATCAATATTCATACTGCTGGGTTGCAAGCTGCCCAAGCGAAATATGAGGTGCTGTTCCTCCAATTTACATGTGGCCTCACTCTGACAGGGGAGGAGGCCCAGGACAGAAAAGTCATTTTGGGAAAGGGAAGGGGAGTTAAAATGTTTAGCAACCAGGAGATCGCGTAGGCCTACGTATACTGAGCGCAAGTGTTCAGCGAAATGATCGCCAGTCTGTCCTTGGGCATATTAACTACACTGCAGAATTTCTTTCTCCCCGACTCATGGCCACCCTAACAACCAACGAGCTGCCATAATATTAGATTCAAAATCTTAATAGAACGAGCTTCCCTCTCACTCTACTTTTAATCATTTTTCTTTCCCATCAGCCTTAAGTTCCTTTGATCTTTCGGACATACACTTTGGTAAAAGGAATAAAGGCATCGACTATTTTCTAAGTGGGGAGAGGATTCGGAAATCGGACTTGGTGCAAAAGGCCTTGGAAGTGCTGGTGCAAGATTCCCAAAAGGTTAATTTGCAGATTGAGTCTGTAGTAAGGAAGGTAAATGCAATGTTAGCAGCCATTTTGAAAGGACTCGAGTATAAAAGCAGGGTGGTAAAGCTGAGGCTTTATAAGGCCCGGGTCAGATCACATTTGGAATATTGTGAGCAGCTTTGCGTCCATATCAGAGGAAGGCATTGGAGAGGTTTACGAGCATAAACGAGGATGATTGGGTTAACATACGAGGAGCGTTTGAAGGCACTGGGCCTGTATTCACTGGAGTTTGGAATGATGAGGGAGGATCTTACTAATGAAAGGCCTGGATAGTGTGGACGTGGAGAGGAGTGGGGAAGTCTAGGGCCAGAGGGCACAGCCTCAAAATAAAAGGACATGCCTTTAAAATGGAGATGAAGGAATTTCTTTGGCCAGAGCGTGGTGAACCTGAGGCCATCATCGGGTATTTTTAAAGTGGCGCATGACAGGGTCTTGATTATTACAGGTGTCAAAAGGTTGCAGGGAGAAGGCAGGAGAATGGGGTTGAGAGGGAACGATAGATCATCCATGATCGAATGGCAGAGCAAACTCAATGGTCTAATTCTGCTTGCTTATCTTCTGAACACATCCATTACAATACCATGCAGCAATGGTTGTCAGTTTGAGTGTTTCTTTGTTAATTTTCCAACTTAGACAAAAATCAGCTTTTCAATGTCTGCAGTGAGCTGTTTATTACCCAGGCCAGCGAGTGCTACATTCATTGTGCTGGCACAGAGCCGCGTCGGGTTTAGATTCGACAACAGTGACAAACGTGGGCAAGGTTGAATAACTTACATTTATAAACCAGTGAAAAATGAGCATTTTGACAACCTGCAGATCATGAGTTTATTAAAGAGCACTGTGTGTCTTCATCTGTTTTGTTAAAAAGGCTGTAATGTCATTTTTAGAAGTAAGAGAGCACATAAAACCCATGTGTCACAACAGACATCACAGTCAAGTTCCATAGTTGTGTCTCACCACAGTGTTTTGTGGGGTGAATATAAATGGGACAAACACTGTTCGTTTTCCACATAAAAGCAAAATGTTTTCCATTAATTTTATAAAACTGAACAAGTTATAGGATTAGAATTAGGCCATTCGGCCCATCGAGTCCACTCTGCCATTCAATCATGGCTGATCTCGGCCTCCTCGTCCCATTTTCCCCGCCTTCTCCACATAACCCTCGACACCCGTTCTAATCAAGAATTTGTCTATCTCTGCCTTAAAAATATCCACTGACGGCCTCCATAGCCCTCTGTGGCAATGAGTTCCACAGATTCACCACCCTCTTGCCAACTTCAAAAATAAGCATGACCTTTTGATAAGAGGGTGGGGTTAGAAATATGATCATGGCTGATCATCCAAAATCAGTACCCCGTTCCTGCTTGTTCCCCATATCCCTCGATTCCTTTAGCCCCAAAAGCTAAATCTAACTCTCTCTTGAAAACACCCAGTGAATTGGCCTCCACTGCCTTCGGTGGCAGAGAATTCCGCAGATTCACCACTCTCTGGGTGAAAACGTTTTTCCTCATCTCAGTCCTAAATGGCCTGCCCTTTATCCTTAAACTGGGATCCTCTAGTTCTGGATTCCAACATCAGGAATATTTTTCCTGCATCGACCCTGTCCAATCTTCTAAGAATTTTACATGTTTCCATTCTATTAGATCCCTCTCAAAGCTTCTAGATTTCAGCAAATACAAGCCCAGTCGACCCAAGTGAATACAAGATGTGTGTGAAAAGGTTCAAACAGTTTTGCTTCCCTGTTCTCTCTCTTTTCTTCCCCTAGCTCGAGCCAACTGTCCATCACTAGATGATTACAAATTGCCAATGCACACTGAATATATGATTCAGTTTGTTGCAAAATTTCCTCAGACGTTGAAAGATGTCACCTCCTTTTGTCACAAAGCTGTCATGTTTTCCTGAGCTAACTGCATAAACAAGCGTGGGAGTAAAACGACTTCTCATTTTTGCTCAGTTAGGTTTTTTTTTTAGTTTGGTTTATTGTCACGTGTACCGAGGCACAGTGGAAAACTTTTTTGTGGCGTGCTAACCAGTCAGTAGAAGACTATAGATGATTACAATCAAGCTGGCCACAGTGTACAGATACAGAGTAAAGAGAATAATGTTTAGTGCAGGATAAAGTCCAGTGAAGTCCGATGAAAGATAGCCTGAGGACATTGGCTTACACACACACACACACACTTCCATATTCATTCAGTTTGAACCATGATAGTTTTTTTTGTTCTGGACACTCACAAGAAATTATAACACAGCAGCAAAGAAGAATGGAGGCAGTTTTAAAGAGGCGGCTTCATCATTTTCATAAGGAGATTCAATTAAATCAGACATTTCTGATGTTCAGTAACTCTTACTAACTTAGCGAAAACAAAACGCAATGTATACGAGAGCTTTTTTTTTAAAGTTTAGTTTAGTGATACAGTGTGGAAACAGGCCCTTCCACCCAAGTCAGTGTTGACCGGTGATCCCTGACCACTTGCACTATCCTACAGACTACATATTCAATTTACACAAGCCAATTGGCCTACATTGGATGGTACACAAAAATGCTGGAGAAACTCAGCGGGTGCAGCAGCATCTATGGAGCGAAGGAAATAGGCAACGTTTCGGGCCGAAACCCTTCTTCAGACTTCAGACTCCAGTCTGAAGAAGGGTTTTGGCCCGAAACGTTGCCTATTTCCTTCGCTCCATAGATGCTGCTGCACCCGCTGAGTTTCTCCAGCATTTTTGTGCACCTTTGATTTTCCAGCATCTGCAGTTCCTTCTTGAACACTTAGCCTACAATGGATTGTGGAGAAAACCCACGCGGTCACGGGGAGAATATGCAAACTCCGTACCGACAGCACTCGTAGTCAGATCGAACCTGGGTCTCTAGCACTGCAAGGCAGCAACTCTACCGCTGTGCTGTCTTGTAATGGTCCAAGTTTAAAAGAAAATGCAAGCTTCAATATCAAAAAATATAAATGAATCCAGACATAATTGTGATCAGCTGGGAATAAATTAACCCAACGCAGGCACGACACTCCATGCTTTATCTCCCTGCAATTTGTAATGTTTGACTGCATTTTGGAACAATGCTGCAAATCTTTCATGACACCTCATTGATTTTGGACAAATTCTCTGCCAGTCTCAATGGGGAGAAGGCAAATGGGAGAATATTTGCTCGTTGGCAAGTTTTGAAGATGCAAATCCTCAACAATTGGTCCTTGAAGGCCCATTTATCCAAGAGCTTCGTCTTTGCTCACAAGAAGCGTCTTTCACCAGTTTATTAAGCACCGGCCTATTTTTTTTAAAGAAACGCAATAGGTAAACGTTGGCGCCTTGTGTGTTCTTCCCCCACCCAGACTACCGTTCAAACATATAATTTTAATGCAATCTGCGTGAAGTTCAGAACAAAAGATTTCCCTTTAGGCGAAATGGATTTGCCATTATGAAAAAAAAACAAAAACAGCCTTTTACTGGATGTTAATTAAATGAGAGGTCCTGAAGGATAATTTGAGGTAACTTCTCACCTCAACAAGCATGTTAATGGATGTTGTTTTTAAGAGCCCTTTTTCAATCTATATAAAGGACCTTAAGCAATTTTGTAGGTTAAATTAAAACCTCGCTCGCACATACATGTATTGATAGTTCTTTACTTGCATGATGCTTGAATAGAATTTTGCTAATTAAACAGACTTTATTGACCAAAATTAGAAATTCAGAAGGATAAAAGGCCGGCCAATTATTCCATCATCCAGACAGCTGCCTACAGCACAATGAGTAATATGTGGACCTGGACCTCGTAGTTCTCAGGAGCTTTTCTGATTGCTCGCCGATAATAACAAACTGGCTGCATTTCAAGAAAAATTAAAAAAACTGAACAGAATAGGTTTTCAGTCAACCATTTATAAGCTGGCTAATTGACACACACTTTTTCCTGAGAAGCATCAGTAATATTTTACTGCCAGATGACAAATGCGCAACGTGTGATGATTCCACCCAGTGGGAGAGTCTAGGACCAGAGGTCAGAGCCTCAGAATAAAACCACGTTCTTTTAGGAAGGAGACGAGGAGACATTTCTTTAGTCAGAGGGTGGTGAATCTGGGTAATTCTTTGCCACAGATGGCTGTGGAGGCCAAGCCAGTGGATATTTAAGGCAGAGATAGATAGATTCTTGATTAGTATGGGTATCAGAGGTTCCAAGGAGAAGGCAGGAGAATGGGGTTGAGAGGGAAAGATAGATCAGCTATGATTGAATGACGGAGTAGACTTCATGGGCCGAATGGCCTGTTTTTACTCCAATCACTTATGACCTTATGGAACATGGAATAATAGGTCGTAATGCTGAGAGAAATCAGTTTATTTATTCATGTGTGTATATATTTATATAATGGTATATGGACACACTGATCTGTTTTGTAGTCAATGCCTACTATGTTCTGTTGTGCTGAAGCAAAGCAAGAGTTTCATTGTCCTATCAGGGACACATGACAATAAACTCACTTGAACTTGAGAGTGGGTGCCCATTTGAGAAGTAGAGATGTCCATAGAGCAAGTTAAAACAATCTTTAATCCATATTTGCCTCTGAAGAAAGCATGATTTTGAAGCAGGAAGTGTAGCCAATTACCTATCTCTAGAACTAACGTTGTTCAGTCTGATGAGCACAAGAAATGTGCTTTAATAGTCAGCTGAATGCGATTACGTCAGGTCTTGTGATAGTCTGGCCAAAATAAAACTGCTTGCTTTTCTACACGGCTATTGCATAGACACAGGAGTACCTACCTTCTAAGGGAAGAGGCAGAATAAAGGTAGATATACTCGTCAACCAGAGCTCTCTCCATCACCTTAACCCCCATTACAGAAAAGAGCCTCATTCTATCAGTAACCAAACTGTCCCACCATTCCTTCTAGATTGGAAAGACAAAGTGCTGGAGTAACACAGCGGGTCAGGCAGCATCCCTGGAGAACAAAAGATCCCATAGCATCACCTATCCATGTTCTCCAGATATGCTGCCTGACCCGCTGAGTTACTCCAGCATTTTCTACATTTCCTCAGTCAACCAGTGTCGACAGTTCCTTGTTTCTCCATTACTTCTAGATACCGAGACTTCATAAGCAGCCAAAACTCAGTAGCTTTCATTGTGTCCTTCCATTCTAATGGAGTGCCAGTACCAACATGTGCACAATGGACCTTTTAACATATCACAGCAAAATATTTTACCATTAAACTTTCACTAAGAAGGAATCATTTTAAACACTACATAGTTTCAGCATTTAAGGGTTTTTAAAATGAAGCTCGCAACCATAGACAATTTTTTTTTCTCTTTTAAAAAATTGAGTCCTCATAAATGAGATTTTAAATAATCTTAACTGCAGCCAAAACGTTCCCGATTCTTATTTTGTCCCATTTCAAGTGGCTATAAAAGTGCATGATGGACGTTGCTGAAAAGGGAACAAGTTCTGCTTCGTACTCGAGATGAAGCAAGCACATCAAAACGATGCATAGAAATTGGGGTCGAAACAATGGTAGACTTGCTGCCTCACAGCGTGCCACAGACACAGGCTGCAGGTGCTGCCTATACAGAGTTTGTTCTCCCTGTGACTGCGTGGGTTTTCTCCGGGTGCTCTGGATTTCTCCCACACTCCAAAGACATGCAGGTTTGTAGGTTAGTTGGCTTTGGTAAAAATTGTCCCTAGAGTGGGATAGTGCGAGTGTAGAGGGCGATTGCTGGTCAACATGGACTCGGTGGGCTAAAGGGTCTGTTTCCACACTGCATCTCTAAAGTCTACAGTAAAGTCTAGTACAGGACAACAAACACACCATTGAATCTATAAAGATTGAAGTCTGAAGAAGGGTTTCGGCCCAAAACGTTGACTATTTCCTTTCCTCCATAAATGCTGCCGCACCCGCTGAGTTCTCCAGCACTTTTGTATACCATTGAATCTATAAATCAGTGTACACTTCCTTTTCATCCCCATGTATATATTTAGCTTGCCCTTGCACAAGCCAAGCTAGCAAACATTACAAATGATTGCAAGGAAAAAAGATAGAACAATGCTGAAAGTTGTTCGAGCAACCTTTTGCTGGGGAGGAAAGAGCAATAATGAAACGCATTTCATGAATTTTAAAGAAAGAGAGGAGTCTAAATGACAACCGTTTGTGAAATCTTTAACTGGGATTAGAACCGCAATACTTTAAACATAAAGTGGAGACACAAGAAACTGCAGATGCTGGAATCTTGCGGTGAAAACAAAAGGCTGGAGGAATTATGCAGCTCAGGCAGCATCTGTGGAGGGAAAGGAAAAGGACAGATGGAGTTTCAGATCGGGACTCTTCTTATGAGGGTCTGAGGTTCTGTACCAGCCTGAAGGGTCTTGATCCAAAACGTTGTCTGTCCATTTTCTCCACAGATGCCGCCCGACCCAGGGAGTCGCTCCAGTCTTCGTTTTTTTTTTTGCACCAAAATCATAAAAGTTAAAAAGCCCACAAATTACATGCAACATAAAACTGTTGCACCAAACTTCAAATGAAACAGCCTTCAGGTTAGAATGAGAAGGATATTGGTATGAGGATTAGTTTAGAGATAGTGCAGCAACAAGCCCTTTCGGCCCAGCAGATTGCAAGGTTTATTCTCATTGATTTCTTCCCAAGCTGCGGGAGGCACAGTGGCATACTGGTAGAGCTGCTGCCTCACAGCACCAGAGACGCAGGTTCGATCCTGACCTCGGGTACTATCTGTGTGGAGTTTGTACATTTTCCCTGAGACTGCGTAGCTTTCCTTCTGATTCCCTCCCATATCCCAAAGATGTGTGGGTTTTGTGAAACTGCTCTCCAGGTGTGTGTAGGAAGTGGGACAACATAGAACTAGTGTGAATGGGAAATCGATGGTGGGCTTGGACCTGGCGGGCAGTAGGGCCTGTTTCCATACTGTATCTCCAAACTCTGATTTGTATTTTAGCTGGGTCTTTAAAGAATTAGATTTTTTTTGTTAAAACGATCCAAAGAAAGTGCCGTATTGCTGTCCATTAAAGATAGTAGGCTAACGTAATCTAATGTATTAGAGGAATGCAAATTGGATGACCTGCACCTCATATTTCGCTCAGGCAGCTTACAACCCAGCGGTATGAAAATTCTTTCTCTAATTTTATGTAACCTTTGCACAACCTCTCTTTCCATCCCTTCCCCACCCTAGTCGTCCGGCCAGTTCTATTGTTTGCATCCATATATCCCTTTGTTATCACCACTTCCATGGCCAACAATGGAACATTGTGGGCTCTACCTTCCCTTGGTCATTGGTGCTGGCTCTGATTTGTTCCGAACCTTTTCATATCTCTAGTTTCCCTCTCCCCTGGCTCTCAGTCTGAAGGGTTTTGACCAGAAACATCACCTATTCCTTTTCACCAGAGATGCTGCCTGACCCGTTGAGTTACTCCAGCATTGTGTGTCTACCCAAGGCATTAGCTACTCACAGACAACAAACAGATTCTTGTCCACGTTTGCCCAGCAGAACACTAAAGTGCAAAGAATAATGGTTTTGAAAAAATGTCCCTTGGCATAGATTAATCTATGCTGACATATGTGGGAAAGACAACAAGCAATGGGATTTATGCACGATGTCACCCTCAGCTGAGAAAGATGGATAATTATTGTAATGAGAGCCCAGAAGGAAATAAAATAGTTTGAATGCACAGAGAATAATGGCTTACAGGCCAAGATACCTCATTCAGTCTATATAGATATAAAACGCTTAAGAAGGAACTGCAGATGCTGGAAAATCAAAGGTAGACAAAAGTGCTGGAGAAACTCAGCGGGTGCGGCAGCATCTATGGAGCGAAGGAAATAGGCAACGTTTCGGGCCGAAACGTGGCCTGAAGAGGGATTTCGGCCCGAAACGTTGCCCATTTCCTTCGCTCCATAGATGCTGCCGCACCCGCTGAGTTTCTCCAGCACTTTTGTCTACCTTAGATATAAAACGCACTAGTCTGAAAAAGGTTTCCAACCCAAAATGTCACCCATCTCAGACAGCATCTCTAGAGAACATGGATCGAGACACTTCTTCAGAAAGAGGGTGAAGAAGAGTCCCGACCCGAAACGTCACCTATACAGGTTCTCCAGAGATGCTGCCTGACCCACTGAGTTGCTACCAGCATTTTGTGCCCATCTTCGGTATAAAACACACATCTTAGAGTGGCAAAGAACACAAAGCTTCAAGCAAATCCAAACTGGATCAGAAACCATTAGACAGATTATACTGTGTCTCTTTAGTAATAAGTTGAACAGATTCTGAGTTGCTGGAAGCATAAACACAGTCACCCTGACTATAAAGGAGGGCCATCATTACTGCGCTTAGCAAAATGCTCTCTCATAGCAAGTGACAAGGCTAATTGCTCCCTGTCAAAATCTCTCAGAGGTGCACAGAATTAGGATCTGTCTTTCTATAGTAAATCTGGGTCTCTAGCGCTGTGAGGCGGCAGCTCTACCTCTGTGCCACCCTATCCATATCTTCCAGAGATGCTGCCTGACCATCTGAGTTACTCCAGCACTTTGTCTTTTTTTTTTTTTAACCAGCATCTGCAGTTCCTTGTTTGTCCAATAAATGGGGTCCCGGAAGCAGTGAGCCAATATTAACAATTTGTAGGTGGATTTTACAGCCAGCCAGCCTGCATCCCACTGTGCCACAGCCCAAATTTTATTAAATAGAGAGAAAACACAGAGCAAGTTCCATGAAGTGAAGGGTTCGATCATCTCCATCCTTTTACTTTAAGGCTTTACAGATACAGTGTGGAAACAGGCCCTTCGGCCCACCGAGTACACACTGCCCAGTGAACACCAACACTATCCTACACACTCGGGACAATGTTACCATTTTTACCCAAGCCATTTAAACTGCAAACCTGTACGTCTTTGGAGTGCGGGAGAAAACTGGAGCACCCGGACGAAACCCACGCGGTCATTGGGAGAACGTACAAACTCCGTACAGAGAGTGGCCTTCGTAAGGATGGAACCCGGGTCTCTGGAGCTGTAAGGTAGCAACTCTACCGCTGCGCCACCTTCGTTCAAATTGACGGGACTTTTACAGAGAGGCAAAGATACGAGAAGATTTCGGAAATTGAATAGAAACATCTCCCGAACCACTGGGAAGGGGGGGGGGGGGGGGGGAATAAACCTCTGCAGAAACAATGAAGATAGCAAATATTGTGTTCATTAAGAGGTTATTTCTTAGCCTGCAGTGCAACACCTGCTTTCAAGTATTCTCATTAGTCTTGCTCACATCTCCTGTTCCCTGGTGTATCTGGAACCCTCCAGTTAGGACTGTCACGAGTTATTCCTGATTGTGATAAGCTGCACAAGTCAAACACTAGTACTTGGTGCAATTAAAGCTGAGTATTTATCAAAAATGATTTATTTGTCTGATTGTTATGTGGGATTAAAGGTAAACGCAATGCTAGCAGTTATTTCAAGAGGACCAGAACACAAAAAACAGGGATGTAATGCTGAGGCTCTGTAAGGTACTGGTCAGGCCACATCTGGAGTATTGTGAGCAATTTTGGGCACCATATCCGAGGAGGGATGTGCTGGCTCTGGAGAGGGTGCAGAGGAGATTTACAAGAATGATCCAAGGAATGAATGGGTTAACATATGATGAGCGTTTGATGGCACTGGGCCTGTTCTCACTGAGGCTTAGAAGGATGAGGGGGGGGGACCGTTGAAACTTAACAAAGAGTGAAAGACCTGGATAGAGTGGATGCAGAGATGGCGTTTCCACTGGTGGGAGAGTCGAGGATCAGAGGACACACCCTCAGAATTGAAGGACATTCCTTTAATAAAGAGATGAGAAGGGATTTCTTTTGTCAGAGGATGGTGAATCTGTGGAATTCATTGCCACAAAAGACTGGAGGCCAAGTCAATGGATACTTTTGAGGCAGAGATCGATAGATTCTTGATTAGTACAGGTGTCAGAAGTTGTGGGGAGAAGACAGGAGAATGGGGTTAGGAGGGAGAGATAGATCAGCCATGATTGAATGGCGGAGTAAACTATGGCCCAAATGATGGTCTGCTATCTCATGAGCTTCTGAACTAACGAACCCTCAAAAAGGTCAAGGCCTGCCGTGAGAGGCCAAAGGTCAGGCTCCCTGCTCAACCCAGGGGAGGGAAGGCACCACAGATTCACCATTCTCTGATTAAAGAAATTCAGCGGGTGAGGCAGCATCTATGGAGCAAAGGAATAGGTGACGTTTCGGGTCCAGACCCTTCTTCAATGTGGGAGGGAATGTTAGTTTGGCCTGAACTACATTTTAGTGTCTAGGTGTACTTATTTAATAGTTCTTCCTGAATGACTGCACAGACAGGTCATAAAACCATAACCTTCTTCTCACAAAAACAAACCCCAGCACTTTGTGTCTATCTCTGGTAGAAACCAGCAGTTCTTTGTTTCTACAGTTTTTTTTTTTAAACAGCCTCTGCAAATGCTGAGTAAAACACAAAAGGACACAGAGTGCTGGAGTAACTCAACGGGTCAGGCAGCATCTCTGGAAATAAGTGTATGTGGACAGTGTAGTTCAGGTCAAACTATCATTCTGTCCAGCTTCGATAAAATAACACATTATTGGTGGTGACAAAACTCTATAGTGATAAAAACACGAGTACATTGAAAGAACAAATAGTTTCATAACCATTTCTAATTGTGCGAATATAAATATCTTTATATTATTTCACAATGACTGGTAACGTCATTTAATCAGGTAATGGAAACTAACTAGCAGGGTGGCACAGTGGTGCAGCGGTAGAGTTGCTAATTTTGAACCTTGACTACGGGTGCTGTCTGTGTGGAGTTTGCACGTTCTCCTCGTGACCGCGTGGGTTTTCTCCGGGTGCTCCGGTTTCCTCCCATGCTCCAAAGGCGTGCAGGTTTGTAGCTTAATTGGCTTCATTAAATGGCCCCTAGTGCATAGGAGAGAACCAGTGCACGGACTCGGTGGGCCGAATGGGCTGTTTCCATGCTAAATCGCTAAACTAAAAGCAGTATGGGACCGTTTTTCCATAATGTGGAGGAGTTCCTCAAGGCGGCACCTTCTCGCTGGATGTGCTGCATGCTTGTCAATTTGAGAAGTTAAGATTTGATTCCCCCAAACAATGCAGGTAGGGAAAGTACCCTCCCTATCATGCACCCCTTACTGCCGCCTCAGTGAAGGAGACCTGCAAACGTCTGTAATCATGCGGTAAAAGGGCAAGGCTCCTGCTTCCTGTGTGTAGTGTACACAGATGTCTTATTGGGACACACACACACAAACACAGCCCGACCAAGTGTGGAAGCCAGCCAGAGATGCTTAGCATGCAAGATGACAGGTGGAGGTTCATTGCTCAAGATCAGTCTGCAAGCATGGAGCACTGTTATCTTTCCAGCTGCTTATCCACCTTGGATCGTCTACTCATTACCGCGTTGGTTTGCAGAGCTATTCGGAGCGGAGTGAAACTAATTTCTGTACCTGTGACAGGTCCATCACTCCTTGCTTCCATTGTTGCTCAGTCAGTCGATGTTTTGGAGTTTTATAGTTATGCCCTGCTGCAAGATTGCATTGTATGGGGGTGTTGATTTTACAGCTTCACCATTAAAAGTGATATCTTGATACTTTTGTCAGCCTCGGAACAGGCTGTTGACAAGCAAGGTTGGTAATCTCGTTTGGCAGACAGGAAGCAACAGAAACCGAGGCCTGGTGATCACAGCTCACCCCGAGTCTATTATTACCATTCATCAGAGATTCATCAGCCACGCAACATAGTTCTTCCACACTGTAGGACGTGATATAGGATCACACACATCGAAACCCGATTACCTCCCATCAAGCATATCCAGATATTTGTTTAACCCTCAACTTCCGAGCTAGAGAACCTAGTTCTAAAGGGCAAGAGGAAGTACAAAGATTTTAGCATGGAAACATACAATATGGGGAAGGTAAAATGGGCCCAGTGCACGTTTCATGGAAACTCAATGGTCAGTGCAAACTCTAGACGTACAGCACAACGAAAGGCCCATTGGCCCATCGGGTCTGTGCCCGACTAGCGATCACACCATAAACTAGCACTATCCTAAACTCTTGGGACAATTTACAATTTTCACCAACGCCAATTAACCTGCAACCATGCAGGTTTGGAGTGTGGGACGAAACCGGAGCACCCGGAGAAAACCCACACGGTCACGGGGAAAAAACGTACAAACTCCGTACAGACAACACCAGCAGTCAGGATTAAACCCGGGTCTCTGGCGCTGTAAGGCAGCAACTCTACCGCTGCGCCACCGTGCCGCCCTTATAGACCCTGAAAGGCCGACTCCATATTCCTCAGAAACTGCAAAATCAAACCCACTTGCTTTTGATTTCAGGGTTCTCCAAAGCATTTGAAAATCAGTAGTCGGAAGCAGCAACATCCTCTGGATGAACAAAGCTTGACTTGAGCACTCCCAGTTTCCAAATTATTTATAACATAGAAACATAGAAACGTAGAAATTAGGTGCAGGAGTAGGCCATTCGGCCCTTCGAGCCTGCACCGCCATTCAATATGATCATGGCTGATCATCCAACTCAGTATCCCGTGCATGCCTTCTCTCCATACCCTCTGATCCCCTTAGCCACAACTAACTCCCTCTTAAATATAGCCAATGAACTGGCCTCGACTACCCTCTGTGGCAGAGAGTTCCAAAGATTCACCACTCTCTGTGAGAAAAAAGTTCTTCTCATCTCGGTTTTAAAGGATTTCCCCCTTATCCTTAAGCTGTGACCCCTTGTCCTGGACTTCCCCAACATCGGGAGCAATCTTCCTGCATCTAGCCTGTCCAACCCCTTAAGAATTTTGTAAGTTTCTATAAGATCCCCTCTCAATCTCCTAAATTCTAGAGTATAAACCAAGTCTATCCAGTCTTTCTTCACAAGACAGTCCTGACATCCCAGGAATCAGTCTGGTGAACCTTCTCTGCACTCCCTCTATGGCAATAATGTCCTTCCTCAGATTTGGAGACCAAAACTGTACGCAATACTCCAGGTGTGGTCTCACCAAGACCCTGTACAACTGCAGTAGAACCTCCCTGCTCCTATACTCAAATCCTTTTGCTATGAAAGCTAACATACCATTCGCTTTCTTCACTGCTTGCTGCACCTGCATGCCTACTTTCAATGAATGGTGTACCATGACACCCAGGTCTCGCTGCATCTCCCCTTTTCCTAGTCGGCCACCATTTAGATAATAGTCTGCTTTCCTGTTTTTGCCACCAAAATGGATAACCTCACATTTATCCACATTATACTGCATCTGCCAAACATTTGCCCACTCACCCAGCCTTTCCAAGTCCCCTTGCAGTCTCCTAGCATCCTCCTCACAGCTAACACTGCCCCTCAGCTTAGTGTCATCCGCAAACTTGGAGATATTGCCTTCAATTCCCTCATCCAGATCATTAATATATATTGTAAATAGCTGGGGTCCCAGCACTGAGCCTTGCGGTACCCCACTAGTCACTGCCTGCCATTGTGAAAAGGACCCGTTTACTCCTACTCTTTGCTTCCTGTTTGCCAGCCAGTTCTCTATCCACATCAATACTGAACCCCCAATTCCGTGTGCTTTAAGTTTGTATACTAATCTCTTATGTGGGACCTTGTCGAAAGCCTTCTGGAAGTCCAGATACACCACATCCACTGGTTCTCCCCTATCCACGCTACTAGTTACATCCTCGAAAAATTCTATAAGATTCGTCAGACATGATTTACCTTTTGTAAATCCATGCTGACTTTGTCCAATGATTTCACCACTTTCCAAATGTGCTGCTATCCCATCTTTAATAACTGACTCTAGCAGTTTCCCCATTACCGATGTTAGACTAACTGGTCTGTAATTCCCCGTTTTCTCTCTCCCTCCCTTCTTAAAAAGTGGGGTTGCGTTTGCTACCCGCCAATCCTCAGGAACTACTCCAGAATCTAAAGAGTTTTGAAAGATTATTACTAATGCATCCACTATTTCTGGAGCTACTTCCTTAAGTACTCTGGGATGCAGCCTATCTGGCCCTGGGGATTTATCGGCCTTTAATCCATTCAATTTACCCAACACCACTTCCCGGCTAACCTGGATTTCACTCAGTTCCTCCAACTCCTTTGACCCGCGGTCCCCTGCTATTTCCGGCAGATTATTTATGTCTTCCTTAGTGAAGACGGAACCAAAGTAGTTATTCAATTGGTCTGCCATATCCTTGTTCCCCATGATCAACTCACCTGTTTCTGACTGCAAGGGACCTACATTTGTTTTAACTAATCTCTTTCTTTTCACATATCTATAAAAACTTTTGCAGTCAGTTTTTATGTTCCCTGCCAGTTTTCTTTCATAATCTATTTTTCCTTTCCTAATTAAGCCCTTTGTCCTCCTCTGCTGGTCTCTGAATTTCTCCCAGTCCTCCGGTATGCTGCTTTTTCTGGCTAATATGTACGCATCATCCTTCGCTTTGATACTATCCCTGATTTCCCTTGTTATCCACGGTTGCACTACCTTCCCTGATTTATTCTTTTGCCAAACTGGGATGAACAATTTTTGCAGTTCATCCATGCAGTTTTTAAATGTCTTCCATTGCATATAACAATGGGGATTGGCAGAGATCCCTATGATTGAAAGCTCTTGAGGCTTAGGTTTATTGCGTCTGAAATGCTCATTAGATTGCACATATACAAGGTATTGGAAGATCCAGTTATTGGAAAGAAACAGTTTCTAGGGTCCAGCATGGAAACAGGCCATTTGGCCCACCGAGTCCTTGCCGACCATCGAACACCCGTTCACATTTGTTTTTCCTTTTGTCCCTTTAGGTACGCTGTGGACTGCTCGATTGAAGTCATGCATAGTCTTTCCACTGGCTGGTTGGCAAGCAACACAAAGTTTTCCACTGTACCTCGGTACACGTGATAGTAAACTAAACTAGTCCTATGGCATCCCACTTTCCAAAGCGCTCTACACACTCAGAGTTATTTACAAAGGCCAATTAACCTACAAACATACAAATCTTTAGGACGTGGGAGGAAACCAGAGCACCCGGTGTAAACCCACGCGGTCACAGAGAGAACGTGCAAACTCCACACAGCCAGCATTTGAGGTCAGGATGTGACACAGGTCTTTGACGCTGTGATGCAGTAGCTCTACCAGCTGCGCCACTGTGCCGCCCTTGAGACAACACGTAAGGCACGTTGTGGGTTTATGGAATATTGTAGAATATCATGGGTTCAAGGGAAAGACCACTTTCATTGCGTTAAATACTATAGGATTCTTCATCAGGCCCTCAAACTGCTCAAACAAAGAACCCATAAACTACCGAACTACCCGTCAAAATTATAAATCATCCTCACAGAGCCCGAACCTATCACTCTTAAAAATAACTGATGCAAGGTTTTCCACTCACATCCATCCAGTTAATGGCTTCATCAATGATGCAGATGGAACAGTAAAACCTGCTTTCAGCACTAATGATTCAGCCATTTCGGACACAATCCTGCATTGGAAATTAGACCATACAGAAATCTGCACTTCAATAAAATGGGAACAAAAATGTAGTTGGGAAGGAATGAAACTTTAAAAAACATCAATTTTAGGATTTTTGCACTTTTCTCTGGAAATTTGGTCTCGCCCTTGTGTTTCGTGATTTCTGCATTATGCGTGCACTAAATCCTGCTGTTGACCGGTTGTATTCCCCCCCCCCCCCCCCCCCCCCCCCCCGCACCCTCCCATACAAGACTGCAGTGCCACGAGACCATCAGACATAGGAGCAGAATGAAGCCATGTGTGTCATTGAGTGTACTCCGCCATTCAATCATGGCTCGTCTATTTTTCCTTCTCTACCCCATTCCCCTGCCTTCTCCACATAACCGTTGATGCCCTAATTAAAGACAGCACAGTGGCGCAGCAGTAGAGCTGCTGCCTTACAGTGCCAGAGACCCGGGTTCGATCCTGACCATGGGGTGCTGGCTGTACGGAATTTAAATGTTCTCCCCGTAACCTGCGTGGGTTTTCACCAAGTTTTTCGGTTTCCTCCCACACGCCAAAGACATACATGTTTGTTGGTGAATTGGCTTGGTATAAATGTCACATTGTCCCTCGTGCGTGTACGACAGTGCAAGTGTGCAGGGATCGTTGGACGGTGCAGATTCGGTGGGCGGGAGTGTTCCCGCGCAGTATCTCTAAAAAAAATGTTTAAATTAAAACAAACTTCCTCATCCCCAGTTCAGCAGTCTTGGATTTGGTGAGGTTTGCAGAGGCAGGAATTAAATAAAACAGCAGCTCACCTACTGAGCTACAACCACACGTCACACACACACACATTCAGGCACCGTCTGGAATTTCCGGGAATTAGTTATCTGGTTCTATAATTCCGTGAAGGGCTTGCTGTGTACTTCTCTGACCCATCCACCATCTTCAATGATCGACTGGGGAATGATCATTGTGCAGCAAGGTTCAGCATTCCCAGGTACATTGATTGAAAAGGTGCAAGATATCCATCGCACTGGCCAGACTTTGCCCGGTCCCCTCTCTCTACCAAAGCACCCCAGACCCCCATTACAATCAGTCTGAAGAAAGGTCCTGACCCAAAACGCCACCTGTATATTCCCTCCCAGGTGCTGCCTGAGTCACCGTGTTCCTCCAGCACTTTGTGTTTTGCTCGAATCTAGCATCTGCATTTTCTTTTACATCCTTCATAATTGCTTATTTGTAAGAAAATATTCGACTTCAGGTGAATTCGGTCTTTAACCCAAAGATCCTAGAGCAAGCAAGATAGACCACTCCTTCTAAATGCAATGGGCTGACGTGTAGTACGCAACGGAGCGGAACGTGGGCCTTTTTTTCCATCCATTTCAGTAACCCGACCCGACCCGCAGTGTAATCAACATTGCGGGGGAACAGTTTGTGTTAATAAATTATAATTCTGAAAATGAGAAGATTTTTCCCAAATAACTTTTATTTTTACGAGGATGTTTCCGTAACCGGCTTCCGTCTCCGCACTAGTATCCTATGGGATTTTTGGAGCGGAGACGGAAGCCGGTTACGGAAATGGCGCCAAAAATTACCCATGAATCTGCCCTTGACCATACTACGTCTTTTTCGTCGAGTGATCCATCTTGCTTGCTATTGGGTCTTTGCTTTAACCTGTGAGCAATACGGAGGGACATCACTGATACAGGCAAGACCTGCTTCGATTCATATTGTTCTCCTTATCAGATGGTAACACTGCTGTCTCAGAGTGTGCTGGCCATTGATGCAAACACCAGTTGACACTGTTTTAATGTTACACTGTCAGAGATACTTTTAATAAAAGACAATAATCTGATGCCCTCTCTACCCTCTCCATTTAGTCTACTTAATCTGCAGCAGACATTGCCTTCAACTGAACATTGTTTGCAGGAACCTGCACTGTATTTCTTAGATTATAATAAATTGTTATGTGAATTTGTCTTCCCTTTCTATTTCCCTTTCAAGCTGGTTATGATAATAATTTTCAAAAACGATGTTCAGAATAATTTCCTTCATGCTCAGAATTCTTAAACCCAAGATTAGGGTTAGACCATGTACGAAATTCAAAACAAGTTGCACTATGGATTGGTGGCACCCAAATAAAGGCGGGAGATTCCCACCTAAATTAGCCCTTCAGTAAAACAAAGAAGTTACTTCACTTCCATGCATATTAAAGCAACATGTCCAAGGACATCCTTACTCGAGAGGACCCAGAATCAATGCACATAGTGAGTACTTTATCTGCAGGGTGGCAATGGTAGAGATGCTGCCTGACAGCACCAGAGACCCACGTTCGATGCTGACTACAGGTTCGGTCTGTATGGAGTTTGTACATTCTCCTCGTGACCACGTGGGTTTTCTCCAGGTGCTCCGGTTTCCTCCCACACTCCAAAGAGGTACAGGTTTCTAGGTTAATTGGCTTCGGGAAGAAATTGTAAATTGCCCCAAGTGCGTTGTGCTGAATCATTCAATCTGAAGAAGGGTTCCGACCTAAACTGTCGCCTGTCCATTACCACCACAGATGTTGCCTGATCTGCTACGTTCCTCCAACACTTTATGTTTTGTCCGTTGAATATCTTACTCAGTTATCCTCTCCCTTTCCAGTCAATGGCAGATCAGGAGCAGTAGCATGGAGCATACATGCCACCAATGGAGAGAAAGAATGGGTGACGTTTCGAGTCTCAACCCTTCTTCAGACCATTCTGAAGAAAGATCTCGACCTGAAACTTCACCCATTCCTTCTCCAGAGATGCTGCTTGTCCTGCTGACTTACTCCAGCTTTTTGTGTCTATCTTCAGTTTAAACCAGCATCTGCAGTTCCTTCCTATACATGTCACTAATGGACTGGTTGGACCCAATACCCTGTTTCTGTGCTACAATATCTATTTGTTATATCTACAAACTAGCAAGTAATCCATGACAATTATACGCCAGGCTACACGAATGTCAATACTGTATAACCTCTGGTCTTGGGAAATAGGTTGATTATATTTAATCATGGTATTTTAACCTAATAATAAGTATTCATTACAAACTTTTAACTGCTATGTATCTATGAAAAGTAGGCAATTGTACATATAATGATGCTTCTCTAGTAGACAATATTGGTGAACAAAGGAAAACATTTTGCACCATTTCTAAGTTAATTTTCGACTGGATTATTATTATTTTTTTATTAAAGAGAACTTGCTGAGTGGGGAATATCAAGAATATACCCACTGTCCTCTTTTCACACAGAGGGTAGTGGGTATATGGAAAGAGCTGCCAAAGAACTGCAGATGCTGGTTTACACCAAAGATAGGCACAAAGTGCTGGAGTAACTCAGCGGGTCAGGCAGCATCTCTGGGGAAAAAGGATGGGTGATGTTTCGGGTAGGAACTCCTTTAGTCTGAAGAAGGGTGGCAACCCGAAACGTCACCCATCCTTTTTCTCCAGAGATGCTGCCCGACCCACTGAGTAACTCCAGCACATTGCTTCTCTCTTTGCCACAGGAGGTAGTTGAGGCAGGAACTAATACAACATTTCAGACATTTGGACAGGTACATGGATTGGAAAAGTTTAGAGGAAATGGGCCAAACATGGGCAGGTGGAACTAGTGTAGATGGGACATCTTGACCAGCATGGGCAAGTTGGGCCGAAGGGCCCCTGTCCATGCTCCACGACTCTGAATGTTTTGGTAATGTTTCCAATTATGTGCTATTTCTAAGACTCACTATGTTACAAAAGTAAGGGCAATGATTACAGTCTTGAGCAGATCGATTTTCTCATTGCACATAGTCTCGCTGGAATAAGAATGGAATGGCAGTTTGAGTCATGCAGTCATGACATCAGGAAGGTTTATTCAATGAAATCTGGACTCCAGCAAGTTCGGCTACAGGAGAGAGCTGTTGCAATCGCACGCTGCACCATTTCACACTGCTCTCAACTCAAGTTATACTGCAGCTGCCACTAATGGCTTGCCACATAAAACCCACACAACATCAAAGCATTACCTTAATGGCACACATCATCCAGTGACCTTCCCCACCACATTAACAGCAAGAAAATTTCATAAATGTTTGATATATATCCCAAACCATAAATCTTTTGTCGTTTGGCCACGACCCCTCTACACTGGTGTTTTATTTTCTTCAAATCTTTCAAATCTATTCCCTATAAAACTTCTCAAGCTTCCAGCACTCATTCTTCAATGCTGTCTCCCTCAATAGGTTTTTGTATACATCACCGTGCCAGACTGTTCAAAGGAATACTGATGTTGCACATTTTGAATAATGCCATCTTCTTGTATTTCACTCTGCAGCATCGGTAACTTTGTCTGAAGAAGGGTCTCGAGCCAAGCCGTCACCCATTCCCTCTCTCCAGAGATGCTGCCTGTCCCGCTGGGTTAATCCAGCACTTTGTCTCGATCTTCGTGTCATTCCATGGCATTCGCAGTGAAAGTACAAACTTACAACTCCATCTAAAACAGTTCCTCATCAAGATAGAATGCATCCATGCCATCAGCAGCAGTTTTGGCAACTATTGACTGTGGTACTACAATGCCTTGTTATAAAGATGAAGCCATGAAAAAGCGTGTGGCTTATGTAATCTTGGGCAATCTATTTTTAGGCCAACTCTCAGAAAACAACATTTCTTAAATGATTCATTGACAGTCTAATCATTTCATTCTGACCAGCATTTATCGATAATCCTTAAAGTTTAGTCTAGAGATACAGCATGGAAAAAGGTCCTTCGGCCGACCAGCGATCACCACGCACTATCCTAAATATTAGGGCCAATTCACAACCTCTACCGAAGCCAATTAACCGAATCTACAGATCTGTGAAATCTGTACATCTTTGGAATGTGGGAGGAAACCAGAGCACCTGGAGAAACCCCACGCAGTCACAGGGAGAACATACAAACTCTGTACAGACAGCACCAGTTGTCAGGATCTCTGGTGCTGTTAGGCAGCAGCACCACCGCTGCACCACCGTGCCACCTCCTCATGCTTTACATCTGACCAGCATTTATCAACCAACCTTAAAGATGGTTTGCAAAATGGTCATGACAGGCAGTAGAAAAGGGGAAAAGGGAATAAAAAAATGAAAAAGATGTGAGATTGAAAAGGATTCTATCCATGGATTTCTTGCCAATGTGGATGAATGCAGATACAGGATATTCAGCATTGTCAGGTTTGCCCAAGTTGGCTGTGCTAGTGTCCATGCCCTCAGAGACATAGAAACATACAAAATAGGTGCTGGAGTAGGCCATTCGGCCCTTGGAGCCAGCACCGCCACTCAATATGATCATGGCTGATCATCCAAAATCCTGTTCCTGATTTGTCCCCATATCCCTTGATTGTGTTCGCCCTAAGAACTATATCTAACTCTCTCTTGAACACATCCAATGAATCGGCCTCCACTGCCTTCTGTGGCAGAGAATTCCACAGATTCACAACTCTCTGGGTGAAAAAGTTTTTCCTCATCTCAGTCCTAAATGGCCAACACCTTACTTTTATGGAGTCAGAGCGTTACAGCGTGGAAACTGGTCCTTTGGCCCAGACAGCATCTCTGGTGAAAAGACTCCTGTCTGACTTCTGTGGAAGGATCTCAAACCAAAACTATTTGTGTCTGCCTTCTATTACAATATAAAAATTAGGTGTCCCTCCCCCCCCCCCCCCCGCGTTGGGGGACGGGGCCCAACGGGTCCCACTTGGTCTAGTTATAATGTAAAAGTCAAGTCATTCAATAAGATTCTGATTGCAACCATAACTTTGTATTCCCATCCATCTTCAGTATCCCCTCAATTATCAACACTCCACCTACCCATTCCTTGTAAATATTCAAATATTTTATTTACCACTCTATGGGAAATAATTCTAAAGTCTCGTGGCCCTCCAAGAGAAAACAAACTTGCCTCATTGCTGCCTTAGTTACTTTTAAACAGTGAACCCTTCTACTAGATTATTTCACATGAGGAGACATCCTCTCCACATAAATCCTGTCAAGATCCTCATGATTTTAAAAAAAAAGTGCTGGAGTAACTCAGCGAGTCCGGCAGCATCTCTGGAGGACATGGATAGATGTTTCGTGTCGGGACCCTTCTTCAGTCCCTTCCGCTGAGTTACACTAGCTGTTTTTTCAAGGTGAACAAACATCTGCATTTCCTGGCGTCTACAGGATCCTCAGGATTCTATATGTTTCAATCAACCTTCAAAAGGTTCTCGACCTAAAATGTCACCCATGCATGTTGTCCAGAAAGGCCGTCTGACCCACTGAGTTAAGGGCCTTTCCCACATGGGCGTCATTTGCGCGTCACGCTTGTGCGGCGTGAAGATTTTGAGAATCCCAAAATCCTGGGGCACCGTGCGCTACCACGCGTCACTGCCTACGCCACCACGTCTCACCACGCGCCATGCACGTGTAAATGCATGCCATGCGCGTGTAAATGCATGCCATGCGCGTGTAAATGCATGCCATGCGCGTGTAAATGCATGCCATGCGCGTGTAAATGCATGCCATGCGCGTGTAAATGCATGCCATGCCCGTGTAAATGCATGCCATGCCCGTGTAAATGCATGCCATGCGCGTGTAAATGCATGCCATGCACGCGTGGTGACGCGCAAATGATGTCGCGTAAATTATGTCGCGTAAATGACGCGCAAATAACGCCCAAGTGCCTTTAGTAAACCAGCTTCTGCAGTTCCATGTTTCCTCATCTAATTGTTCCTTGCCCAATCCCAACTTCAGTCTAATAAATCAATGCTTTTAAATTCACCCCTGAACTAAAATTAAATTAAGTACTCCATATACTTCAAAGCATAACCATTCTACTGTTGAAGTATATTCCCCTTACAATAAATAACAACATTGTTATCATCTCTAGTTATTTTCTCCACCTGCATACTCAACTTATGCAAATCACACACTAGTACACTCCAATCCCTCGGCATCTCGGGCCTCCTTTATTTAGATAATCTGCAATTGTTTCTCATTATCTCAACAAAATGGAGTCTCACATTTCCCCACATTCCATTGGCCACATCTTTTCCCACTCTCTTAACCTTGCCATTTCTCCAAGATATATATTCCTTCCTTCCTTTGTATAAAGTAATTTGCATTCCTTTCTTTTCATATCTGTACATTGTGGGTGGCTCAATTGTAAACATGGATTGTCTTTCCACTGACTTTGGCTAGCATGAATAAAGATTTTCACTGTACCTCAGTACACGTGACAAACTAAACTAATCAGGAGCAAATTCAGCAGAGATACCTTCAGGGGTGGCACGGTGGCACAGCGGTAGAGTTGCTGCCCTACAGCACCAGGGACCCGGGTTCGATCCCGACTACAGGTGCTGTCTGTACGGAGCTTACATCTTCTCCCCGTGACTGCATGGGTTTTATCCGGGTGATCCGGTTTCTTCCTGCACTCCAAAGATGTACAGGGTTGTACGTCCATTGGCTTTGGCAAAGTTTGTACATTGTCCCCAGTGTATAGGCTAGTGCAAATGTACAGGGAAATCACTGGTCGGCGCGGACTTGGTGGGCCGAAGGGGCTTTTTCCGCGCTGTATCTCTAAACTCAACAGAAGTTGTAAAACGTTGAGTCCCTACCACTAATTCCTCAGCCACACCCCACGCTACACCTTGCCAACCATAAAAGGACACTTCCACAACTGTTCTCCGTTTGATCTGAGCCAGCCAATCGAGCCATGTCAGTATGTTCCCACTTCAACAACGAGTTCCTATTTTCTGCACTAACTGATGTAGCATCAGGTTACATACCTCTGGAAACCTCAGGATTGCATGTTTAGTGTTTCAATAGACATGTTACTTCTTCAAAGATCTCCAGTAAATTGGTTCAATATAATTTCCCTTTCAATAAACCATGTCCACTTTGCCTGGTTACCGTGAATATTTCTAAGTGGTCTGCTTTAACATTGCGCGCAGCGTGATTGCCCCGGGCCCGATCCACCCGCCCAACAACCAGGCCGCCAACGACCAGAACGACGAACGGCCTGACTCGCCCCACAGGGCTACCAGAGGATGGAGGTGAACCCGGGCGGCGAGGCCTGTCTGGGCAGAAGGAGCCTCAGAGATGGCGGCGATGGGAGCCTCGACACCGGCAACGCAGGCCTCAGTGATGGTGGGGACTCGCGGTCGATGAGCGTGAGGAGGGAGGGGAAGACAATGGGGACCCGGCATGGGGGGGGGACCGCCGTGAAGGTCAATGGGGACCTGGACATCTTTGGAGTGTGGTAGGAAACCGGTGCACCTGGAGAAAACCCATGCGGTCACATGGAGAACGTACAAAGCCTACAGCGTACAGCTTTGTCCTTTGTTCCATTAACAAGCCTACTCGAGAAATGCAATGGTTTACTAATGTCATGCACTTGATATCAAGAAACTTTATTTGTAGCCTTCATTTTAAAGACAAAGACATAAGGAACTGCAGATGCTGATTTACAAAAAGACATAAAGTGTTGGAGCAACTCACGTCAGACAGCATCTCCGGTGAACACAAAATGGTCCCGACCTGAAATGACGCCTACTCATGTTCTCCAGAGATGCTGCCTGACCTGCCGAGTGACTCCAGCATTCACTTCAGTGAGTTGGATGGCCTTTCTCTCCCTCTCTTAGTTTTAACGAGATAATTCATGCAATTAATTCAAATGCAGACTACTTCAGAGCAACGATAGATAGTTATTGATTCTTAAAAGCACTCTTCCATTAAACCAACCATTATCACTAAAAGCATGCATCTCAAATAATAAGTCTACGATCAGTAACGTTTGCAGGTATCAGGCACAGCTTCAGGGGGGAAAGATGCCAGCTGTAATCATGCAGTTTAATAATCACTAACCATAAGGTTTTGAAATTCTCTGCCTTTTCCCGATTTCACCCTTCTCAATTTCTGAAATTTCTCTCGGTGTAGCCCTTAGATATCTCTGCTCCTGCAGGTCAGGCCTCTTGGTCATCAGAGTTGCTGTCTCCCACCTTTAGTTGTCAAAGCACAGACTCCAGATACTCTCCACAAATGTTTCCATCTCTTCTTTTCATTCTCTTGAGTTTAGTTCATTTTCCGTTTAGAGATACAGCACGGAAACAGGCCCTTCAGCTCACCGAGTCCGCGCCGACCAGCGATCCCCGTACACTAGCTCTATCCTTCACACTGGGGACAATTTTTAACCAAAGCCAATTAATCGACAAACCCGTATGTCTTTGGATTGCGAGAGGCAACTGGAGCACCCGGGGAAAACCCGCACAGCCACAGTGAGAACGTACAAACTCCGCACAGGCAGCACCCGTAGTCAGGATCGGGCCTGGGTCTCGGGAGTTGTAAGGCAGTAACTCTACCATTGGTAGACAAAAGTGCTGGAAAAACTCAGCGGGTGCGGCAGCATCTATGGAGCGAAGGAAATGGGCAACGTTTCGGGCAGAAACCCTTCTTCAGACTCCATTGTGCCACTGTGCCTCGCCCTTCTTTTCTTGGGCAGATTGCCGGGATAGAGGATGACTATATTCCACTCTGGTTTAGTTGGTACCGAGAGGATTTCGTTTAGAGATACAACATGGAAATAGGCCCTTCACCCCTCGAGTCCATGCTGACCAACAATTACCCATACACTAGTTCTATCCTACACACAAGGGACAATTTATAGAATTCAATTAACCTGCAGACCTGCATGCGTTTCGAATGTGGGAGGAAACCGGTGCATCCGAGGAAGACCCACGTGGTCAAAGGGTGAATGTGTGGTGGACGATTGCAACCTTCACGTGGTCCGCCCTGTTTCGACTAATGCAATCAACTCGACGTGCACAAACGGAAAAACAAATAGAACAAGTTGTCCAACAACTTTAGGCTGTGCACGCCACACGAAAGAAGAAGAAGAAGAAAGGGTGAATGTAAAAACTCCACATAGACAGCACCCTTAGTCAAGATCGAACCCAGGTCCCTGGAGCTGCAAGGCAGCAACTCTACCGCTGCGCCATCGTGCCTTTATTACTTTGTGCTCTACACAAAATGACAGCATCTGCAACTAATTGTCTCTCACACAGTCCGACAAAGAGCCCCGACCCGAGACGTCACCTATTCATGTTCCCCACAGATGCTGCCTGATCCGCTGAGTTCCTCCAGCACATTGTGCCTCCAGTTATGAGAAGTACAGCATCTTCATCAATAACATCCTTGCCCTGCTAATTGTTTGGTGGAAGCAACCACCTTGCCGCAAGATGCACGGCCACGTTAAAGAGCTTGCCGTTTGTGCACAAGCTGTGAAATAGCAAAGGTTCTGACCTTTTCGCCGGCACTGTGCAAGCAAGCAAGCAAGCATTGCTAATAGCCACTTTGTCATGGAGTGCAACGCAGCATTTATATAGGTAAAATGTCACGGCATTTCTCTCCATAATGAGTTCTCTTGTCTAGCGCAGCTCTGCTTCCGTTTCCGCAAAACTTTTACCTGCTGGGATTTAATTCCATTCAAAAAGGACAGGAGTGGACTGCTATTGATTATCTATTAGTTTTGCGAGACTTTCACCTGAAACATAAAGTTATGAAAATATCTGCCGTAAGGTGACAGAGTTGCCCAAGTTACCCAGAGTTCAAGTTGACAACGAGAGTGGCACAGTGGGCAGGTTTGTTGGTTAATTGGCTTTGATAAAATTGTAAATTGTCCAAAGTGCATACGATAGTGCTAGTGTACGGGGTGACCATGGTCAGCATGGATTCGGTGGGCTGAAGGGCCTATTTCACTGTCTACCTCTAAAGTAAAGTAGACCAACTCTCATGAGAGGAATAGATCGGGTAGATACACAGAATCTCTTGCCCAGAGTAGGAGAATCGAGGACCAGAGGACATAGGTTCAAGGTGAATGGGAAAAGATTTAATAAGAATCTGAGGGGTAACATTTTCCACACAAAAGGTGGTGGGTGTATGGAACAAGCTGCCAGACGAGGTAGTTGAGGCTGGGACTATCCCATCGTTTAAGAAACAGTTAGACAGGTACATGGATAGGACAAGTTTGAAAGGATATGGACCAAGCGCAAGGAGGTGGGACCAGTGTAGCTTGTGGGCGAGTTTGGCTGAAGGGCCTGTTTCCACACTGTATCACTATGACTCTCACGTGAGCCTTGACAACTAATCCTGCCTGTGTCACATATACAGCAAGCAGCACAGAATGACACACCAACTTCATCACTGGGCCGGGCCAGGCTGGCCCCTCAACTCTGACCCAGAGCTGCTGCCAGGGCCACGGGCCTTTAAGGTCAAGATATGGCTACACTTTTAGGAACTTTGATCTTGATTGGTACAAAATTGCACCGGAAACGTGGAGACTTCTGAGTACTGCATCAGTATAACCTACCATTCCGAATATACCATTCAGGACTGAAGGGTCGCAACCTGAAACGTCACGTGTCCATGTTCGCCAGAGATGCTGCCTGACCTGATGAGTTACTTCAGCACCATATGTCTTTTTTGTAAACCAGCATCTGCAGTTCCTTGTTTTGTACTATTCTTACACTGTTACATAGGCATGATTGTGTTTGTGTGGAGTAAGATTTTACACTGCATTGTGTGTAATAAAGGGATTTTACTGTATGTAGATACTGTACATGCAACAGTAATGTACCATTGAATCCATTGACTTTAAATAGACTCAAAGAAATGTAGGAGTGCAAGGTGACGAAAACTCCTGTGAATGACATTTGCACCAGCTTGACTCCCCATAGCTGGTGATAATCAGAGGTGTTAAAAAAAGACTTCTTCAGAAGAACAGTTAACAGATTAGCATGTGGATTGTGCACACTGCCTGATAAATCAGACACTGAAAAATGAAAAGTTTTTTTTGTTTGTTGATGTAAATAAAACAAAGTTTCAATGAAAATAAAGAGGAAGGATTTCAGAGTCAAGATGAAATCAAAATAGACTTTTCATTTGCATTCCCTAAAGACAGCTGAAGAAACTCAGCGGGTGCAGCAGCATCTATGGAGCGAAGGAAATAGGCAACGTTTCGGCCCGAAACGTTGCCTATTTCCTTCGCTCCATAGATGCTGCTGCACCCGCTGAGTTTCTCCAGCTTTTTTGTGTACCTTTGATTTTCCAGCATCTGCAGTTCCTTCTTAAACCCTAAAGACAGCTATTCACTTAGACAGTTGGTCAGTTGACTTAAGCAGACTTGGTTTGGCAGGTGAATGGAAAAACCTGTTACTGAGGCACTGGAAATGAATCTCAAATGTACACACTATTATTTTGCAGAGCTTCACTGCAGGGTAGTGTGGCTGATTCAATCCGACCTTAGCAAGCATTGGTGTCGGCAGAAATCAAATCCAAACGGCAAACCTCCCGTACAGTTGCTGGTCCCATACAGTTGAGTTCCTGATTTCCAATCAGCTTTTGGTACTCTAGAGATACAGTGCATTAACAGGCCCTTCAGCCCATCGAGTCCTCGCCGACCAACGATGACCCTGCACACTCGCACAATCCTACACACGCTAGGGACAATTTACAATTTTACCAAAGCCAATTATTCTACAAACCTGCACATCTTTGGAGTGTGGGAGGAAACCGGAGAACCCGGAGAAAACCCACACAGTCATAGGGAGAACGTGCAAACTCTGCACAGACAGCATCCAGTCAGGATCGAACCCGGGTCTCTGGCACTGTAAGGGAGCAACTCTATTGCTGCACCAACAGCATTGAGTCCAAGGACTATCTGTCACTTGGGGTTCCTTCAGTTCAGCTGAGTTCTGTCAGTACTCAGTACCTCCACTAGATGGAGAACATTAAAACACAGCCTTGCACCTCTGGAGAGGAGGGGTAAGTGAAAGGGAGCAAATGTCAGTGGCAGTGAAAGGCTGCCATGTCGATAGTTCAGTACAAGGACTATCGGGGGGGAAACCAGAACTAGCTGAAGAGTTAATCAATATGGCAGATGATAGACACAAAATGCTGGAGTCAGGTCAAGCAGCATCTCTGGAGAAAATGTGTAGGTGATGTTTCTGGTTAGGACCCTTCTTCAGATAATACCTCAGATGATTAAAGCAAGCCAAACAGTGGTGGTCCACAGCTGGTAACTCCACAGGAAAACCACTGGCCATCTTCACATCTCGGCCCAAGGATGCCTTGGACTTCAATGCATGCTCAGTCAAACACCAAAGATCAGTTGTCCTTTAGAAGTCCCACCACCGAGCTGAAGAGGGAGACTCTGGAGAAACTCCAGCTTGGGTTTAGGCATAACCAGGGTACAACCAGGTCTTGAGGCAATATTGTGGTTGTCCCACATTATCACCAACAATGACTCCTCTCCATCCATTCAGACATTGCACTCATTCATCTCCCACCTCCTCCCCTCTTCGGATGAGGATGGTTGGCAAATGGGAGAGTCTAAGAGGCAGAGGTGGTGCAGCCATCAGCTCGGTAACGTCAGTGGGGAATGCAGAATTGGGGATAAACTAATTACAGGATGATCTCAGACTGGAAAGGAGTCTAGAGTCAAACAAATTGGAAACAGGCCCTTCAACCCAACTTGCCCATGCCAACCACCATGCCCCATCTACACTAGTCCCACCTGTCCACGCTTGGCCCAAAACCCACTAAACCCATCCTATCCATGTATCTGTCCAAATGTCTCTTAAATGTTATGACAGCGCCAGCCTCAACTACCTCCTCGGGCAGCTCATTCCATACACCCACTACCCTGGTTGCGTAAAAAAGTTACCCCTCAGGTTCCTATAACATCTGTCCACCTTCACCTTAATCCTATGTCTTCTTGTACTCGATACTCTGACTGATGAAGGCTTGATGATTATTGCCACGAGATACAATGAAAAGCTTAATTCGCACAGCTCAGATGTATCATACATCGAACCAATCAGTTCAAACTAAAGTCAAAATGCCACTTCTGTGGACTGAAGTTCCCGTTTCCATGCTGTATCTTTCAACTAAACTAGATTCTGCATGGCACCTTGCACTTCCTATTGTACTCGAGTTTGACGTGATTGTATTTATGTGTGGTATATCTAATCTGTTTGGATCGCATGCAAAACAAAGCTTCCACTGTCCCTCGGTGCCCACGACAATAAACCTAAACCCAGGAAGGACTTGAGATACCATGCTCCTTATTTAGTAATTCTTCAGGGTCCAGGTTGATGGTTTGCTTGCCAGTTTGTGAGCTCCACGATGGCTGATGCGCCAAGTGCAAGATCGGCAGGCAAGTAGTACAGGAGATGCTTGATGGGCTGAATGGCCAAGTGGTGGTTGAAAATAGGCGTGCGTAATTTGCTGCTTTCGTTGGGCTTTTCAGACTGTGGTGGAGAACTATCGTCCATCTAGTAGATAGACACAAAGTTACAAAGTAACTCAGCGGGTCAAGCAGTATCTCTGGAGAACATGGATAGGTACAAAGTGCTGGAGTAAATCAGAGGCAGAAAAAAGGATGGGTGACATTTTGGGTTGGGGCCCCTCTTGTCAGAATCACAGAGGGGGAGCAGTGAAAGAGGGTTTCCCGTTGAAGGAGAACTTCCTCAAAGTAAGCAAACCTTGAGGAGATTTCGCAATGGATCAGACAAAATGTGTAGAAAGGAACTGCAGATGCTGGTATATACACCAAAGATAGATAGAAAGTGCTGGAGTAACTCAACAGATCAGGCCCAAGTCTGTTTTCAACAACTGTTCCCACCGCACACTCAACATAGTGAATACCAATTGTCACCCCCAACATCCAGAGCATTTCCTACTTGCTCATCGGTCCAGAGATATTGAGCCCAGAAATGGAGAAGTTCAGGTTCACTACTAAAGGCTAGAAAATATATTATTTTTTTGCTGAAACTAAGTTAGCTCAGCACTTCTGGAATGGCTGTCTCTTGGATATTGACTGTTCCTGGATGATATATGTGAGTTCATGGTCCTATAAGAAAGAAATGCTGGGTAATTATCTCCAGTGTCTTAACCAATATCCATCCCTCACTCAACACTCCATAAATAGACTATTTGGTTATTATCTATGGCTTGGTGATTCAAACACTTGTCTAGATACTTCCTAAATATTCCTGTCAACTCACAGACGGCCTGAGAAATGTGCAGTGGTAAATATAATCTCAAACAGTGGAAAGATCACTGGTGATCAGAAGGATAGACTTGATCACAACTCGATGAAAGAATGCCAAGTGTCATAGAGTGAGGGAACAGGCCCATCGGCTCAACTTGCCCACACCGGCCAACGTGTCCCATCTACACTAGTCCCACTTCCCTGCATTTAGCCCAGATCCCTCTAAACCTGTCCTAGCCACGTACCGGTCTAAATCTTTCTTAAACGTTACGATAGTACCTGCCACAACTACCTCCTCCGGCAGCTTTTTCCATGCACCCACCACCCTTAGTGTGAAAAAATTACCTCTCAAGTTCCTATTATCTTCCCCCCCCCCCCCCCCCCACCTTAAACCGATGTTCTCTGGTTCTTAATTCCCCTACTCTCGGCAAGTGACTCGGCATCTGCCGGATCTATTCCTCTCACGATTCTGTACACATCTATAAGATCACCCCTCACCCTCCAGCATGCCAAGGCGTAGAGACCTAGCCAGCTCACACTCTCCCTATAGCTCAGGCCCTGGAGTGCTCGCAACATCTTCTCTGCACCCTGCTCTGAGAAGACTTTACAAGAGATTTGCTTGCATTGATGTATAGTTAGGAATGTAAAAAATGCAGCAGTTGCCAAGTGAAGCTTCAGTCCCTTTACCCATTATATAGCAGTCTTGTCGAATCACCCTTTCTTCCCATTCACCACTTAATTTGGATGCCATGTTAGACTTCACGCTGCCACGGCAAGGCCAGCAGCATAATCAAGGACCAGCCTCACCTCAGACACTCCGCCCTCTCCTCTCTCCCATCCGGCAAGAGGTACAGAATTTAGAAAATGGACACCTCCAGATTCAGGGACAGTTTGTGCCCAGCTGTTATCAGGTGACTGAGCCGTCCTCTCACCTAGAGAGTGGTCCAGACCTACCATCTACCTTGTTGGAGTCTTTACCTTGCACTGAACATTATTCCCTTTATTCTGTATCTGCACTCTATAGGCACCTTGATTGTAATCACGTATTGTTTAGTTTATTTAGTTTAGTTTAGAGATAGCGTGGAAACAGGCCCTTCAGCCCACCGAGTCTGTGCCAACCAACGACCCCCATACACTAGCACTATCTTACACACCAGGGACAATTTACAATTCTAACTGAAGCCAATTAACCTGCAAACCGGTACGTCTTTGGAATGTTGGAGGAACACAATAGACAATAGGTGCAGGAGTAGGCCATTCGGCCCTTCGAGCCAGCTTGCTGTTCAGTGTGATCATGGCTGATCATCCCCAATCAATACCCCGTTCCTGCCTTCTCCCCATCTCCCCTGACTCCGCTATTTTAAAGAGCCCTATCTAACTCTCTCTTGAAAGTATCCAGAGAGCCGGCCTCCACCGCCCTCTGAGGCAGAGCATTCCACAGCCTCACAACTCTGAGAAAAAGTGGTTCCTCGTCTCCGTTCTAAATGGCTTACCCCTTATTCTTAAACTGTGGCCCCTGGTTCTGGATTCCCCCAACATCGGGAACATGTTTCCTGCCTCTAGCGTGTCCAAACCCTTGACAATCGTATATGTTTCAATGAGATCGCCTCTCATCCTTCTAAACTTCAGAGTGTACAAGCCCAGCTGCTCCTTTCTCTCAGTTCTCTCTGTGATCATGCGAGTTTCCTCCGGGTACTCCGGTTTCCTCCCACATCCCAAGGTCTGTATGTTAATTGGCCCCTTATAAACTGCTCCTATTGTGTAGGGAGTGGATGAGACAGTGGGATACCATCAAACTAGTCTGAACGGGTGATCAATGGTCGGTGTGGACTCAGTGGGCTGAAGAGTCTGTTTCTATGCTGAATCTCCAAACTAAACCAAAGTGAGTGGGTGGCAATGGTGGAATATCCTGCATCATACAGCCCCACACACAGCACTTGAAAAATAAAAATTATCCCAAGAAATACCCGAGCTCTGAATTCTTAGACAGACGACCAGTTGCAAGAGAGACAGTGGTACAATATAAAACATAGGAAAATGAAGTACGTCTTCTTTTAAATAGGGGCATAACAAATAAAACCCCTGGTGCTCAAAACAATCAGAGGTTTTTTTTTGATGGTGATAATCTTTCAAATGATTGCATTCATCGATTGAATTCCATTTCATTCTCTGCCCTCTTGCGGGTATCAATGAGGAGAAAGTTTGGCCGGGCTGAAGTTTATTGTTGCGCGATAATAAAACGCATTCATCTGACTGAATTCCGCACCAGGCAGTTATCACCAGATTGAACTGCCGACCAAATCTCCCCTCACTACAGTGGCGCGCCATCCAGCTCCATTCTTCAGCTAATCCCCAGTGTTGTCAGTGGCCGTGAAATCCCCTCAACAAGCTTGTGAGCTAATACTCACATTATTCTCTTTCCCCGCAAGCCTCCTGAGAACAAGGAAACCCCCCCCCAACATCTTAAATGCGGCAACAAAGCTACCTTTTATGTCGGAGTATAACTCTGTCCGTTGTGTTGGTCAACGGCAGCTTTAGACTACAGACAAGAGGATTACCCTGTAGCTCTCACAAGCTCTGATGCCCAGCTAGACGGCTAAGCCACCCGACCCCCCCCCCCAACCTCCCACCGCTATAATCCTTATTATGCACAATCCTCGCAAGTAAAACAGCTGCATGATGAGCCATTTGTGGACTCACCGAGAACTCTTTGCTTATTGAGCATAAAGTATGTCCAGGTTTTTTCAACTTCCTCCAAACGGGGTCTTTTAAATGTATATATGTGTTATCGCTTAAATTACTGTACTGTTTAGAAGGAGTTTCCACTAGTGGGAGAGTCTAGGACCAGAGGGCACAGCCTCAGAATAAAAGGGCTTGCCTTCAGGAAGGAGATGAGGAGGAATTTCTTTATTCAGAGGGTAGTGAATCTGTGGAATTCATTGCCACAGATGGCTGTGGAGGCCAAATCAATGGATATTTTTAATACATAGATCGACAGATTCTTGATTAATACAGGTGTCAGGGGTTATGGGGAGAAGGTTAGAGAATGGGGTTGAGAGGGAAAGAGAGATGGCAGGGTAGACTTGATGGGCCAAATTCCGCTCCTATAACTTATGACCGACTTGCTGTCTATCTATTCATGTTCTGCATTCTTTAGATGGTAGATGGTGCCTTCAACAACAGAAATAGCTTGCCAGAAACCCAACCTCAAGCTGAATTTTCACTGAAAGCCAAGGTCAGTGAAGAGCAATCAAGAGTCACTTTTCCTTTCATATCATCTAACCATTAAAAGCATTACCTCACTGCTGAGTGTATTGAACGCAACCTGTAGATATTCTCTGGGCATTCAGTGACCTATAAGACTTGGTCAATCAGTGGATAAGTGTGCAGAGATAACATGGGAGTCATCCACTCTCATTAGGAACTGTTAAAACCCCTGTCCCACGGTACAAGTTCATTCCACGAGCTCTCCCGAGTTTGCCCTGATTCGAACTCAGAGATTTACGGTAATGGCCACTCGCTGGTACTCGGGGCTCTCGTGGACATTTTTCGACATGTTAAAAAATCTTCACGACTCTCCCGAGCTTATCTGACTTTAGCAAGTCTTCCCGAGTACCTGCCGTTACCGTTACGAGGCGCTAAGAGACGTCCCCGAGCTCCGACGTACCCGCTACGTTCATTCTCCGTGCTTACCACGAGTTTGCTGTTTTTTAAACTCGGGAGAGCTCTTGGAATGAACTCGTACCATGGGACAGGGCTTTAGGTTAGGCTACTCTTGCCCCGTGGTCTCATCTTGTAAACCAGTACAGCCTGTTCCTTGAGTAAACTTGGTACAGGATAGGCACAAAAAGCTGGAGTAACTCAGAGGGGCAATCAGCGTCCCTGGAGGAATGGGTGACGTTTCGGGTCAAGACCCTTCTTCAGACCAAATAAAATAGCCAGCAGTTTGAAATAAAGAGGTCTAGAGAGGGTAGAAGTTCGTTCTGGGGAGTCCAAGAGGAGGGGGACCGGTGGAGACAGTGGAAGGGGTCATCACTGGGTGGTGAGGACCGAGGCAGAGGTGACGGAAGAAAAGCTCTACGTTGTGGCGGACCTGGAACTCGTTGAGTTGGGGGCGGGGGGGGGGGAATGAAGGCCAGGCCTCTGTTGAGGACAAACCATTCTGTATCGGAGAGGGGGAAGTCTGGGGGGGGGGGGGGGGGGGGGGGAGATGGTGAAGGCACGACAAGGGTGGGGGTTGGGGGATCAGAGGATAGTCGGGGAGCAGACAGAGGCCGAGGCGAGGTCTGGAGAGGACATGGATAGGCGACGCTTTGGATCGAGTCCTTTCTTCAGACTTTGTGCTTTGCTGAAGATTCCAGCATCTGCAGTTCCTCCTGTCCACCCATCCCTTGGGATGACAGATGGCACAATGGGCTAAGTGTTCGGCTGGCAACCGGAAGGTAGCCGGTTCGAATCCCGCTTGGAGTGCATACTGTCGTTGTGTCCTTGGGCAAGACACTTCACCCACCTTTGCCTGTGTGTGAATGTGTGTGAGTGATTGGTGGTGGTTGGAGGGGCCGTAGGCGCAGATTGGCAGCCACGCTTCCGTCAGTCTGCCCCAGGGCAGCTGTGGCTACAGAAGTAGCTTACCACCACCGAGTGTGACTGAGGAGTGAATGAATAATGCGATGTAAAGCGCCTTGAGTATTAGAAAGGCGCTATATAAATCCCATCCATTATTATTATTATTATTATCCCTTCTCTGAGTTGTCAGATATGTTTCTTCTCGTTGAAGTCACGATGTAGCTTTCTCTGACTTTGGTTAAGCCGCATTTGGAGTGTTGCGTGCAGATCTGGTCATCTCATTACAGGAAGGATGTGGTGCTTTGGAGAGGATGCAGAGGAGGTATACCAGAACAATGCCATGATGAGAGGGCATTAACTACAAGGAGAGGTTGGGCAGACTTGGATTATTTTCTCTGGAACGTCAGAGACCTGCTGGAAGTGTATAAAATTACGAGGCACATGGATAGGGTAGATAGTCAGAACCTTTGAGGATGGGAAAAATCAAATACTAGAGGGCATAGTTTGTAGTTTTAGTTTTTGAGAAGCAGCATGGAAACAGGCCCTTAGGCCCACCAGGTCCTCATTGCTCAACAGTCACTCATACACTAGATCTATGTCCTACAGACTAGGGACAATTTACAGAAGCCAATTAACCTACAAACCCGCACTTATTTGGAATGTGGGAGGAAGCTGGAGCACCCGGGGAAAACTTGTGGTGACAAGGAGAAGGTAGAAACTCCGTACAGACAGCATCCGTAGTGAGGATTGAACCCGGCTCTCTGGTGCTACAAGACAAGAACTCTACCGCTGTGCCACTCTTCCACCCTTCAGCTTTAAGGCAAGAGACACAAAGTTAAGAGGAGATGTGCAGGGCAAATTTTCTTTTTTAACCACCTTCCAGGTGAATGCCTGGAATGCGTTGCCAGGGTGTGGTAGCTGGTGCAGATACATTAGTGGCATTCAAGAAACATTGAGTAGGCAGAAGCACAGAGTGGAGGGACAGGCAGATAGGGAATGGTCTTGGCATCATGTTTGGCACCGGCATTGTGGGCCTGTTCTCGTGCTGCACTGTTCTATAGCCTGGATAAGGAGGCCTTGGGTACACCCAAAAGTGCAAGAACAAGCTCTGTCCAAGGCTCCCTTGAGGGTCCATGGTCATCCATATCAGGGAAGAGATGGGGCCCAACAGATCATTCTGTCTGAAGAGTTACCATTCAGCCTGTGTAATTGAGGGGTGACATTTTTAATCAAAGGGTGATGCGCGCGTGGCACAAGCTGCCGTAGGGGGTCGTTGTGGCTGGTGCTATCATAATGTTTAAGAGGCATTTGGACAGGTATATGGATAGATTGGGTTTAGATGGATATGGGCCAAGCACAAGAAGGTGGAACTAGTGTGCGATGGGGCATGTTAGTGGTCGTGGGCAAGGTGAGCCGAAGGGCTAGTTGACTATGACTCAGGGGGCACAGTGGTAGAGTTGCTGCCTTACAGCGACAGAAACCCGGGTTCGATCCTGACTATGAAGGCTGTCTGTACAGGATTTGCACATTCTCCCTGTGGGTTTTCTCCGGATGCTCCGGTTTCCTCCCGCACTCCAAAGACAGAGGTTGGTAGATTAATTGGTTTTGGTAAATTGTCCCTAGTGTTATTGTACAGGGTAAAGACTGGTTGGTGCGGACTTGGGCTGAAGGGCCTGTTTCCATCTGTACCTCTAAAATCTAATGTTTAAAAGACTCTAACTCAACTAATCTCACTCCAGGGTAGAAACAAAATGCTGGAGTAACTCAGCAGGACTGGCAGCATCTCTGGAGAGAAGGAATGGGTCACGTTTTGGGTCGAGACCCTCCTTCAGACTGAATCTCACTCCAGATGGTTCGATGATTAGGGTACAGATCAGTGGAGGAAATGGCTTCAAGCAGGAATGACCTGACATTTAGAGGGACAGATAAATAAGCAAAATTAAAAGGAAACTATTGACCTCTTAGAATATCACATTTTTAGTTCACATTTCACAGGTGGCATCACCATTTCACAATCATGACATGAATCAGGACAGAATTATTAAGTTTCAAAACCATACAAAATTTGACCACCGTTCAATAACACCGTCCCATGGACAAGAATAAATTATTTCCCCAGCATAAAAGAAATTACATTTGAAAAAAAAAAAATTTGAAAAATATTTAATTCAATATCGACAAAATATAATCACCAGAATTCCAACACTCTGAACGCATGCATCTCGTCACAGAGCCACCAAGATGTTCACAGCTCCGCCATCCCATCCAACTCAACCAAAATTCCTTGCCCACCTTTTGCAAGTTCATGTCATAGCAGCAGAATTAGATCATTCAGCCCATCGAGCCAACTCTGCCATTCAGTCATGGCTGATCTATCTTTCCCTCTCAACCCAATTCTTCTGCCTTCCCCTCATAACCTCTGGCACCCTTGCTAATCAGGAATCTGTCAATCTCCACCTTAAAAATACCCATTGAATTGGCCTCCACAGATGTCTGTGGCAATGAATTCCACAGACTCATCACCCTCTGACTAATTAAATTCCCCTTCATCTCCTTTCTAAAGGTACATACTTTTATTCTGTGTCCGCCAGTTCTAGACACTTGGTTCTTGGTTTCTTGGTCCTCCAAAATATTCCAAATGGAATTTAAACTGGAGGTGGTGAAGGGAGGTCTTAAGCCAGAAAGGGTTATTGGGAAGAAAGAGCTACTTTAAATTTAGTTGCATCTGGTTGGGTAACTATAGTTGGGTGGAGATTATTCCATGCTTTAATTGTGCGGGGGAAGAACGAATTGCTGTATACATCTGTCTTTATAGCTGGGATCACAAATTGGATCGAATGCCCTCGTCTGCTCCTAATTGGTTTGGGTTTGGTGTAGGTCTTGTAGTCTATGTCGAGTTGACCATTTAACATTTTGTAAAAACAGGTCAAACGGTGAGCTTCACGTCTGTCTTGGAGAGGGTTCCACCCCAGAGAATTAAGAAGTTTGATGACACTCGCTTCTCTCTCATAGGTGTTAGTAACAAATCGAGCTGCCTGTCTTTGGACACGTTCGATGGAAGAAATGTTTTTATTTGTGTATGGGTCCCATGCTGCAACTGCGTAGTCCAAATGAGGTCTAACGAGGGTGAAGTATTCCACTCCCACTAGTGGAAACATCCTCTCCACAACCACTCTATCCAGGCCTTTTATAATTCGGTAAGTTTCAATGAGGTCCCCTCATCCTTATAAACTGCAATGAGTACAGGCCCAGTGCCGTCAACTGCTCATCATATGTTAACCCAATCATAACATACAACTAGCGGGTGCAGCAGCATCTATGGAGCGAAGGAAATAGGTGACGTTTCGGGCCGAAACCCTTCTTCAGACTGATGGGGAGATGGGGGGGTTGGGGGTTGGGGGGGAGAAGGAAGGAAAAAGGGAGGAGGAGGAGCCCGAGGGCGGGGGGATGGGAGGAGACAGCTCGAGGGTTAAGGAAGGGGAGGAGACAGCAAGGGCTAGCAAAATTGGGAGAATTCAATGTTCATGCCATCCGGACGCAAGCTACCCAGGCGGAATATGAGGTGCTGTTCCTCCAATTTCCGGTGTTGCTCACTCTGGCAATAGAGGAGACCCAGGACAGAGAGGTCGGATTGGGAATGGGAGGGGGAGTTGAAGTGCTGAGCCACCGGGAGTTCAGGTAGGTTATTGCGGACTGAGCGGAGGTGTTCGGCGAAATGATCGCCCAACCACCGCTTAGTCTCACCAATGTAAATCAGCCGACATCTAGAGCAGCGGATGCAGTAGATGAGGTTGGACGAGGTACAGGTGACCTTTGTCGCACCTGGAACGACTGCTTGGGTCCTTGAATGGAGTCGAGGGGGAAGGTGAAGGGACAGGTGTTGCATTTCTTGCGGTTGCAACGGAAAGTGCCCGGGGAGGGGGTGGTACGGGAGGGAAGGGAATAATTGACAAGGGAGTTGCGGAGGGAGCGGTCTTTGCGGAAGGCAGACATGGGGGGAGATGGGAAGATGTGGCGAGTGGTGGGGTCACGTTGGAGGTGGCGGAAATGGCGGAGGATTATTTGTTGTATTTGCCGGCTGGTGGGGTGAAAGGTGAGGACTAGGGGGACTCTGCCCTTGTTGCGAGTGCGGGGATGGGGAGAGAGAGCAGTGTTGCGGGGTATGGAAGAGACCCTGGTGCGAGCCTCATCTATGGTGGAGGAGGGGAATCCCCGTTCCCTGAAGAATGAGGACATTTCCGATGCCCTGGTGTGGAACATCTCATCCTGGGAACAGATGCGGCGTAGGCGGAGGAATTGGGAGTAGGGGATGGAGTCTTTACAGGGGGAAGGGTGGGAAGACGTGTAGTCCAGATAGCCATGTGAGTCAGTGGGTTTGTAGTGTATGCCGGTCAGAAGTCTGTCACCTGCTATGCAACTAGTGCAAATGGGTTATCAATGGTCGGTGTTGAATCAGTGAGACAAAATTTTCCTTTCCATGCTGTATCTTTTTACTTTAGGCTAGAGATACATCGCAGAAACAGGCCCTTCAGCCCACCCAGTCCTTGCCGACCAGCGATCCCCACACACAAACACTATCCTACGCACACTAGGGACAATTTAACCAAGCCAATTAACCTACAAACCTGTATGTCTTTGGAGTGCGGGAGGAAACCGGAGCTCCCGGATAAAACCCATGCTATCACAGGGAGGACGGACAAACTCCATACGGACAGCATCCGTAGTCAGGTTCGAACCCGGGTCTCTGGTACTGCAAGACAGCAACTCTACCGCTGCGCCACCGTGCCACCCAGTCTCTAACCAGACAGAAAGCTGACACAAGGTCAATTACTAATCGTACTTCTAAAATATTAAATAGCGCTCTGGGATCTCGACAGTGTTGATAATGATCATACGTTTTAAATAAGTGTTTAAAGACACTTAAAAAACATAGATATTCTCAAATACCTGCATGTATTAGAAAAACACTACTTACTAAGTGGCTCTTAGCAGCAGATCTAAATGCATTTAGCGCAAATTGTCTATTTCAAACAAGTGTTCTCGAGGCACAATGTGTGGGTTTGCATGCAGTGTCGCTATCCACTGTGAACAGATACAAAACAGTGCCATAGCCACTGACCAGTAAAATAGTACTACAAAATGTTGGTTTGCTTAAATCCTAAAGGGCTCGACCCACTTGGGCGTCATTTGCGCTTCACGCAGGTGGCGCGCGAAGATTTTGTGAATCCCAAAATACTGGGGTACCGCGCTTCAGTGCCTACGTCACCACGCACCATGCGCGCATCACAACACGCGCGTCGCGTAACTGATGGCGCACAAATGACGGCCAAGTGGGACAGGCCCTTAAGTGCACACTTCATTGGCTCACATTGTCCCTCTAAGATTATTAGAGGTCCAAGGGCGACACACAATGGCACAGTGACCTTGGATTGATCCTGACTACGAGGGGGGGGGTGATCAGTACAGAGTTTGTCATTCTTCCTGTGACCGCATGGGTTTTCTCCGGGTGCTCCGGTTTCCTCCCACACTCCAAAGACGTACGGGTTTGTAGGTTAATTTGGCTTCAGTAAAAATTGTAAATTGTCCCTAGTGTGTAGGATAGTGTTGGTGTAGGGGGTGATTGCTGGTTGGCGTGTACTGGGTGGGCATGCCAACCAGCAATCACCCCCTACACCAAGCCAAATGTTCAGTATTATTGTTGGAGATAACAAGTTGCCAGTATTCATACCAATTATAAATCAAGCAACTTCCCCCCCCCCACTAATATACCTGCATCTTCAGTTTTGATTTTGTGACCAACCAACTTCTAATTTAATAAACTAATAATATAGAAGAGCTTCTGCCTCACTGCACCAGAGACCTGTGTTCGATCCCGACCTCGGTACTGTCTACATGGAGTTTGCACGTTCACCCTGTGACTGTTTCCTCCAGATGCTCTGGTTTCTTCCCACATTCCACAGACGTGCGGGCTTGTACGTTAATTGGCCTCGGTATATTGCTCCCCTTGTTTAGGGAGGGAATGGGTGTGAAAGTGGGATAACATAGAACTAGCGTGAAGGGGTGATCACTGGTTGGCGTGGACCCAGTGGGCCGAAGGGCCTGTTTCCCTGGGGCTGTCCCCATGCTGCATCTACTGCCACCGACCATCACAAAAAAAAACTGGTATTTTGTATGTAAAAATGGTGTGCCTCATTGGATCAGAACATGGCCTTGTGAGCCCAGTGAAACACTGAGACAGAGGTCGACTTGCTCAAAGGTGGAAGATTTTAATTTGAGAGCTGCAAGTAATTTAGAATGAGATTCTACCTGTAACTGTCAACATTAACTCGATCAACTTACAGAACACCATGGTCCGTACAGCTTCCAAGGGATTGGAATTCATTTTCTACTGGTCTAAACACAAGTAATAGAAATGAGCTTATTTGATATTTAAGCTGTTGTAATTATGAATTAAAGCAAAGTTGCTTTTTGACAGATACACATTTTCCAGAGCTCATACTGAATAAAAAGATTAGCCGTGCACAAAGATGAAAGTAGTTTAGAAATTGAGACTGGAATATTTTGGTCTGTTTGCATCCATACTTTAATGAAAAGTTTATCTGGATATGATGACAATTTAAATGTGTTAACATTTAGTTTAAAGCCCTCTTGTGTGGTGCTCATGTGTTTCTGTGCTTCATATTTTTAGGCAAGGCATAAAAGAACTAAACTTGATTTGACTTTACAGATGTAACAGCATTCTGTATGCGTCGGAAAGGAACTGCAGATGCCGATTTACACAGAAGATAAACACGAAATGCTGGAGTAACTCAGCAGGACAGGCAGCATCTCCGGAGAGAAGGAATGGGTGCCATTTCATGTTGGGACCCATTCCTTCTATCCAGAAATGCTAGGTACACAAAAATGCTGGAGAAACTCAGTGGGTGCAGCAGCATCTATGGAGCGAAGGAAATAGGCAAAGCTTCGGGCCGAAACCCTTCTTCAGACTGATCACGTCTCGCTGAGTTACTCCAACATTTTGTGTCCAATGCACAGCACACGTTCAGTTTCATTGGTAGATCAGGAAATTAAGTATTTTTTGCGTAAACGAGCATCTGCAGTTCCTTGTTTCTACAGGTTAGTCATGGACTGCTCTCTGTGAGATTTGTTGCAAATGTATCTGGTAAAAACGACTTCCCTTCACGCGTTCTACTCCCAGAACACAAACTACATTTTCAATTCCTCCTGTTAGTATTTTTTCCTTTCCAGTTTCTCCCACCCTTCCCTCTCTCCGAGCTCTTCTTGGAGGGAAGCCATGATAACTAAGGCACCTAAAGACAAGAGGGTCAAATCACAGCAATTACTCAAAACATCGGGAAGAGTGTCAAGCGATCAGTTTCCGAGAAAATCTCAAAGGTTCAAATTTGAAGATTCATAAATAACTGAGAAAAGATAACTTTCAGAAAGCCCGTTGGAATAATGAACTTAAAACCAATAGCTGGAACAGTTACTAAGCCAACAATTCAGAGATACGCCCAATCAGAAAATAGTGCAAAGCTCTTAGTTTAAAGGTACAGCGCTGAAACAGGCCCTTCAACCCATCGAGTCCATGCTGGCCAACGATCACTCATGCACTAGTTCCATGTTATCCCACTTTCCCAGCCACTCCCTACACATTAGAGGCAATTTGCAGAGACCAATTAACCTCCAAACCTGCATGTCGTTGGAATGTGGGAGGAAACTGGAGCACCCGGAGAAAAACCACAGTCATAGGATGAACGTACGTACAGACAGCTGTCAGGATCAAACCCGGATCTCTGGTGCTGTAAAACAGCAACTCCACCACTCTAAGCCACCTCTTTTTGACCTTGACCTTGACCTCTTACAAACATATAAAGACCTAGGGGTTAAAATATATATACTCCAATTCTTTAACATTTCAACAACCACATTGCCATGGTAGGCAAACACAGTAGTCTACCTACCTCACAGCTCCCGTGCTCCTGGCTGGCTCCTAACTTAACCTGCTTCCTAAGTGGAGTGTGTACATTCTCCATGTGACTGTGTGGGCTCCCCATGAGGTTCAAGTTCCCTAGTGCTGGTTGGTTGGTCAATTGGTTATTTTAATTAGCTCAGGTGCAGCAGTGTTTAACGAGAATCAGGTGGAATCAATTAGCAAGTGAGAAAACTATGTCACAGGGCAATGGGATGAACAATCTCCAGATCTTGAGAACATTGGGATGATTAGATTTGTATTGGAAAGAAGTGAATCAATAACCACTCCTCACCCCCTTCTACCCTGCAGCTTTGAACTAAAGGTCTTTGAGTTCAGTTGGGAAGACTATTTCCTTTGCCAATTGTCCTAACCCATCACATCACCCTCTCCACAGGAGAAGCACGTTCCTTAAATTCACACCTTTTTTCCCCTCAAAATCTCATTGATATTTCATCTAACTACAGGGGTGGGAGACTGCAACCTTCACGTGGTCCGCCCTGTTTCAACTAATGCAATCAACCTGGTGTGCACCATCAAATAAGATCAAATAGAACAAGTTGTCCTACAACTTTAGGCTGTGCACCCCATACAGAAGAAGAAGATCTAACTACTATATTAAATAATTTAGAAAATAATTTTCCAGGCCTATTTCAATCCAATCATACATCAGATCTTTATTTCAGAAAACAGCGTGTATTATGTCACTGAAAGTTAGAAGGTGCTTTTCCAAATATATTTATCATTCTCTTCATGCCCTGACTAGTGTTACCCAGCTTGGAATGGAATATGCTTTAGTAAAAATCTCAAGGTACAGCATCAACCTAACTCCAATGATAGTTTGAATACTTCAAGCATTATTTGTAGATGCCTGCTTATAATCTGTGCTAATTAAGATGCAGACACAGACTTACAGTTAAGTTTATTCTCATATGTACCGAGGTACAGTGAAAAGCTGTTTGTTAGGTGCTATCCAGTCAGTGGAAAGATCATACATGATTACCATCGAGCCATCCACAGTGTACAGATGCAGGATACACGGCATCGTTTAGTGCAAGATAAACTCCAGTAAAGTCTGATTGAAGATAGTCCGAGGATCTCCAATGCGATTGATGGGAGGTCAGGATCGCTCTCCATTTGGTGATAGGATGGTTCAGCTGCCTGACAACAGCTGTGAAGAAACTGTCCCTGAATCTGGAGGTGTGCGTTTCACACTGTTGTACTTCTTGCCTGACGGGAGAGGAGAGGGAGTGACCAGTGTGTGACTGGTCCTTGATTGTGCTGGTGGCCTTGCCGAAGCAGTGTGAGGTGTAGATGGAGTCAATGCAAGGGAGGTTGGTTTGTGTGATGGTCTGGGCTGCGTCCACAATTCTCTGCGATTTATTGCAGTCTGGGATGAAGCTGTTCCCAAACCATGCTGCGATCCATCCGGATAAAATGCTTTCTACGGTGCATGTCTGTAGATATTGGTGACAGTTGTCGGGGACATGCCGAGCTTCCTAAGCTTTTTGAGGAAGAAGAGGTGTTGGTGTGCTGGTGTATTGGCCATTGCATCAAAGAGCATCTCCCTCTGTCTGAGGAAGGATCCTGACCCAAAACGTCACCTGTCCATTCCCTCCACAGACGCTGCCTGACCCGCTGAATTACTCCAGCACTTTGCGACTTGCTCAGCATTCCAGCATCCCTAGGGCGGCACAGTGGTGCAGCGGTAGAGTTGCTGCCATACAGCACCAGAAACCCATGTTCGATCCTGGCCACGGGTGCTGTCTGTACGGAGTTTGTACGTTCTCCCCCGTGACCGTGTGGGTTTTTTCCCGGTGCTCCGGTTTCTTCCTGTACCTTCAAAGATGTGCAGGTTTGTAGGCTAATTGTCTTCAATAAATTTCCCCCAGTGTAGCGGCTGTGAAAGTGGGAGACCATAGAACTAGTGTGCACACCAGAGGCAATTCACAGAGGCCAATTAACCTACAAACCCGGAGGAAACCCACAGGGAGAGCGTGTGAACTCCACACAGACAGCACCCGAGGTCAGGATGGAACCCGGGTCCCTGGCGCTGTGAGGCAGCGGCTCCACCAGCTGCGCCAACATGCCGGTTATCGGGATAGAAACTGAGCTCAGGTGCCCTGTCCATTCGATGTCCCACGGAGCTACGTTTTACATGCTGAAGGCTCGGTCTAAACAACAAATAAATAATCAGATATTTATCCCTGAATGGGAAGTCAGATTCTACACAACGATAGCCTCGTAAGCCAATTTGTTTGCAGTAATAGAGTGCCTTGTGAAACATTATCTCCATTACATTCCCCTCATCACACAACCTATTGTTCTTGAAGACAGGAGTTAAAGAGACTGTCAACTGTGTGAGCAACTTATTCCATTTGTGCCCTTTTCCTTGAGAAACCACAAACACTTTGTCTCCAGTGAGTCATGGAACACCATGCACGTCCTGAAAGATCTTTGAAGTTGCACATTGCACAACAGTCCTTACATCACCAAAACCTCTTCCATTATATCCTCACGTTAAGAGCCCTTGATTTACTCTCAGTTAAACCCATTTTTCAAACCTCTCTCTGGTTTGTTTTTAAGCATGTCCCTTTTCATGTTTCCTCTCGACAAGGAGTCGTGCGGGAAGGTTCCGCTGTGCCACCGTGCCGTGAACTGTATAGAACAAAAATAATTCCACCGTACCCCAGGTACATGTGAGAATAAATGACCGTTGGACCATTGAACATAAAAGGAGATTATTTCAGCCCAGTAGAGTCACACAACAATCCCATTCCCCCACTAATGTTCTCTGGGGCGTTACGGTGGCACAGCGGTAGAGTCATTGCCACAGAGACCCAGGTTCGATCCTGCCTACAGGTGCTGTCTATACGGAGTTTGTCCGTTCTCCCCGTGACCGCGTGGGTGGTCTCCGGGCAATCCGGTTTCCTCCCGCACTCCAAAGACGTGCAGGTTTGTAGGTTAATTGGCTTAGGTAAGTTATTAAAAAAAAACATCATTCCTGGTGTGTGTAGGTTAATGTACGGGGCGATCGCTGGTCGGCTCGGACTCTGTGTTTCCGCACTGTATCTGTGAAATGTAAAGTCTAAAGCCACACGATTGTAAAATTCACCTCACAGCCACAGAGGTCAATTTGCAGAGTCAAACATACCCACTCATATACCGACTCAAATATTAAATATTAAATACACCTACCGACGCTCATGACTTTGGGACGTAATAATAATAATAATAATGGATGGGATTTATATAGCGCCTTTCTAATACTCAAGGTGCTTTACATCGCATTATTCATTCACTCCTCAGTCACACTCGGTGGTGGTAAGCTACTTCTGTAGCCACAGCTGCCCTGGGGCAGACTGACGGAAGCGTGGCTGCCAATCTGCGCCTACAGCCCCTCCGACCACCACCAATCACTCACACACATTCACACACAGGCAAAGGTGGGTGAAGTGTCTTGCCCAAGGACACAACGACAGTATGCATTCCAAGCGGGATTCGAACCGACTACCTTCCGGTTGCCAGCCGAACATTTAGCCCATTGTGCCATCTGTCGTCCCGAAGGGGAAACTGGAACATTCAGAAGAAATACACAAATGTTGTGATCTGGGTTTAATGCCTATCTTGTGTGTTGTCTGTGTGCAAACTCCACACAGACAACATACAAGATGGGCATTAAACCCAGAGCACAAGGACTATGAGACATCAGCTTTATTGACTGTGCCAAAGTGTTGCCTTAGATATGTATTAATCAATGAAAAGCCCCCGTCATAACAAAGCAGCACATTTATTGACCTGCTCAGAACATTTTACATTTTTCTATACCTAACTGCAAGATCTGAAAACGCATCTGACCTTTATATCCCGTTCAGCCATGTCATTTTTGCAAACACCCAATAAACTACTGCAGACAATCCAGCAAATGGAACCTGCTTGGTTTAGTTTAGAGATACTGCGCGGAAACAGGCCCTTTGGCCCACCGAGACCACGTTGACCAGTGATCAGCCGTATCCTAGTTCTATCGAAACACTAGGGACAATTTACAGATTACAAGCCAATTTGCCTACAAAGCTGCACGTCTTTGGAGTGTGGGAGGAAACCAGAGCACCTGGAGAAAACCCACACGATCACAGGGAGAACGTACAAACTCCGTACAGACAGCACCCATAGTCAGTATTGAACCTGCGTCTCTGGCGCCGTAAGGCAGCAACACTACTATCGTGCCACCGTGCCCCATGGATTTGATAGATTGGGAGATATGTGGGCCAGACTCAGGCAAGTGGGACTAGCTTGGGTGAGGGAACTTGATGGGTTTGGTTGACAACCCTACTGCCACTGTGCTGCTGTGTCACCCCCTCTCCAGTTTCAGGTAATGGAGCTGGGGAGCAAACAGCTTTACTCATCCATGATGGGGTTGTGTCTGCCGGCTTTGTGGAGCCTTTAGACACATGGAAAATAGGTGCAGGGGTAGGACATTCGGCCCTTCGAGCCAGCACCGCCATTCAATATGATCATGGATGATCATCCAGAATCAGTACCCTGCTCCTGCTTTCTCCCCATATCCCTTGATTCCGTTAGCCCTAAGAGCTAAAGGGCCTGTCCCACTTGACCATTTTCTCGGCGACTGATGGAGTCATTGACTGATGCATCAGGGTCGCCGAAAGATTTTGAACATTTCAAAATCCAGTGGCTACAAAAAAAAATGTCGCGACACTTGAGGAAACACCGCGCGTCCATACGTCATGGCACCGCGTCACGCCGCGACTTTTTCGGTGACCTGATACGTCAGTCAATGACGCCGACAGTCGCTGAAAAAAATCGCCAAGCGGGACAGGCCCTTAAATCTAACTCTCTCTTGAATACAGTTGTACAGGGTCTTGGTGAGACCACACCTGGAGTATTGCGTACAGTTTTGGTCTCCTAATCTGAGGAAAGACATTCTTGCCATAGAGGGAGTACAGAGAAGGTTCACCAGACTGATTCCTGGGATGGCAGGACTTTCATATGAAGAAAGACTGGATAGACTCGGCTTGTACTCGCTAGAATTTAGAAGATTGAGAGGGGATCTTATAGAAACTTACAAAATTCTTAAGGGGTTGGACAGGCTAGATGCAGGAAGATTATTCCCGATGTTGGGGAAGTCCAGAACAAGGGGTCACAGTTTAAGGATAAGGGGTAAATCTTTTAGCACCAAAATGAGAAAATAATGTTTTACACAGAGAGTGGTGAATCTGTGGAATTATCTGCCACAGAAGGTAGTTGAGGCCAGTTCATTGGCTATATTTATGAGGGAGTTAGATGTGGCCCTTGTGGCTAAAGGGATCAGGGGGTATGGAGAGAAGGCAGGTACAGGATACTGAGTTGGATGATCAGCCATGATCATATTGAATGGCGGCGCAGGCTCAAAGGGCCAAATGGCCTACTCCTGCACCTATTTTCGACGTTTCTATTTGCAGCTAAGAATGTCAAATTATGAGGGGCAAAGAGAGATAGCTGGTCAGAAACTTATACCAGGGTGAAAATGTTAAAGACAGTTTTTTTTACAGAGGGTGGTGGGTGCCTGGAACGTGTTGACAGAGGTGGAGGTGGAGGCAGATATGAGAGTGGTCTTCAAGAAGCATTTAGATAGGCACATGGATATGCAGGGAATGGAGGGATATAGATTAAGTGCAGGCAGAGGAGATTGGTTTAACCTGGCACCATGTTTGGCACAAACATTGTGGGCCGAAGGACCTGTTCCTGTGCTGTACTATTCTACGTTCTAAGTACAACTTGGGTACAGTCACAGAACAATAACAAATAAAGCAGTCCTGCTGGTACCTATTAAATATATGGAGTGAATAGATGCGTTTAATCCTGTGTTTGGGTAAAGGTTACGCTGTGAAGCAGAGGTTTCTTTGTATAGTAAATGAGATTTTCCAGAATCACCATTCCTGCCCTTTTCCCAGACAGAATGAAACAATAAAAGATCAAAAATAAACAAGTTTCAATTCTACTTGATGAAAACAAAATTGCTGCCAAAACCAAGTGCAATGAGTGATTCTCTCACACACTAAAACAACAGCTGCAGATGGAGAGGTGCGAAAACACATTTTAAAACAACAAGAAACACACACACACCAACTTCGATTACTCAGCGCTGGCATCAGTAGAGATGGGCAGACAAGGGGCCCTGAAGAAAGTTGTGATGAGAGAAGGTGAATTTCCTCAGGTCTGCTCCTTCTGCAACACTGCGATCCCCCATTTCATCTGCTAACAATGTTGAGCTTCAGCGGAAGGGTCCCAACCCGGGATATTTAAAATGGCGTCCACAGTTCGATTCTCTTGCCAGCCTCCTCTCACTACACCCAAGCATGACCCGAAACGTCACCTATTCCTTTTCTCCAGAGATGCCGTCTGACTCTGTTTGACAGAGATTCTTGATTAGTACAGGGGTCAGAGGTTATGGGGAGAAGGCAGGAGACTGGGGTTAGGAGGGAGAGATAGATCAGGCGTGATTGAATGGTGGAGTAGACTTAATGGGCCTAATAGCCTAATTCTACTTCTATCACTTATGACCCGCTGAGTTACTCCACCTTTTTGTGTCTATCTTTGGTTTAAACCTACATCTGCAGCTCCTTACTACCCAGGCGTCCAATATGGACCAATGGTATGGACAAGTAATTCTCCAACATCAAAGAACAAGCTTTTCAGTTGATCCTACTCTTTGTGATGTGGAAAATAAAACAACCTATGGAGCAAATGGCATTCACCAGTACTTTGTTAATCATATGCATCCTGTATAGATGACAAGGTTTCAAATATTTTTTACCAAATTTAAACACTGCAGGTCACACAAAGGTTAAATGTCTCTTCACATTCTGGGATAAACAACATGTTAATTTAAAATATTTAATTATAAGGGTAGCATGGTGGCGCAGTGGTAGAGCTGCTGCCTTACAGCGCCAGAGATCAGGGTTCGATCCTGACTACGGGTGCTGTCTGTACGGAGTTTGTACGTTCTCCCCGTGACCTGCGTGGGTTTTCTCCCGCTGCTCCGGTTTCCTCCCACATTCCAACGATGTACAGGTTTGTAGGTTAAATGGCTTGTGTAAAATAATTGTAAGTTGTCACGTGTGTAGGATAGTGCTAGTGTACGGGGATCGCTGGTCAACTCGGACGCGGTGAGCCGAAGGGCGTGTTTCCGTGCTGAATCTGTAAACTAAACTAAGCTAATGTCTATGTAAAGCACCAGAGAGGTGAAATGCAAAGCACTGCAAGGTTAATAGGCTCGAATCTACATCGCAATATGGATTGGAAGCATCTCCCATTAATCACGCAGATGTCACAGATGCAGGTTAATCATTTGCTTCCATTAATAACTGAAGAGCGGAGTGGAGGGGGGGGGGGGGGGGCGGATTAAAAAAAATCAGGTTTCATTACGGTCAATGCATAATAAAGAGAATGAAAGGCATTTAGGATGAGAAGCCCACTCGGTAAAGGACGCGAGTTAGTGGGGCAGCTTTATTTCATGAAATTCATCATCAGAGCTATTAAAGGAATTAGTAATGATAACTGAAGTACCATGTGGTGCCAATTAGGCACCGCATGTGGAAAACATACGGCTTGGGATGATAAGCTAGCGAGGGAAAAGACCTTGGAACATGCACCAGGAATATCACAGAATCTGGGAGGAGGCTTCCTGACACTCGTTCAAAGGCACGCTGTTTCGTGCTGATATGTATTCCACACCGTACCATGTTTCCACTGCACAAACCCGTCACACCCACTGCTGTCTAGACAGCCGACAGGTCATTTTCTGCTGTTGGTCACCAGGTTTGTGCCTGAAATTGTGCGTCAGGTGAGTGAGATTCCCCCCCCCCCCCTATGAACCACTCTGCGGCACAGTGGCGCAGGGGTAGAGTTACTGCCTCACAGCGCCAGAGACCCAGGTTCGATCCTGACTATGGGTGCTGTCTGTACGGACTTTGTACGTAGCCCCTGTGACCAGGTGGGTTTTTCTCAGGTGCTTCGGTTTCCTCCCACACTCCAACGATGTACAAGTTTGTAGGTTAAATGGCTTCGGTAAAAATTGTAAATTGTTCCTGGTGTGTAGGATAGTGTTAGTGTGTGGGGGTCTCTGGTCAGGGTGGTCTCAGTGGGCCTGTTTCTGCACTGTGGTCTCTAAACTACACTAAAATAGACCCAAATTTGGGTGGAACTTGCAACAGGCAGTAAGTATTTGTGTGGGACACTGATGAAATACGGTGCACAGTTTTACAAGACGCATTGAAAGCCTGAAGAAGGGCCATGACCGGAAACATTACCTATCCATTTTCTCCAGAGCTGCTGCCTGACCCGTTGATTTACTCCAGCACTTTGTGTCGTTTTGGTGCAATACTCAGCATCTGCTGACGCAGTAAAAATGTACAGAAACAAAAAACTGCAGATGCTGGTTTATACCGAAGATAAATACATAGTAACTCATCGGGTCAGGAAGCATCTCTGGAGAAAAAGAAATCCCTGGAGACTTCACCCATCCTTTTTTCACCAGACCCACCCCCTACTTTAGGGGGACGACAGATGGCACAATGGGCTAAGTGTTCGGCTGGCAACCGGAAGGTAGCCGGTTCGAATCCCGCTTGCAGTGCATACTGTCGTTGTGTCCTTGGGCAAGACACTTCACCCACCTTTGCCTGTGTGTGAATGTGTGTGAATGTGTGTGAGTGATTGGTGGTGGTCGGAGGGGCCGTAGGCGCAGATTGGCAGCCACGCTTCCGTCAGTCTGCCCCAGGGCAGCTGTGGCTACAGAAGTAGCTTACCACCACCGAGTGTGACTGAGGAGTGAATGAATAATGCGATGTAAAGCGCCTTGAGTATTAGAAAGGCGCTATATAAATCCCATCCATTATTATTATTATTACTTTGAGTCCGAAGAAGGGCTGAGACTTGAAACGTCACCTATCAGAGATGCTGCCTGACCCGCTGAGTTACTCCAGCACTTTGTATCCTTGAAGGAGGCGTATGCTCCAATATGGACCAAGAGGCCATTCAACAGACTACCACCATTCTAGGAAGAGTCATCCACCTTGGTGCCAAACATCTGAAGCTTCAGAAGCTGCGTGCAATGGCAGGGCGTTACAGGATCTCGATGCCCCCAATCCTTGCCCAGACAGGGAGCATAGCCTGGCCTTGCAGCCTGCAACAGATTCCAACACATGCACCATCCTCATTGCTGGCTTCTCACTCCACTGTGGAACTCTGCAGAATCGATCCTTCACAGCCCAAGAAAGGATGATTGATGGAAAATGCTCTTGCGTATTAACAAGGCCAGAGGCACAGGGTCCTGAATCATCTTTCCTGGATAAATCTGAAGCCAGAAAGCAGAGGTTTGAATGATTTGCTCAGGATTGGAGCACACATGCAATGATTCAATGATACTTTACTGTCATGTGTACCTAGGTACAGTGAAATGCTTAGTTCTGCTTACAACCCGGTAAAATCAGACAGCACAGCTCAGCAAGGCAGTATACAAGTGTTGCCACGTTTCTCAGGCACTGACAAAGTTACAAAAAGTTACCGAACATTCCTATCTTCTGCCTGCCGCCGCACGTGGGTTCCCCCTTCGTTATCGCCGGGTCCTCCATCGTTTCTTGGTGGCCCCCGCCCCCCCACCACCGTGTCTCCCCTTCATTCTCAGCGCCCCCCCCCCCCACATTCTTAGAGTCATAGAGTGATACAGTGTGAGTGATACAGGCCCTTGGGTCCAACTTGCCCACACCTGCCAACATATCCCGATAAACATTAGTCCCACACTAGAAACATAGAGAATAGGTGCAGGAGTAGGCCATTCGGCCCTTCGAGCCAGCACCGCCATTCAATATGATCGTGGCTGATCATCCAAAATCAGTAACCCGTTCTGGCTTTTTCCCCATTTCCCTTGATTTCCCTTAGCCCTAAGAACTAAATCTAACTCTCTTGGTTGTCACTTTTACTGGAAGCAGTGAGCATTGACAAGAGGGTTGCATGGTTTGGTTTCACCGACAACAAACGCGGCATGCCGCAAGAAGCAAGCAGATTGTTACACGGGTAAACGCTCCCACAATCTTTCACCTTAGATGACCCCTTTCCAAGGCTCGGTCCCCTTCAGACGTTGCTGATTGAGGGTGCTGCCGCAAGTCACGGCTCAACAAGTGTTGTGGGTCAGCTTGCACTTGGAGGAGAGACACAAAATGAGAGGAGTCGTCATTTTGCCCAGATAAAGAACAAAGTGCTGGAGTAACTCAGCAGGTCGGGCAGCATCTCTGGAGGTAAGTCTTTTTGCATGTTGTGTGATACGATATGATAGAAATTTATTTATCTCAGGAGGGAAATTGATCTGCCAACAGTCATAAAAACCACGAGATATGTGAGACATGAAATTAAAGTGACGAGTGGAAAGGATTGGGGATGTGCAAAGATTAGGGAGGTGGGGGGGGGGGGGGGGGGGGGGGGGGGGGGCTGGGGTCCAGTCTACCCCACGACAGAAGGAGGAGGAGTTGTACAGTTTGATAGCCACAGGGAAGAAGGATCTCCCGTGGCGTTCTGTACTGCATCTTGGTGGAACCAGTCTGTTGCTGAAGGGGCTCCTCAGGTTGACCAGTGTGTCATGGAGGGGGTGAGCTGTATTGTCCAGGATGCTCCGCAGTTTGAGTAGCATCCTCCCCTCCAAGACCAACCTCCCGTGAATCAAACTCTGTCCCCAGGACGGAGCCAGCCTTCCTGATGAGTTTGAAGAAGTTCAGTCGAGCCAGAGCACCACAGGAGAGCTGTGGTCATGGTTGGAGAGACTGGGCTCCACGAGAGCCACTTGCAGGTTAATGTATTAAAAGCAAAGGGAATAAATAAAGGAGTCCGATAAAAAAAGACACCCGGGTAGAACATGTCAGTTCATAAGTTCTAGGAGCAGAATTAGGCCATTCATCCCATCAAGTCTACTCCACCTTTCATGGCTGATCTATCTTTCCCTCCCAATCCCATTCTCCTCCCTTCTCCCCATAACCTGACACTCTTACTAATCAAATATTTGTCAATCTGATCCTTAAAAATAAGCAATGACGACCTCCACAGCCGTCTGTGGCAATGAATTCCACAGATTCCCCACCCTCTGACTGAAGATATTCCTCCTCATCTCCTTGCTGAAGGTAGGTCCTTTTATTCTGAGGCTATGGCCTCAGGCCCCAGACTCCCCCACTAGTGGAAACATCCTCTCCACATCCCGATATACATGTACAGAGCTTCCCGGTGGGGACTGATGGAAAGCAAATCAAATACTTTCAACATAGTTAGGGCTGGGTACGGAGAGGTGGCTGAGAGCTGTGACTTTTTCCTCTTAATTTGGCCTGACCTGCTCAATCATTAAATACCTTGAGTCGCTGGATGTCACTACATCAATAAATGAGTCTCATGGCAACTAAATCTTCCTTCCACTTATGTGACGAGTAAAACAACCTGTTCAGTCTGAAGAAGGGTCTCGACCCAAAACGCCACCCATTCCATCTCTCCGGAGATGCTGCCTGTCCCTCTGAGTTACTCCAGCATTTCGTGTCTGTCTTCGGATTATCCATCACCTTTCTTTACCCTGAGACTGATCTCCTTGGTTCTGACCTCCCCACCAGCGATGGTGATCTACAAGAGTCGTTGCCTCAAAAAGGAACCAGCATCTCCTGAGAGACCCACACCACCATGACCACGCAGTCATTTCAACCCTGCCTTCGGGAAGAAGGTACAGGAGCTTGAAAACTGTAACGTCCAGGTTAAGGAACAACTTCTTCCCTTCAGCAATCAGGCTATTAAACATTACAACCTCCAAATAAGCTCTGGACTACATAGACTTGGGGGCACTGGGTTTGTCTCTTTGCACTAT